>NC_140031.1:34909105-35404235 GCF_963513975.1 Fringilla coelebs
AAAACCACGCGCTTTCTGGGTTAGCTTGGCTCGGCAGAATTGCGGCTACTTTTTCTGCTTCTTTAACGTTGATTATGCTTTTCACTTGACTGACCTTGATCAGGTATAAAACTGTCAAATACACATTACTTGAGAGGGGGTTTAAAATTAGGCTTTTCCTTCGCCCCCTGAAAGAAATTATAAGCACACATTTAAAAGCTTTTTTTCTTCCCCCACCCTACACCACTTCTACCTGCAACAGCTGAGTTGGAGGCAGACAAACAAATTTGATGTCCAAACCAACTCCGGGGCCGCAGAAGTGCGGCGTGGGGTGCGCCGCCGGTCGGGTTCTACCCCAGCGCTCCTACGGCTGCCGTCCCCGCGTGGTACGCACCCCCGGGGGCTCTGACCCAGAGCAACAGCTGGAAGGATGGGCTCAAAAAAAGCTCTACCATACATAGCGTTATATATAGCAAGGCTCTTTCAACCTATTTGTTAATTTATGCCATAGAAGCCGGACTAATAATTTTTACGCTGGCACCTCTTATAGCATCTCGCTAATTGTGCTCCGAGGTACTGATGTTGAGCAGTGTTTCTTCCAATTCTAGCGGCAGCTGAGCAAGCAATCTTCCCTTTTTCTCGCTCAACTCTACAGCCTACTCGCTAAAATACAGTACGTTTGGAAGATAGATAGGAATTGTTGCACTGTTCATTGATTCCTATTAATGAGCCGGTCTAAACCAACACTGGCGCTAAGTAGTCCGTCTGTAAGCGTACAGATGATGCTTTGGCTGGTTCTTTACGTGTTTTCTAAGAGCCGCATCGTGGCGAGCAGCAAGAATTGACAGTAACGATTTGGAGAGGAGAGTGTAGGAATTTTTGCCTCTTGGTTTTGTGCTAGTCTTTGCGTAGCTTCTTAAACATAATGACAGGAATGATAAAAAATTATTTCAAAAGGCCTGTGTTTCCTGCTTGCTGCCTCGCGGGGCTAGCTCGGGGCCGTTTCTCCAGGGCGCTTGACTCGACTTGCCATGGGGAAGAGGAAAGACCTCTTCCCGTTTTCCATCTCCCTGTGGTGCGGTCCCCTCTGTCGGTGTTCGCGCCGACTGCTATAAGCCTGGCCGTGCGGGAGCGAGGGGTCAACAAGGAGGAGAATGGATAGGGGGGCTATGAAAGGCGTGGAGGGAAGCTGGAGTGGGAGAGGTGGGAGGAGGAAGCTTTCCTGCTCGGGCCACTGTTTCCTGCCCTATGGAAAGAGGATCTCGGTCTCATACGGAGTTTCCTCAGCCCCCTGGCTCCACCTCACCCTGATAAGGAGATGTGAGTGAGAGGGGAGTCGGGAGCCGTTTCTCGCTCCTTTTCCGTGAGACGCCAAGTCCCCAAGCGGCTGTCATGTGATAGCAAGAGAGCAGGAACTGCGGGGGTCTCGCCACTCGGGCACCATTACAAAACCGCGCCGGAGCGCACAAGCCCCGCCAACATCCACGGCCGTTGCCGCCCGGCTCGCCTCCTCTCCCCGCCGACACCCGGCGCTCGCCTCTGCCGCAAACTTTTAAGGGGACACCAGACTGAGCGGTGAGAGGGATGTTTTTATTTCCTTCTTTCCCGTCTCTGCAGACGTCCGAGGTAATTTTATGCTCTCAAGTCCTTGGTGCCTGAGGAGCATCAACTCCAGCCGAGTGTGCCAGGCGGCAGGGGGGAAGCCCGGGAGATTCAGCAACCTCCAGGAGAAAAGCGGGACGGCAGCGGGGGCCGGGACCTCCTTCTGGCACGTAGTTCCCGACCCCCCGCGGCCTGGGCGGCAGCTGTCTCCCCCGCAAGCTGAGGGACAGCTAGGCAAGCGCGTCCCGCGGGGAGAGGCTGCTGGAGGAAGCCGCGCACGGAGCTCTCTGGCCGGCCGCCGAGAGGTCTCTGTCGCGTGTGGCCCGGGCAGGTGGCGCCCAGGATGTAGAGGCGGCGGCGGAGCAGGGCAGTGAAGTCCTCGGATCCCAAGCCCGTCGTGCGCAGTATTGAGCGAAGCCTACCCTCGAGCGGCGGGATTGTGTGGCTGCGGGAGTGCTGTGGCGGGGAGGCGATGCCCAGGCCGGGGAAGAGTTCGTACAGCGACCAGAAACCGCCCTACTCTTACATCTCCCTGACGGCCATGGCCATCCAACACTCGGCCGAGAAGATGCTGCCCCTGAGCGACATCTACAAATTCATAATGGAGCGGTTCCCTTACTACCGGGAGCACACCCAGCGTTGGCAGAACTCCCTCCGCCACAACCTCTCTTTCAATGACTGCTTCATCAAGATCCCGCGGCGACCCGACCAGCCGGGTAAAGGCAGCTTCTGGGCGTTGCACCCGGACTGCGGGGACATGTTTGAGAACGGCAGCTTCCTCCGCCGCCGCAAGCGCTTCAAGGTGCTGCGCCCCGAGCATCACCTGCCCGGCGGCGGCGGCGGCGGCGGGGCGGGCGGCGGCGGTCCCGGCAAGCCCCCGGCGCCCACCCCGCACATGGTGCACTACTTCCATCCGCACCCGCCACCGCCGCCTCCCCCGGGGAAGGTGCCGGGGCTGGCGGGCTCCGACGCGGCCGTGGCTGCGGCCGCGGCCGCCGCCGCTGTGGGAAGGCTGCCGCAGTTCTCGACCTATGGGAGCAGCCAGCCCTCGGGCTTCAAGCATCCCTTCGCCATCGAAAACATCATCGGCAGAGATTACAAGGGTGTGCTGCAGGCCGGCGGGCTTCCGCTGGCCTCGGTGATGCACCACCTGGGCTACCCGATGCCCAGCCAGCTCAGCAGCGTGGTGAGCTCCGTGTGGCCGCACGTGGGCATGATGGACTCCGTGGCCGGTGTGCCCGTGTCCCCCGACTACGGACCCTTCGGCATGCCCGTGAAGGCGCTCTGCCACCCGCCGGCACAGACCATGCCCGCCGTCCCGGTGCCCATCAAGCCGGCGCCGGCCCTGCCCGCTGCCTCGGCCATCCCTGCTCTCACGGTCGCCGCCTCGCAGATCTGTCCCGCCGCTTCCCCGGCTGCTGCATCGCTGCTGGAACAGACCGCGAGCAACAACCCCGAGGGCAAGAGCTCCCTCCACTCCGTCCTGGTGCACTCCTAAAGAGCAGGGGTCGGGGGGAGAGAGGCCCCCAGGCTCCCGGGGGAGTGGATGGGGGGGATCCAGGGCGTGCTTGCAGAAACCCGATCGATCTCATGACTATACCCCGCTGGTGTCTGTGTTTATATCGTGTACTATCAGATCATTTGAGAGCCAGGTCGCAGGTAAGACCTTTTATCGTCGTTAAATGTCATTAGTGGCGGAGAGGCGATGTGAAAAACCGCAGCCGGGGCCGAAGGGGCTGGCTCGGAGAAAAGGGCCGAGAACGAAGTTCTCCCCGCCACCCCGCCAGCCTGAGGCACGGGGTGCCATGCAGCCTGCGCTCCCCGCCGAGCCCCTATCCCGGGCCAATCACCCCGGAGGCCCCAGGAAATCCCAGCTCCGAGAGGGGAGGTGCAGTCGGCCGGCGAATAGGGAGAGCAGAAGGATAAAACCGGTGCTGAAGTCTGCTTCTCCCTCTTCCACGACAGACAGGAATCCGCTGCTCCACCGTCCTGTAACCTTGCTGTGAACGGGGTAGGCAAAATGTTTACCTTAGACCCTGGCGAGCTCTGGGGCCCCACGACATGCAATGCTTGCTGCTTAAAGAGTAAACGTCAAATCTTTCGATTAAGTAGTGGGAATTTAAATGACAACGGTACTGACAGCAAAGGGTTCCTTTAACTAACGATCACTTGCGCTTTCCCTTCACACTTTTATAATCCATCCTATAGTACCTTAGAAAGGACTGAAGCGTGACCTGGCCTCTCAGACTCTGTGTGAGTGTCCGAATTCCCTAGTTTCTCTTTAAAATAAAAACAGCCCGGCGATTCGTAGATCGTGCTTTTCACATCACCTTTCACCGCTCACAGACACCACTATTCTGTACGTGTTGCTTGGCGTTTCTTCCACGTGAACGTGAACGCAAAAACCTGCGGGGGAAGGGGGGGGAGGATGGAGAGTGAAACAGGTGGGGGAAAGTGGGGAAGGTCAACAGGAAAATGGTTAAAAAGTAATTCGTGAAAAGCACTTTACTGAAAACAACCTCCAACGGACGAGATGTCTGTGCAGAGGGATCGGAAGTCAGAGATTGACGTTCTGGGCTGATGAGTCCCGGCTGGTTTGCGAGTGATTGCTGCCATACCCTGTCTCATTGCTGTACCAATGCTCATAAAAGCCAATCCATCCATTTGCTTCTGCTGGTGCTGCTATTTAAAATACTCGCCGTTCACATTGGTCAAGAAAGGTGTGCCTGTACCGTAAGTTTTCGCTCCCTCTCCCCAAACTGATAAAAGTATCCAAAAGTTTTCTCGGCGGCAAGACAAGGGGAAGAAAAGGAAAGAAATCTCTTACAGGTGAATTGCCTGTAGAGGCACTGTGGTCTCTGCCCGCAGCTCACGGGCAAAGAGCCGGCGATCGGGTGTGAGAAGAGGCAACCGGCTCGGGACCCGATCCCACTGAAGACAGTTGTCGTTTTGCCAGTTTCAGCTTGTGCTGGGTCCCACCTGCTTCCTTGGTTTTATCCCCTCATGCCGGCGTGCCAACAGCGGCCCAAGACGAAAGGTCGCAGTCTCCGCCCCCGGGGAAGGATATCCGGTGACAGGCTGACCCTTGGTGCCAGAGAAATTTGCTAGGAAAAGCAAACCTGTTTGGCCCTGACCGCTGTCTATCCAAAATATTCCTCCCACACACTCGTGGGGTCTGTTCGACCACTTGAAATTCCCCTGGAACTATTGAATTTCCAGTTATTCTCTCTGTTCTAGGCGTGTTTGCACCTTAATTTAAAAAAAATATAGAATTCCTAGCGCCTAAAAATTACTACTAATAATGTTATGTTAATTAAATACATCGGTATCATGGTTTGTGAATCGGTCTGGAAGGGGAATTGTCCCTAAAGTATTGCAACCAGAAAGTGAGCCAAAAGAGAAGAGAAGAGAAAAGAAGAGAAAAGAAAAGAAAAGAAAAGAAAAGAAAAGAAAAGAAAAGAAAAGAAAAGAAAAGAAAAGAAAAGAAAAGAAAAGAAAAGAAAAGAAAAGAAAAGAAAAGAAAAGAAAAGAAAAGAAAAGAAAAGAAAAGAAAAGAAAAGAAAAGAAAAGAAAGGAAAAGAAAAGAGAAAAGAAAAGAGAAAAGAAAAGAAAAGAAAAGAAAAGAAAAGAAAAGAAAAGAAAAGAAAAGAAAAGAAAAGAAAAGAAAAGAAAAGAAAAGAAAAGAAAAGAAAAGAAAAGAAAAGAAAAGAAAAGAAAAGAAAAGAGAAAAAAGAAAGGAAAAGAGAAAATAAAAGAAAAAAAAGGTGCTTCACATTTTCTTTACTCTGCTGTTTTCCATCTTAGGCAGAGATCCAATTTGACATTCCACTGCTAAAACCAAGGTGCTCATAAAAAAGCAGTCTGCTAAATAAATCATGAATAGCACTAGCTGTATATAAGTTGTATATGTATTTAAATATATTCCACTACTCTTGATGTAACCACTGTGTAGGACTCCAAAAAACATCTTAAAGAACCTTAAGAGTTTTCCCCTTACATTGGTCAAAGGGGTTAGAGGGACGGAGAATTCGGAACAAGAGAAGAGGTAATCGTCCTGGGAATTATTCAGACGATTCTAGTCAGTTTTAAGATTCTGAATGACCCTCTAAATTTCATTGTGGGAAAACTTTTATTTGGTGTGAAGAGGCCTGTCTGGGTGCTGGGGTGAGGTGCAAGCAGGAGGCTCCCGCCGCCTTTCGCACCCAGGCAGTCGAGGCAGGTGTATGCAAAACAGGCAGGGCGCCCGGCGCAGGGGCTATCAGGGGAGTGGATCTCTGATCGGAGGTGAGACGGGCCTGAGGGCCAGGCACTCGCCCATCGCCCGGAGGGACACGCCAGGACGGTGGGGTACACGGGGATGCGTGGGGTACCAGCAAACTGCGGGATGCAGAGCAATCTGCACACAGGGGCTCTGTGTGCAGCAGGTTTTTCCCACCACGGGGGCTCTGGGGAGCGGGAAGTTTCCCCACTAAGCCGAGGGTCACTTGCCCAGATGGCTTAGTGTGACTCCCAGTACAGTGGCCTGCTTACACTTTGTATGAACTAAATATGGGGATATTTTCTGTAGTTTGTACAGTGAAAATTTTAGGGGGTTAGAACCTGCTAATTCCAGATTATCGGGGGGGAAGACGAACTAATCAAGTAATAATTTCTAACTCATTTATACATCTGGTTTTCCTTATTCTTAAGTATTTTATCTCTAAACATGGACTTTGCAAGGTTACACAAATTTGTACCAACAACCAATAATCCCAATACATAAATAAACTCAATTCAAATGCTGCTTTAAACCAGATGATAGCACAAAAAGTAGAGAAATGAAACAGCACTCTTTCTTCCAAATTGAAAAGCAGGTGTAAACTGGTGAAGGGTGAGATTTTTCATTTGACAAATAAAATAGAGAAACAGCCTTGTTTGGCTAGATTTTGTCTTTCTGCTGTACCAGTACACCTCATGCAGAAACAGCTTGTCTTCAGATTAAAGTGTGTGTATTCTGCACAGAAAGGCAGTCGAGTCTTTACTGAGTGGGTGAAGGCAGGGTGTTTGTAAGCACAAGAAAGAGATGCAAGGAGGACAAGCAAGCTTAATCTTCATATCAGACTGCCAAAGGTAGAGAAGTAAAATTTATTACTAGAGGAATGGAGGCCAAAGAAAAGGCATTCATTGCACCCCAGTATGCTTCTGGTTTACTGTGGCTAGCTAATATAGTGATTGCTATTTCTACCCATAGGGAACAATTCCCAACCAAGGCATTGCTTTATGTATTTTAGATCCATAGGGATGCAAATCAGGAAAGAAAAGCAAATACAGTATGACTCTTAGAATTAATGTGGCTTATGGTCTACACATGATAGCAGTGTTTCAGTGTATATGTTCTGATCTCAGTAACACCTGCTACACTTTGACAACCAGAGTTATAACTGAAATTCTGGACTCCATTGATCAAATTCTGAAGCTTCTCTGGACAAAAATTGATACAGAAAATCTGCCTGGAACTTTGTTGCTGCTGCTGCTTGTGGTAACAGATTTTTCTCTTTATTGTAAGACTTTATTTTAAATCATTATCCTTCAAGTCTGTTTTAAGATAGAGCCTTCCCTGTAAGGGCTGGAAATATGTCATAGTTTCAGTTTTGAAAAGTAAAATTTGACCTCAGCTTCAGGAATTTTGCTGAATATATGATTAGATTAACCATCTTTAGTTAGACAAACCAGTTTTAATTTTAGACATCTAATGATAAAGACAAAAAATTACAGCCTATGGGTCTCTATTCTGGACATTATGTATTTTTGTAACTCTTTGTTTAAAGAATCAGTGATCCTACCTCTTTGCTTATGCAATGTGTTCACTGGCACAGCCTGCGAAGAAAAGCCAATTAGTTAGAGCACTCTTCTCAGAACCCTGGAAGGAAATAAGCTCAAGACTATTTCAACTCAAAAGGATTAAGATTCACATCTCTGTATCAAAAAAAAGTCAGCAGTAAAATGGCCCATAGAGGAAGTTATGTTATACAGCAACAATAAATGTAAGGCTCGTGAACTGTCAGATGAGACATGAGGCCTGCGTTTATCTCTACAAAGGCGAGTCCAAGTGCCACTGGAGAAAACAGATTATGGACGGAAAGAGGGAAGTAAGGATAGGAATAAATGGCAAATTTTCAAATCAGAGTACCAAAGGGAAAGGTGTTGGGTGTCCCAGGAATTCATAACTGTGGTATGCAAAAAGTGAGTTACAGTCAGGAAAGTGACAAATGTTTGCTAATATTAAGTAATTTAGACTAACAAAAAAGAATGGTCAAGAAATTGGGAGTTGCGGAAAGACATCCACCCTGGGTTACAGGATAATAAAATGGAAAGTGAAACTCATTATTGATATATTCAAACTGTGCGTGGGGAAAGTAATTCTGGTTTTATATACGTAACAATAGGTCCTAAAGTTTGGATTTTTATGAAGCTATAGTAGATAGCACTAAGAAAATGTTGGTTTATTAGTCATTAGCTGTGAAAACACAAAAAATATTGGCAAAAGAGCAGAGAACAAAACAGAAAATACCATGTCCCTCTTTAAATCTAAAGGAAACTGGAATGCCCCAGGGACACCTGTGAGTTCCTCACACCTGAAATATACCTGAGGTACCTTAAAACTGTCAGGATATGGAAAGAATCAGAGGCAATGATCAAAGGTACATCTTCTGCACATGTAGCAATCCAATAGATGAAGACTTTTCATCATGGAAAGCTAGGATATACAGAGATACATGGCACAAATTTACAAAATTGTGAGAGACCTGGAGAAGGCGGCAGAGGCACACTTTCTCATTCTTTCTCTTAAGACCAGAGCTGTGAATCTTCAGAAGGGTTCAAAGTGAATATAAAGATGGGATACTTCGCACAGCACATAACTGAATTAATTGTTGCAGGTTGTTCAGGGTGTTAAAATTTTACATGCATTTTAAGAACAAGTGGAAAATTCATGTAAAATCACTAAAATTGATCCATAAAAACTCACAATCTCTTGCTCAGATTTGCTATGCTAATAATATATTTCTGAAAGTATTGTGACCTACTTTTCCTGTCCTACTTTTTGTAAAGCACCCATTATTTGTTTATTGTTGGAGACAGGACACTGGGATAGATGAACATGTGGGGTCACCTATGACAATTGTTCTTCAGTAGAGAGGGGATGAGGATTTGTGGCTTTCATTTGTAGATAAGGGTCTGGAATGAAAGCAATTCTTTAATGCTATTTCAGTGTACAATATATGAAAGATTAACCACACATATGAAAAATATTTTAAATGGCTCAGAAATGTACAAATTCCTCATTTCAAGGACAGTGCTGTATTGATTGGAATAATTTGCTTATTTTCTGGTGAAATAAATTTAAACAACTAAAAATGTTTTGCATGAGAGACTGAACACTGCTATAACAACACCACACTACTATAATTGATATAGTAGGCTGCATATAGGTACAAATTTAAATGCTCTCTAAGATGGAGAAGCAACTCAGACATCTGTGCCCTGGTACTGTAATAGTGGTGAGCCCATGACATGCATGTCTGAAGCATCCATAGTGCTGCAGGCACTGGCAGAAGTGTCAGTGTACTACTGTCTCTGTCTTCTTGTTTAGTTACAGCACCAGTGAAAAGAAGCAGCTTTTTGAAGGAGGAAATAAACAAGTTCTGACAATGGAAAAACCAGCTCTAGTACTGAGTTTAAAAGATAAATTTGACTGCATTTGACATCCAGAATATTCCACAGTAACTTGTAGTATTTCTGTAGACTTCACTACAGTGGATGCTTAATCTACACTGGGAGAGGAAGTAATTTCCAATGAGATACAAAAATCTGTTTTAAGGCAAAAGACCTGGGAGAAAGCTGTAAGTTCACACTGCATGGCCTGCTTTTATTATGTATTGCTTATTAAAATAATTATTGAACAACAGATATGAATGGCACTATGATAACCAATGATGCTCCAAATTTTTATGCCAGGTTATATTAAAGGAGTCATTTGGAAAAGTAAAAACAACTTGATATTCCTTATCAACTAATCATGCCCCTTACTGTCAAAAGGGAGGTTTTTGGTAGAACACCAGTGAATAAATTATTAGGTAAAAAGATCTTCCATGAGTAAGGGATGCTTTTTTTTATTATCAGTCTCCAATTTACCAAAAAATAGAATTATAATTCTACTATACAACAAAATCCCAGTGTGGGTAAAGTTTTCCTTTGAGGACGGTCAAAATAATTTGAACTTAAATTATTAATTATGGATAGAAGTGCATAGAGAAAGAAGGAAAAATGTATTTTCACGTATTGCTTGCACCATAGACCTGCTACTGGAAAATGATAATTTGCTGAAAAAATATGCAAGAAACTTTTTAGTGTAATTGTAGTAGCCATTTGTTCTTTATGAACCTGTTGTTTTATGTGGGATGTGTGATTTGGATTTATCCTCTCCTAAGTCTTGAAATTAGGGTGTTTTTAATCCCTGTGTGGTCTTTTGACTGTGGCTGGTATGAATTTGTACCATAACAGATTAGAAAACATGCAAATTACTGTGATACTTCATGTGCTTAATAAAATATATGGTTGAAACTGGTAAGTGCTTGCATCTTTTTTAACTGATTACTGACTGATTATGAAAAATTTTCCTGGTACACACAGAAAAAAATGCAATGTAATGTGCTACATTGCTAGCTGATTATTACTGTACACAGTATTTAAAGTTGAATGGGACTGTTGGCATAAGACCTAGAAAGAGAATCAAGCTCTTCTTCCTCAAGTATTCATGATAGAGATAAAGAAAAAACCATAAAAGAATGAATATATCTCCAAAGCTCAGTTACACCAATTACAACAGTAAAATAGATAACAAGTGAATTGAGATCCTGACTAAGCCTCTGGTATATTTACATTATAGCTGTTTATAAGCTTTCTTAAAAATGGGAAATTCCCTGATTTATTTACCAACTTAAAACTTCGTTGAAAAACAAACGTTGAAAACATGGGCTTCAATTTGGGGTCAAAGTCATTTGCTGCAGATTTTACATTTCAATATATTTGCTGTTTTGTAAAGGTATCTCTGTGTCACTAACACAGATATTTCATCTGCAAATCTCCAGACAAATAAAGAGAAAATATATAGACCAACATCAGTGTATTAGACTGAGGAATTCTAGAGGAAAGAATAACAAGTATAAGCATAAAATGGGGTTAATAAAACCTGCAGGCATTGAATGTAAACCACTATGAAACAACTCAATGTTTTTCTCTGGTATCCAATTTTTAGTGAAAATACAGGCAATACAACAATCGGAATATTGAACAGAGCTTCAGTGAAGAGCTTGGTATGATGCCTGGCAAATCATCAGCGTATGTTGCAGAGGACTAGAACTTTGCACAAAGGCTGAATATACACTAAAATAGGGTGTAATTAGGTAACATAAATTTATGCATTTTAGGTCTTGTAAAGGTATCTGAGGAGACTTGCCAGATTAGCAACTCACAAGATTTACTTTACCAACAAAAAAGTAGAAAACTCATTGAATATGCAGGAATATGAATGAAGGTCAAGAAAAAATTGGAAGTTCTCATGGATTCATAATACCTTTAGCATGCATACAGTGCTCTTATTGTTCCCTCCATTTCTTCCTTAGCTGCACAGTACTTTTTCAATTTACTGCTCTATTTATTTGCTACTCTGAGTTTTCCTAATTTCTTATTGTAAGCCCTGAATCTGTGTTCTCTGAGTTTGACAGTGAATTTCTCCTAAGTTCTCCTGGAATACGAAATTCCCTATTTCTTGTGACATGGTATGATTTTATGCCATTTTTTCACTGAACCTCTATAATTTTTTCAAGGCAAAATATTTATAGGGAAGTTAAGTCTAGTCTCAATAGATTCAATTTTCCTAATGTGCCTGAGAAACACCACAAATATACATTTTTCCCAAGGAGGAACCAGAAAATTAAGTGCAACCACATTCCTCTGATTTGCTGAAAATTAAAATTGCCTCCCTGTTTAGACAGCCATGAAAAAGAGTGGAACCACACTAGTGGCACTGATTCATTGTCATCAGAGAGGTATCTTGAGTGTCCCAGCAGTTTTCTGGAACTCCCAAAAGTAATGAGCAGGCATTTTTTTAAAATTCACAGCAGGAGAAGGCAGAAAGGCATTTGTCACTACTGGCTGTTAAGGGTGTATCTTACGCTAATATTTTTGCAAAGATGGTAGCTGTAAGACTCTACCAAGATTTCACTCTCTTCTTCTGAGGGAAATTACCTCTTTGGAACAACAGTCTGAACTTTTTCATTCTGATGTCAACAATCCCTGCCTTGGGATGGTTGTGTGCCTTTTTAGTTCAGAGCATTACAGCATAATTTACCGTTGCACAATTAATTTAAGAAAAACAAAATCTCTGTCACTTTTGCATTGCTTAAGAAGGAAATGTTCAAGTCAAGAAAGCTGTACCAGCACAGGCTGAAGTAAATCAGTGCCGTCATACAGGTGAGAACATTCTAATTGCCTATATAATCTGTTTTTTTATTTATCAGTGTTACCAAAAATACTACAAGGTCAGTAAAGATAATTTTCTTGAAATGGATCCCCTTTTCCTTTCCTTACATTTTTTTTCCAACAATGCTGTCACAGGAAAATCACCAGATTTGAAACGCCAAAAAACTACGCTGAGAATCTAAGGCAAGAACGTTGGACATTTATGTAGAAAGTTCCAAAGATTCACAATGCTTCATGAAATTGCAGTACTTCAATCACCAAATTTTGGAAAGTAATTTCAGAATAATACTTAGAGATAACATGTCAAAGGAATTAGAATTGGGCATGACTTGGCTTATTAGTGGAGAAAGATTCACAAACAGTAGAGACATAAACTCTGCTCTCTCAAAGGATGAAAGCTGTGTTCAATGACTTTACTCCATCAAAATAACAAGGGGACATTGAAAAGGATTTACATAATTGATAATGTGATCTATGTTTCTGCTGCTGAAGACATTTTAACTTTTTGAGTTTCTTTGATTTTAGAATTTCTCGTTAAATATTTAATAAGGACAGTGACATCCAGGTGATCACTCTCCCAGTAGCCACAGAAAAGGGTTGATTCATGCAGTTTACATTCACATCTTTGGTGAATATAAGGAAGGATTCTATCACTTTGACCCAGTATGGTCAAGACATTCAGAGACTACTCTATGGGTACCAGAATTTGTTAATACTGTTGTCGTGTGTATGGGAACTCTCCTTTTTAGCCCACCAAGCCAAACGATGAAAACACTGCAGTATCTTAGTGAAAAGCACCACCATAACAAAATAACAAGTAAGCAAACCTCCCCAAAATCAAAACAAACAAAAAACCCCAAACAAACAAGTCAAGGTGTAGCAAGTTAATTTCTTGTGAACTTGCAAATCAGATGAGGAGTACATTTTTTTCAGACTAGATCCTCAGAGCATCAAGGGGTCTAATCAAGATTGAGTTGGATTTTTTTCATACTAGATAGAGTTGTAGACTATAAAAAGGCTCTACTTACATATTTTACAGTCAGAGAACGTAAAGAAAACCTAACTTTGCTTAGATGGTTGGTAGCAGAGACAGAGACTGTATCTAAACCTCACAAATATTGGTTCAAGCCCCACCTGCAAGATCCTCTTCTCTCAAGGGAAGAGCCTTTCATTTTGATACTTTTCTCCTAATTCAATTCCCAGAAATGGATGAATGTAAATAACTAAAGGCTTATGAAATACATCATTATGTTCATAGAACTCAGCTGTAGTTGCTGGTACCTGTCCTACTTTGAAGAAATCAATGATAAAATCCACTTGTATTCTCATGCAAATAAGCTTTGGGTACCAGTACTGCCTCAGAGACAGTCTGAATTCAGACAGATTTCCTCTTTCCTTTGAGTCTTATCTGAGCCAGATATTTTAATTTTCTTACTAAGCTAAGCTAGCTAATCAGGTCTTCTCATCCCTTTGAGCTCTGTGGTTTCTAATTAGCATTATCCCTTTTCCAAGGGATGCTATGGAACTTTGGCTCCTTGGAAGAACTGCCTCCTTCTGCCTTAAGGTCCTGATGCTTGCAGATGGCAGTGCCCAGCCCCAGATATGGATATATGGATAGATGTCAGGTTTTTGTTGCTTTGAACTTAACCCATTTAGGCAGCTGCTTTCAGCTCTAGAATGGACACCACCCAGTTCTTCTTGGTTAAGCAGCTATTTATTCACAATTTTTCTGCTTACCAAATGTTTCTTGGTGCCATATATAGCAGTGATAAAAACTAGGAAAATGGAGAGGATGAAAGTTTCATGGAAGAAGTAAAGGATGCTTGTTAAATATTCTACCAGGCCCTCATTCTAAGAATTTCCATTAATTGCTTTGTCATCAAAATGCTTAGGGGGACCCTAATGATCTCAAAGGATTCAGCTGGACCACCCAGAGCTGCAAATGGGAAAAGAAGGGACAAGGGCCTCTTGTAGGATTAAACTTACTCACATTCTAACCTCTTGAAAATATTCTACAAGGGGCCTTCCCACCATCATAAAGTAATCAAAACCTTTCTTTGCACTCATCCAATGACTTTAGTGCCACTGTGCTGCCTGAAAGCCAGACTGGAAGAAAATATTCACCTCTAAGACTGACTTGACAGAAGTGTTATGTCATAGAAGTAAGACCATTGGAAACACATCTTAAAGGTTTCTGTATCCTGTTGAAATCTAATTAATATGCTACCTGCCTACAGAATTAGCATTTATCTGTGTGTCCTATGTCATGAAGAAACATTCTGTGTCTGTCAGGGACTAATTCGGTGAAGTTGCTACTGACGGCCTTTACATGAATCTTGCAGTAATAAATCTTCCCATTCAATAGGAATATCCTGTGTTCAAACTTTTACAAAAGAAAAGGGCAGGATGAATTTAGTGACCTAAACCCAGTGGAGAAAGGGGAAATAACCTCACAAAGTAAAAAAAAAGGGCAGGCAGGGAGCAGAGGAATTGGACATTGAAATTATGTTTGCCTGCATATAACTATAAATGAAAGAAACTAAACTACATTATAGCCATCATATAACTATAAATGAAAGAAACTAAACTACATTATAGCCATCAAAATATGTAGCTACATGGATTGAACATATAAAGCTGGCAAAAGATCAGATTTTTGAAAAAGATAATTCTGTTTTCCATCATAATTCAAATAAAGTGAAAGATATTTGCTCCATATTCCATAAAAATATAGCCATTTTTCTGGAAACATAAGGGAAATAAAAAGTATAACATAGAAGATACATTATTTTAAAGTTATGGTCAATAAATCATGGAAATCTTCCCCTGACAGTGGAGTAGAATTGAATATGACAAAACCATTGTGAATTATCTGATGCTGGAATTGAGGCTGTGGCAAATATCAAGCAAATGGTCAATTATTTATTTTTCATGGGGTTTGTTGCAACCTGATTGTCGATAGCTAAGAACTGAAAACCTGCTATGTACCTCTTCTGTTAGTGAATATGTGTAAAAAGTTGAAAATGCAGGGCAAAGAGATGACTACATGGCAAGGTCATAGACTATACTTAAGGAAAGCAAACATTTTCATTAGTATTTGATGTGCATAAAATTTTACACCAATCAGCTTGCATTTTAACCTGGACAGTTACACTTGCTTGGCCTTCTGAGACAGACCAAGACCATGATAGTTTCTTCACTGTTATAAGAGCAAGTACTTTTAATGACATGTTTTAGAGATGCTCACATTAAAAGAAAAGTCTTCTTTATGAAGCACTGACACTACTTTTTTATGAGGTGAAAGTTTCCATTGACCTCAATTTTTAGAGACTAGAGAGAAGATCATTTCATCACATGACAGAATATTCAAATGTAAGAAGACACCCTCACAGAGAGGGACAAGTTTTAAAGTATAAAAAGGCCACAATTTTTCCCCACATCATAACTCCTTCTGTAATCCATAGGCAGAGTATCGGCCATATCAGAAATAAAGTGTTACATGCAGGAACACTGGCAACATATGTTCACAGTGTACTCTTAGATGACCCTGTGTTTTAGTACTCCCCTTTCGATTCTTCATATATCTTGAAGAAGAGTTCTCTTATAAGTATGTGAAACAGGTTAAATTCTCATTAAAGGCCAATCCAGCCACATGCATAATAGCATTCTTCAATTAAAAGGAAGACTTAACACACTAATTGGCAGGACAAAGCTTTTAAAGCCTACATACAATCTCTTAGCACATTTAGGAAGATTATGGTTTAATGTACAACTCTTTGGCTTTTCTGACATATCTTCAGTGCCTTGCTGAAACCTTCCCCCCTCCTGCACCTGGACCGGAGCTCATTGTGCTTTAAGGAGGGTTATTTTGGCTTGAAGAGAAGAGGACTTTCATGACTTCAAACATGGACATTAGATCAAGTTTTTATCTTCTCACATAATCCTGTCTTTGATGTCACCAGGCTGAGGCCTCTCAGAATAGAAAGAGAAAGCTGTGAAAAGAGGCCCATTTAATTTATACATTTAAGTGATGCTGTTCTAATTCACCAGACTAGCATTTTCATTGTTTTCTGCTTTGCATCCTAAAGGCAGGCTTACACCAGGCAATTATGAATGGCTCTTCTGAACAAATAATTGAAATTCTCTAGTTGTGGGATATGGTTAAACAATGCCAGGATTGGAGATGAGAGGTCAAATATATTCCCATTGGCACCACTGAAGTTACAGGCTACTCTTTTCACTTGCCTTGAAGGATGAGTATTTGTAATCATTTGTTTTAACAACAGTTAATCAGGTAAGCTGCATGATAGAAAGAACAAACATGAAAATAATATTTTGTATTTGCCTTCAATCCAGAACAATTTTCGTGAGTTAAAATAACAAATCCTAAGAAGGTGGTATGGAAGAATACTTTGCAGCATGAAGACTACCTAATTAGAATTAAACTGGTAAAGATACACAACATTTACAAAACCCTCCTCTTGAAACTGTGGTAAGGAGACAGCTGTAAAAATAGCAATTGATTCTCTGTGCAAACACCACTGTTGAATAATTCCACCAAGTTATTGGTGGAGCAATGGCTCTGTAATTGAATATTTTTCCTTTACCTAAAAAGAAACTGAACACTTGCAGGATCGAGATATAATTTCAGCATGGTTTACCTTGTAAAGCCAATAATTTAGTCTTTCATGAAACAACTATCCCCAAATTATCCACAAAGAAATTACCCACCTTGTTTTCTATTGAATTTTGTAATGTAGGAATTTTGAGCCAAAGTTCATCAAAATAGTAGAATTTTGTACATACCCTAAGAAAATCAAAACTCTGTGTTTGTATGTGCATGTGGACAATGGAATTGTACTGCAGAAATACAAATCATGAGATATAACTCCTTATCAAGCTGAAAGGTCTTTTTCTTTCAAGGATTCACTAAACGAATGGACTGGCTGGAAGAAAAACAGGATAGTCCAGAAGTGATCATTACCATGAACAAAAACCAGAAAAATTTGTTCTTCCACGTTCACTAAAATACAACATGCAGGATGAAATTTACATATTGTTTGTTGCCTTACCTAAGGCATTGTGCCTGTTCCACAAAATATACTTGGTCCAAAGTGAAGCACTGCAAATTCAAGCCATTCAAAACTCAAAACTTCCGTGTCTCCCACAACTCCCAAATCATTTTATTTGCCTTTTGACAGTATGAACTGCCAAAGTTCAGTCCTTCTTTATAACAACAAAGCTAAAACTTATTTCTCTTTGAAACACAATCTGATATGAGACATATTTATAATTACATTAATTTGAGAGAAAAGAGTTCATAAATGTACCCATTAAAATTATTGGAATTTTTATACTACTGCTCCTACTACCATTCTCACCATTGCAGTCCCAAAACTCTATTTATTTTAATTACATATTTAAACATCATGTATACTAAAGCTTCACACTGACAGTTTGAAGCAGAAAATCTTAGTTTTTCATGTAACTCTTTTTTACTCCAGTGCTCAACATCCATTTTATATCACCAGCACAAATAAATGTTCTCCATAGACTCCCATCCATAACACATTATTTCTATTTTACAGTGCGTTTTATGGTTATTAAAGTTTATTTCAAGAGATATATTCTTTATTTTTTTTCTGCTTTCTAGTGTGAGGTTAACATGAGTTAAACTCTAATTTATGTTTATTAGTGGGTTATAATTCTGACTGCATCTCCATGAGAAACATTACATACTTCCACAACTACCTTTCTGGTATCATAAAACAAATACTGAGCAATGAGGAAAGCCTAAAAAACAACTTCCCCATCCCTGCAACCAAAAAAAAAATCAAACCAAAACCAAAAAATCCCCAAACAAAAAACCCCCCCCGCCATCTCCTTTTTAAAATTGAGGAATGGCTGTCTAAATACAACCTAGATTCTATATTGTGTTATTTCTGAAATTTTTTTTGCTGTTGTGGTTTGAGATGTAAAAACTTATATTGGAGCACTGTCCCATCTGTGCCAGTCCATGCCAGTGACTTTTGGAACAGAAGGTAAAAAAATTCCCTACAATAGTCAGAATAAATTAAACTCTGGGCAAGGAAATGTCCCATCTCTGCTGTTGTTACCATCAACATTAATCCCATTGACTTCACCAGGAGCTGGATCAGTCTCTTTTTTTGGTGAAAAACTGTAGGCCTGCCAGTTCTAGATGCAGAGTTGCTCATATGTTCTGCATTTCTGGAACACAGTCACAATTGCCTACAGATTGACCATATTTAAGT
Source organism: Fringilla coelebs (assembly GCF_963513975.1). NCBI lineage: Eukaryota > Metazoa > Chordata > Aves > Passeriformes > Fringillidae > Fringilla > Fringilla coelebs. The sequence continues at coordinate 34,927,480 of NC_140031.1, forward strand.
AGATTAGCCACTAGAACAAGGAGTAGAACTATCATCTCTCAGTAGGTACAGGAAAACATTAGCATCAGTATTATACTAGTTCATTAGACTATCCAACATCATGTTAAGAAAACAATATAAATACAATATATGGTGATATGGTTTATTTAATTGTAATTTATGTGATTTCATGAGGGAATTTGATCAAGTAGTAGAATCAGAATTTCTGCAGGTACCGTAAGACTACAATACTTGTGCTGCTAGTGGCTGGACACTGCTTCAGAGTGGTCCAAGTCGGCACTCTGTCACACATGGATGGCAGTCTAGGGAATGGTAGAGTGGATGGCTGACTATTTCCTGTCTGCTGAATTTTCCTCTGAGTAGAACAGCAAAACTGGGAACTGCTAGTGCCTCCACAGACTGCCTCCTTCCTCTTCTAATGGGTGAAACTGCCACTTTTTTCTTGGCCTCCACAAGGTTGTTGCTTTCTGTCACATACCCTGGCTGATAGGAGATGTTGTTAACAATATAACCCAGTTTGGACATCTTTTGTCCAGTGAGGAAGAGGTTTTGGGATACAGTTTCTATGAACAATAAAATAAAAGAGCAAAGTCCTTAAAGATGGAAAGTGTTAGGACTGACCACTTTGCTGTGTCCCTTCATCTGGCTGGCTTAATTCCTGGCCAACAGAATTTTAGACATCTAGGGCGCATCTTAGTTCTAGATGTAATGCTCTTAGTGCTATATGTAGCAGAGGACAGCTAATTTAGACCATATTCCATGCAGAAGAGACATTTCACTCTCCTTAAACAGGAATCAAGCCATGTCTCATGCAGCCTGAGTGAATGCTGTGTCATGGAGCTGCTGGAAACCAGGATGCACACCCCCTCCAGCCACAGAATAAAGAAATGGAGTTTGACACTCAGTCAACACTGGCTATGTTAGGTAGCTTACTGAAGGACTTTGATGTATCCCATTATAAAGCAAGTATTTTCTGTGGGGATTCCAGACTGCTAAATCAGGGGCTCTGGATTTTGCCACCCGACCCAGGCATGCACATTTTCCTGTGAAGTGAATTGTATCTATGTATATTTAAATAATACTGAAATACTAATAGCTTGTCATACTTCGCTCTGTACTCTTTTTCTTTCAGCATACACAGAATTAAATAAAGAGATGCAGAGATAAGTCATAATACCAGTAAATATTGAGCAGAAAATCAGTAGCCCTATTTGGGTGAGGACTGAAAAGTTAGGCTGCAGTTTTCTAGTAATATTTTTCATATTTTTCTCCCTTTGTGCTACTTATTTATGACATGAAAAATCCAAGTATAAGTATACCAGTGGGGCACAGAGGAATTATCACTTCCAACAGTTCTGCCAATACAACAACACTCACTTCTGCAGCTGCAGCTGCTAGAACCTCCTTTTGGATTCATTTATCTTATTCTATCCAGTTACACAGCAGGTCAGTACTAGATCAGTAAGGGTAATCTATACTTTTCAGAACATCGATTCATGATATTTTAAAGCCATTTAGCTGAAAATAAAATACGGTACTCAGTGTCATTAATGAAGTGAACACAGATCTTTACTTAGATGGCAGCTCATGCCTTTCTTACACAGTTGTAAGTAGTTAATGTTGTCAGGGGAGAATTTGATTCCAGGAAAATTATTTCATTCTGACTTGCAATCATCCTTAGGACTGTATATTTTCTGAGCTGCCCATGACTAGCATTAGAGTCAGAGTTTTTTAATATAATTTATTACAAAGGAGAGATCAGAAATCTTAAAAACAGAATAAAGGTGCATGTACTAATGATTTGTTTATCTTTTGAAAATGCTTCTTAGAGTAATGTTCATCACATTTCCATAAAAGCAGAGTGGTGATGATGTGATTAGATAGCTAAGTTACTTTGTCATTAAAATGATTTTATGAATAGGATGAATAATGACAAATGGATACCTGCAATAACCTTGATCTGAGGAGTCTGTTTACCTATATACAGAGACCAGAACGGGAATAATATATGTTAAAAAAGTAAAATTAAAACTGATTGAAAACTGCCATAAACCAAATTTGCCAAAGGGAGTTTTGTAAATATGGGTAAGGTAGAGTTTTACAGGCAGGGAGATATACTTGTGACTAGGGATAATTGGGAAGTTGAAATCCAGTTAATATCTATGCTTGTGGGCACTGGCAGAGTGGGAACAGATGGGAATACTCCTGGGATAAGAGTACACAAATAAAGGTTTGAGATTTGATATAATGGAAAGATAAAGACTGAAAGAAGGAAAGAAAGAAAGGAAAGAAAGGAAAGAAAGGAAAGAAAGGAAAGAAAGGAAAGAAGAGAGAGGAAAGGAAGGTAAGAAAAGAAGGGAAAGAAAGGAAGAAAAGAGAGAAAAGAAAAAAGAAAGGAAAGAAAGAAAGGAAAGAAAGAAAGGAAAGAAAGAAAGGAAAGAAAGGAAAGAAAGGAAAGAAGATAGAGGAAAGGAAGGTAAGAAAAGAAGGGAAAGAAAGGAAGAAAAGAGAGAAAAGAAAAAATAAAGGAAAGAAAGAAAGAGAAAGAAAGAAAGAAAGAAAGAAAGAAAGAAAGAAAGAAAGAAAGAAAGAAAGAAAGAAAGAAAGAAAGAAAGAAAGAAAGAAAGAAAGAAAGAAAGAAAGAAAGAAAGAAAGAAAGAAAGAAAAGAAAGAAAGAAAGAAAGAAAGAAAGAGATGGATGCTAAAAATACTGTGCGAGAGAATGACAAGAGTTAGACAAACCTAGAAAGGAGTTTCAAATTCAGCAATAAAACACCAAAATCATTGGTCAAACTGAGGTTGTCCCCATGGGATTCACTGCTGGGACAGTCATAGCAGTACAATCAAGCCTTCAGCAGACTTAGATCAGTACCCATTTTATGACAACACCATAAATGTGATAGAGGGTGCTTTTCAGAAGGGCAGACTCCTGAAGTCAGAGTGGAGACTGCTGAAAGACAATAATGTTCATGTACATCACAAGCTCTTAAACATATGACCCCAAATACCTGTGGGAAGTCATAATTAAAATGTCATCTTTCAAATTGTTCACTCATACAGACTACTTTGGCTTCACAGATTTATACATTGATGAGATACTCGCATTTCTAGCTATAGTAAGGATCTGAAGTGGAACAAGATGGCTTTCAAATGATCAGGAAAACTGAAATTCTTCCCTTTTAGGAAAAAAACACAGAGTGGAGAATGATTTGAAGGACTTCAGAAGACTTTGGTCCCAAACACAGTTGAAACATGTTGAACTGAACTCACAATATTTTGGTGCTGAAGAGCACATCACAAAACCACTAAAGCACAGCACAAATACTTGTGACTAAAAAAATTTTCCCAATGTAGGTAAATTTGGTAAAGTAATTTTCAATTGGATAGATCAAATCCCTATTTTCAAATACTGATATGAAAAGGACATTCTAGCTAAAGAGAATGTACAGTATCAACTCACTATTTTGATAACATCTTAAGAATTATTAGAAGTTACATAAAAAAGGAGTTGCAGATCCCAATTCCCCTTAGTGTTAGAGTCTGGTTCTTATAAAGGTTCTACAAGACTGTATTTTTATCTTCATATTTCTGTTGGCTTATATTAATACATATAGGAAGTAGGTGAAAATTTTTTTGGTTTTTGTTTCCAAATCATCCCATATGTTGATTTTTGTAGAAACAGCAAAACAATTTGTTTTGGAACTCTGCAAGAGAAAACAAAGTTTTGTGTGAGTAATAGAAGCACTAAAGTTGGGACCCTAGAGATTTGCTTCCTACATTCTCTAAAGCCTATCACTCATATGTGCACTCAATTTTTCTTTCAGTTATCACAAACCATCCAGTTCTTTCAGTTTCATGTTTAATGAAAGCCAAAGAAATTTTATTCTTTTTAGACCTATAATTCTCTGGAAAGGTGGGGGCTTGAAGGGAAGAGGAATTACAGATGGAGAGTCTGACTACAAATTTTTTTAAGGTATTTTGTGAAGGAAATTAGAGAATAAAATGATAATATTAATGTAACCAGTACCACACAGCCAAAGACAGCATGGGAACTATTTTAGATTGAACTACTAGGTCATAAGCGGGTGAGACTTTATTGATTCCATATATGGTTAAATACTGGAAATTGTGGGCCAGTTATTACTGATAGGCCCTTAGAAACACAAACTAATTAAAAAATACTCCCGATTCATCAATTCATGGACACACATAGAGAGAAAAAAAAACCCACAGAACTGAGAGATTAAACCTTGATTACAGCTGAAGTACAATTTGCACTGATGTTTATGAGTTCTTCGGCTAAATAAAATAAATTTAAATTAGACAGTCTAGTAAGTCTTACTTGGACTAAATCTTAGAGACTAAGAGTAGATTATCTTTCTTTAAATTGATAATAAATAGTAGTTACTGAATTTGAAAAAGAGTAATAAAGCTGTCGAGACATTTTATCTTGAACATAAGATCCTGCTTCTAAGAACAAGAGATTGTATAGCATACCATGAATAAATGCATTTTGAAAAACTATTGGAAGATTGACATTAGTTCTTATAAAAACTAATAAATATGAATGTGAAAATGAATAAAATATAAGGTCATCAGCCGCTTACCCTATTTTATGAACTTTGATCATGTAATAGGGTTTGCATTTGTTTCTCAGATCTGAATGGAGATGGAATTCAAGATAAGATATTAATCATAATTAAACTGACTATAACAGGTCTATGCCAGCAAATTCTTAACAACAGCAAAGAATGCTTAGCCATAATGAACTGCTTCATTCATTAATTTCCTCATTAAGGGGCCCTCTACTTAATAAGTTCAGTAAAAAGTTGATATAATATTGTATTTGTATTCTCTTTTTTATCAATTTCCACTTCGGTGGTATATTATTTGGAAAATGAAATAAATAATTTAAAACATGTAATTGCTTGTATATATTCATATAGTAATTCCCTAAGCAATGCTGTGTTTATAAGTTGTCAGTGTGCATATTAATTTGTCATACCCACCAATCTCATGTTCATTTATTTACTACTATTCATTGAGAAACAGATTAAAAAGGACATGCTGCCCCTTCTTTGAAAGTTTTAATAAGGCCAAGTAGGCCAAACAGCATATTCCAATTGAATCCTGCTGGTTGCCAGGACTTGAAAATTACTCATTACTGTTCTCCATGATTTAATATGTTTGTATGCATGATTATTTATGAATATATGTTAAGTGACAGATAAAATAATACTTTCTCATTTGGATATTAAAATGTATTAATTGTTCAGTACGTAGAGGCTCATAGGAACTTGCTGAATACCATTAATTCACTGAAATGTATGTCATATTGACAAAAACTGATGATAGCTCTGGGCAGAATAAACAAAGAATGAACTAAAAAGACATCTTCCTTTTCCTTACTCTTCTCCTCTTCCCTCCCTCCTACCACCAAACCAGGCCCTATATGACCACTACCCAGAGAATGCAGGAGCTAAGCTTCTGTTTTCCAGAAAAATAGCAGCACACACACTGCCCGTGAGCAAGTAAAAAAGCATATTGTTCTCACCTCCTCCAAAAACTAGCAGAATCAAAGAATCATTAAGGCAGAGAAGGACTTCTTGAGATAACCTCTTGGAACCTACTGCTCAACTAACACTACGCAACTCAGTTTTGAATATCTTCACAGAAGAAATCTTCACAGCCTCACAGGGCAAACTCTGCTGGTGTTTGGCCATCTTCACAATATAAGAATATTTACATGTTCAGAAGAAATGTCATGGTTTTTTTGTGCCTATAGTCTTTTGTTTTACAGTAGGCAGCAGTAAGAGGAGTCTATCTCCCTCCTTTTTCATTCTCTCTCATATGCATTTACACACAGGTTTAAGATCTCCCTGAGCCAATCTCTCCAAGCTGGTCACTTCTAGCTCTCTCAGTCTCTCCTCACATGAAAGATGCTTCAGTCCCTTTATCACCTTCTAGACCCTCCACCAGGCTTACTCCAGTATGTTTGTGTCTCTTTTTTACTGGGGAGCGGAGCACTGCACACAGAACTCCAGACGTACCTCACCAGTGCTTACCAGAGAGGAAGGATCACTTCACTCAATCTGCTGACAACTGTTGGCATATTGCAGCTCCAGGGGCTGTTTGATCATCCTCAACTCAGTGTCCACTGTCCCTCAGGTCTTTCTCTGCAATGAAACTTGGCAGCTGAACAGCCCCCAGAATGTCCTGGCGCATCTTTCTCAAGAGGAAAATCTTTCTTTTACCCCCTTTTGCACATCAGGAGATTATTCCCAGCCCAATTCTCCAGCATGGCAAAGTCTCTCTGATGTTTATGCTAATTGTCCCAGTTTTGCTTCCTCTGCAAACTTGCTGAAGGTGCGCTCTGTCTCAATGTCCAGGACACGGAAGACGTGAAACAGTACTGGCCCCAGTATTTTTCACTGTGTAAACCACTAGTGAGCACATTATTTTGGGCCTGGCCATTCACCCTGTTTCCAATCTGTTTCACTCTCCCTTTTTTTACCAAGGTAGTCACCTCATTGCAGAAGTATTTCAGGTTTCACTGGATGTTGAAAGGGTAGCCAAGAAATGAGATAACTCTGATTCTTTTAGCACTAGCAGAAAAAAACTGATAGCAAAAAAATGGTGTTATTGCAATCCTTGCATATGTCTTTTGTTTACAATTTCTGTGTTTAAGACTAGGGAAGAAGAATTGAGGATTTAATTGCAAAACCGTGTAATTTAAATGATGTTGTCAAAAAATAAGAAGCTGTGCAACAGATTTTCTCTGACAATATGAAATTCTAGGCCTAAATCCATATGCTCATGGAAATATGATTCTAGTGTACAGTGGAATGTGAAGGAAATTATCTCCTGGACTCATTCAAGACCTTCATGACCAGCTCTCTTGCTGATGAACCATTAATAGTAAAAGATCTAAGTGCATTTTCTTTGTTTGGCCAAAAGTTTCGCTGCTGGGAAGGATGCTTTTCTGGGAACTGAAGAGGAAGATGGTGTATACCTAGGAGCTGCCTGAAAGTGGAAAATACTATAAAGCAGTGGACATTAATTTTATGGAGTTAAAAGGAAAATATAGGGAACCGACGTTTGAATCTGAAATGCCTTTAAGTTTTTCAATGCTTTATGATGTGCTTTATAATGATATAAGTATATACAAGTAATTATATGTTTAAATTTTTAAATTTAATTTTCCAAATAATGTATCACTGAAGTGGAAATTGATAAAAAAGAATAAAAAATACTATTAATTACACTGTACTTTGGAAGAGCAAAGTGAAGGAGTTTCTACTCAGCACAGACTCTGATGAATGAACCTTAATGCAGCCAGTTACTTTAATATTTCACAGAATTCAAGAATAGGGTTTCATGATAATTCTGTATAAAAGTCCTTTTATCCTGCATTAAGCAACTCTTTCCAGCACTTCTTTTTAATAGTAGGACATGAAACAAATAAAAGTAACAATGTTTATAAAGCAAGGTTTTCTATGAAAGGATGACTGTCTCAAAACACAACCTTTGCAGAAATTAGTGGGTTTGTTGCACTGAAGATAAATTAACAGTCTGAACTGCTTGTGAAAGAACATACTTGACTGGGATTCCTATTCAAATTCTTAATTACTTTCACATACCTGAAAGAGGAACCTAGCAAACTGATTCTACCATCTTTAACAGACAACTAGATAAAAAGTAACATTGTACTGCAGTTACAAATAAAAACACACAGATTATAAATATTTTGTGGTTTTTCTCTAAATTGCAGGTCACTGCAAAAAGATGTTGAGATAATAAATCTACCGAATAAACATATTCTCCTGGCACTCAGCAGGGGCTGGCTTGGGCTCATTTGTCTCCAGTTCATTATCTTGTCTGCATTATTCAGTAGTCTGGTTCATGCTCAATGGGCTTCAAACAACTTTTAACAGCTAAACTCTTCTTCAGTTTTGACTCATTCTCTCACTTTATAAAACAAATTTGAAAGTTGTTCAAATTGCTATCCTGAATTAATGTCATTAGTGCTGTGAGTGTTATTTATTCACGTGGTATTGTGAATGTTCAACTTGGAATCACCCAACATATGCGGCAAATTTCCAAAGTTTACATTTAAGCATTGTCAGATTCAGTTTCATATATGAATAGCAGTTGTTAATTCAAAAGACTTGCGCTGCATTCTTTATACATATATATGACTATTATTGTTTCAAAATTATAAAATATATACTATCTTATTTTATAAATACCTATTTTATATACAAAGATCAACAAAACACATTGAAATAAAACTCTGAACAACAAAATTTTTATTTGCATATATTTATAATTTATTGACATGTTGCAGTACTTAAAATCCCCAGAATTATTTATTCCTAAAACATGACTCTGATATATTTCAATCTTATGGTGCCAAAGATATTTTTAATACTGTTTATGGGTTTGCATGGCAAGGTTTTGATAACAGGGTGACTAAAGGCATGAGTGAAGGTGCTAGAATGTTCTTCCATTCTTCCATGTCTGACTGAGCTAATGCCAGCTACAAGGAGGACCTGTCACAGGCCAAGGCAGAGCCAATCAATGATGGTGCTAGTGCCTTTGAAATGACTTATTTAAGAAGGGAGGAAAACACCCTGCTGCACGAAAAGCAGCCAAAAGAGAGGACTGAGAACATGTGAGAGAACAGCCCTGAAGACAACAAAGTCAGTGAAGGAAGGGACGGAGGAGCTGAGATTCCCCTGAAGCTTGTGATGAAAACCAGGGTGAGGGATACTTGAAGAAGATACTTGAAGAAGATACAAAGAGAATGGAGGAAAATCTTGGGAAGCCAGTAGCTGTGTGAGGACATAAATTTTTGTAGAGTAAATGTAAATGATTGATGCTTTGCAACAAAGCTTTGTTGGCATGTGGGTAGCTGAAATGTATACAAAATGAAAAGTACATGTTATTAAAGAGATGAAAAAAATAACACCAGGTTTTAAAACACATATGGGCTGCAGACTTGAGTTTTCTTCTTGCAATTGGAAAAAAGCACAAAAAATGTGAATGTACATATAATAGTACTGTTTATTAAAGTATACCTCATCACCAAGACTAACTTTGTATCAAGAAAATACAGAAGAGTTTAAGAGTTTTAATACTGGCCAAAAGGGCCTTCTACGTTTTTGGCACTTTACGCTCTGTGAAGACAAAAATCTATTATAGTCTTTTCCAGTAGGGCAGCTAGAGATGAGAGATTTGTTTCAATGTCACTGGGATACATTTAATGGAACATCTGCACCTTAAAACATTTTTAAAATTTATTTTCAAATGTATGATATCCTCAGGTGGTAAAACCTGTTTTCTGTGTAGATGTCTTTGGATAACAGAAGCTGTGGTGCATTTGCTTATATCATTATTGCCCTACTGATTAAGTAATCCAAAAAGCAATTGCATTACTACAAAAGTGAATCACCCTCCAGAGGCTTTATATTCCACTGTGTACTAAGAAATTAATTTGAATGGGAATAGGAAAGACTGTGTAGGAGAGTAATAATGGTAATGATCGATAAGGTAAACCAAAAATAGAAGAGGCAGAACAATGAAACATTACTAGACATCAGAATTTATCATACATATAGTTAAAAAATCAACTGAAATGTTCTCATGCTTCACTGATTTGAATTCATTATGTGGGTTAGGGTTTTTTCTTATTAGAAAAAATATGCCTTCAAAATCCAAGTCTAACTTGTTTTCATTTCTGCAATTTTGTAGTTGCTCAGAATCAAATACAACAGCTCTAGGGTAGATGTGGTATTTGTTGAGTAATATATGTTCTTATTTTAAAGATTTGTAGAGACAGAGACCAGAAACCATATCAGCTGTTAAGAGACACATGTAATCACACAAAGAGTTATCAACTTTATGAACTAAGAATCTTGACACTACTTGACACTAATTCTTAATTACCTATCTCTTGTTCCACCAGTTGATTGAACAGAACCAGTAAATATCTAAAGTAAATGAATGGATTTTATAAAACCACCACGGCACAAGAAGCATGCTTCAAAGAAATTGACCCTTTTCACCACCAAATTGTTGAGAGCCCCACCCAATCTGGCCTTGAACACTGCCAGGGATTAGGCATTCATGGCTTTTCTGCACAACCTGTTCCAGTGCCTCCCCACCCTCACAGTAAAGAATTTCTTCCAATGTCTAACATATATCTCCTTCAGCCCAAAGCCATTTCCTCTTGTCCTACTATTACGTGTCCTCATACAGAATCCCTCTCCTGCTTTCTTGCAGGTCCTTTTCAGGTATTGTAAGGCTCCTATAAACTCTCCTTGGAGTCTTCTCTTTGCCAGACTGAACAACCCCAGCTCTCTCAGCTTATGGTCTCAGGAGAGGTGTTCCAGACCTGTGATCAATTTAATGGTTCTCTCCTGGACTTGTTCCAGCAGATCTATGTCTTCCTCAAGTTGGAGACCCCAGTGCTGGAGGCAACACTGCAGGTAGAGTCTCACCAGAGCAGAGCGGAGAGGGAGACTCCTCTCTCTCATCCTGATGCCTTTGATGCAGCCCAGGATACAATTTGCATTCTGAGCTGTGGGCACACAATGAACTTCTAGTCCACAAACACCGCCAAGTCTTTCTTCTCAGGGCTGCCCTCAATCCATTTCCCACTCAGACTGTACTTATGCTTGGATTGCACCAACTTTGGTGCAAGACCTTGCACTTTACTTAGTTGAACTTAATGAGATTTGCATGGGCCCATCTCTGAAGCCTATCACAGTCCCTCTGAATGGCATCCCCTCCCTCCAGTATGTCAACCATACCACACAGCTTGGTGCTATTTGTAGCCATGATATTTTATGAAAAATCCTTTCCTTAGGATTTTTTTTCCCTGAGAAGCTGAGAAGCCACAGGAACAAAATGTAAATAATGATTGTCTGCTGCTGTGGAATGCAACTGGTGGATCTGTGATTGGCGTCATGTGGTTGTTTCTAATTAATGGCCAATCACAGTCCAGCTGTCCAGACTGTCTCGGTCAGACACAAGCCTTTGTTATTAATTCCTTTTATATTCTTAGCTAACCTTCTGAAGAAATCCTTTCTTCTACTCTTTTAGTATAGTTTTAGTATAATATATATCACAAAATAATAAACCAAGCCTTCTGAACATGGAGTCAATTTTCTTGTCTCTTCCCACATCCTAAGACCCCTGCGAACACGATCACAACTATTGACAAACCTGTTGTGGGTGCATTTCATTGCCCTATCTCTGTTGCCAAGAACAGTGCTGGTCACAATATATGTTGTGAAAGAACATATTCTTCGACCTGCATATTTATTGGGGATAATGGGTCTATTTTAGAATCATTGTTACAGCACTGTTATATTAGGAAGTGAGAGAAGTTTCTCACAGTTTCACCAATCACACAGTGAATTAAAGAATCAAACCAACTGATTCAATTGACCAAACCAATTAACCAGCAGAAAAAAATGTGTAATTACTTCCTGTCTAAATCTGATAACTTGTCTCTAAACCAGAAAGGTCCTGAAGGACCAAATAAAAAGGTTGTGGTACTTCCTCTACTGCATTTAATTTTCAGTATGACCTATCTTTCATACCAGATAGGGGTAACAACCCTTATTCTTTTTCAATCTTATAATATTGATGGGTGATACTGTCATTTAAGACACTTGAATATTTACACTTTTCAAACCACGATTCTTTAAATCTGTTTTTCTACCAGCTGGAAGGCATTCAGATCCCTCAACAATTCTTACTAATATTCCCCTGACCAGTGTAACACAGAACCTTTTTTACAGACATCTATCCAACAAATATGGTCTTTTTTCTTCTTATTCCTATAATTTTAGTATGGCCTTAGTTTACCTTGGAGTTCACAAGTTTTGTCCATTTTTTCTGCCCCTACTCTACCCACTCAACAGAGGGAAAATAATAAAAGGTTTCACAGCTGATCTATTTAGAAGTGAAATTAATTCCTGAACATGATGTTGCAACATGCAAAAATATTAGTTTTTTCAGTTGAACTGTTGCATTTTGCTTTTATTTCCTTCCCTCACAGTATGCCTGTTGGACTACCAGCAGATACAGAAAACCAAGTCAAATGTCATGACTTAATATGAAAAGAATATCAGGCAACATCATTAAGTCCCTGAATAAGCATCAATATACCACTATTCACTCATGGCTCACATGTATCTTGAACAAGAAAAGTGGAGAAACAAAATTAAGACAATGGGCATAATCAAAGTTATGAGATGGTTTGTCTGAGGAGAAAATAAATAGAGTAAGATTCTTCACACTTACGAAGGCCCAGATGAGAAAATATATGCAGCAGACTTTTCAAACTGCAAGTGGTTTCCAGGTCACTTCTGATGGTATTTAAATCATACATCAAAATAGTTACATTGCAATTCATTAAATTTAAGCACTTTGAAGGATGCTTATATGACAGAACTATTATTTTATTACCTGTGAGGTTCACAGTATTTTTCTCCTGGCTCCTCTCTGACCCATAGTAATTTATATAAGTCAGGAGCATTTTTCTCACCTGAACTTTACAAGATCTGTTGAGCTATTACTCAAAGCTAGCCTTAATGTGTGGCCCAATAGATTATTTCCAGAAAAGATTTAAAATTGTTCAATTGAGTTGCTCAGGCCAAGTATGCTGTTCTAATTAAATTGTGCAGACAGTTTGTGTTTCTTCCTACCTTTCCACAAGCTAACATTATATACAGTATTCAAATTAAAATCGAAAAGAAAACATTAAACCTGCTGCACCTCTGTCTGCTGATTCAATCCTATCTACCTTGCCAAACTAGAAACAGAATGATGCACTGAGAAGAATTAGACCTCAGTTTTAAGTGTTCCCACCAAGATCCATAGAAGCACTACCTCCATTCTGAGCTATCCTGAAATCAACATAAAAGGTTATCTTCCATCACCATGAATACTTTCAACCATTAATATGCCTGCCTTTTCAGAAATGCATCTATCTTGAAAACACGCACTGCAAAAAGGTCCAGAGATGGCAGTACAAAGAGAAAAAGTCACTATACATGTGAGTTTGTATTTATGTGTTCAGCAGATTATTGCCTAATTTCCTTGGCATGTGCACACTGACAGTCCCTCACAGTATTAGTCTTTTCAAATGGATAAATCTGTTTGAAATGGATTAGCCCTCTTACTTCCCTGTGCAAGAATAATGGTACTGATACAAGTGTAAATTAGCTCTTTTCTGTTACACATCACATTCAAAGCAAATGCTTGCATTACAAAGGATATTGATTTACTCTGAAGGTGTGAAGAGGTTCAGTGGCACAAAATTCGAATCAACACTTGCTGCCATCTTCTGGTTTCCTAAAAATCCACAAAAAGTACTGCTCTTCAAACCCAAATACTTCTTTGATACAAACACAAAATTAAATGCTACTAATCTACTTTCCAATTTCCTAAAAATGTTCATATCTCACAGGTCCAATTGCACAAAAAAACCACATATTAAGTTTTGACAACAGCAACAAAAAAGGAATTAGGGAAAAATACTCTTAATGCATATTTTGCATAGATGCAACAGATGTTGCATAGATGCTAAAAAGAATACATTTGGTAAGCTTTCAGTGACAGATATGCTTTACTATATAATGCCATTTATGATACACATGTATAGTCTTTCTCATGTATAATATGTGCTGGTAATTTAAATTTTTATAAAAACTAGATTTAGCAACAAAACCACCAAAACAAAGTAAAACACATTTTGTGTTTGAGCCCTTTTGACATGCATACTTTTGGACACTTAAGGTCAACCTTAATGCAGTGCTAGGAGAAGTGGAAGGGGAAATCTGAAGAATTCTAAAGCAGCTTCCAAGGCCCAAATCAACTAGAATTGAGCAGGGGCATGAAATGGGAGAAAGGCCCTAAATTGAGGTTCAAAACATCGGAAAACATGAGAGTACAAAACAATGACAAGGGCTTGTCAGCTAATTATAAAAAAGCTAGACCTGCAAAGAGACTAGGACCTTTATTTCACAGAATCACAGAATTTCTAGGTTGGAAGGGACCTTTAAGATCATCGAGTCCAACCCATGTTCTAACAGTTCAACTAGGTCATGGCACTAAGTGCCACATCCAGTCTTTTTATGAACACATCCAGGGATGGTGACTCCACCACCTCCCTGGGCAGATGATTCCAGTATTTGATCACTCTTTCTGTGAAAAACTTCCTCCTTAACTCTAGCCGGTATCTCCCTCGGCACAGCTTGAGACTGTGTCCTCTTGTTCTCTCTGTTGTTGCCCGGAGAAAGAGACTGACCCCCAGCTCACCACAGCCACCCTTCAGGAAGTTGAAGAGAGTGATAAGGTCACCTCTGAGTCTCCTTTTCTCCAGGCTAAACAATCCCAGCTCTCTCAGTCGCTCTTCATATGGCTTGTGTTCCAAGCCCCTCACCAGCCTTGTTGCTCTCCTTTGGACACGCTCAAGCATCCCAATGTCTCTCCTAAACTGAGGGGCCCAGAATTGGACACGATACTCAAGGTGTGGCCTTACCAGTGCCGAGTACAGGGGAAGAATGACCTCCCTGCTCCTGCTGGCCACACTATTCCTGATACTGGCCAGGATGCCATTGGCCTTCTTGGCCACCTGGGCACACTGTTGGCTCATGTTCAGCCGACTGTCAACTAGCACCCCCAGGTCCCTTTCCACCTGAGCACTGTCCAGCCACACCGTCCCCAGCCTATAACGTTGCAGGGGGTTATTGTGGCCAAAGTGCAGGACTCGGCACTTGGACTTATTGAACTTCATCCCATTAGATTCTGCCCATCCATCCAACCGTTCCAAGTCCCTCTGCAAAGCCCTCCGTTCCTCTAACAGTTCGACACATGCTCTCAGCTTAGTGTCGTCTGCAAATTTGCTAATGAAAGATTCTAAACCCTCGTCCATATCATCAATAAAAATATTGAACAGAACTGGCCCCAGCACAGACCCTTGGGGACACCACTGGTGATTGGCCACCAGCTGGATGTAGCACCATTCACCACCACTCTCTGGGCCCGGCCATCCAGCCGGTTCCTAACCCAACACAGAGTGTTCCTATCTAAGTCACGGGCTGCCAGCTTATCTAGGAGTATGCTGTGGGAGACAGTGTCAAAGGCCTTCCCTGCGTCTACTAGGCGGGTTACTTGGTCATAAAAGGTGACCAGGCTGGTTAAACATGACCTACCCCTCCTAAACCCATGTTGACTGGGTCTGATACCCTGGCCATCCTGTAAATTCTGCATGATGGCCCTTAATATAAACTGTTCCATTATCTTGCCAGGTACTGAGGTCAGGCTGACTGGTCTATAATTACCAGGATCCTCCTTTGCACTCTTTTTGTGAATGGGTGTCACGTGGGCCTGCTTCCAGTCATCCGGAACTTCACCAGTGAGCCAGGACTGTTGGTAAATGATGGAGAGTGGCTTTGCAAGCTCATCTGCCAGCTCTCTCATTACCCTGGGGTGGATCCCGTCAGGTCCCATAGATTTATGAACATCCAAGCATTTCAATAGTTCTTTGACTGTCTCCTCTTGGATAATTGGGGGACCATTATCTAGGAAAATAGATTAATTAATGTGCATATACAACTGAATTAGTGATCTGGTAATCCAAAATGCATGCATGATAACATACCACAATTTATGAGCATTTCTTTAGCATGGTGACCACTTCAGCCTACCCTGTTCAGTTTGAAAATAACATTTTCAATAAATCACTTTCATGGTGGGATAGGAGTGTCCTATTGGATGGTTACAGGCAGGACAGAAGAGGCTGGGAGGTGGCATTCTATGTAATGACAATAATAGAATCACTGATGCTTACAAATGGGAAAGGCACAAATGAGAGACACTAGGTAAGAATCAAGGGATTAACAAATAATGCGGATGTCATTGTGGGCAGGCATCTGCTACTGACTTCCCAGCCAGGATGATAATGCTGACAAGTTGTTCTTTGAGGAACTAAAGGACACTTTGAAGTCAACTGCCCTTGTCCTTATGGGGGACTTCAACTTACCAGAAATCAATTGGGAGCATCACAAAGATAGTACACTCTGGGACAGAAGATTAATAAAAAAACCTGTGCAACAACTTTATGGAAGAGGTTCTGAGCCAGCTGACCAAGAATCAGAGAATCACAGAATCATAGAGTATGCTGGATTGGAAGGCACACATCAGGATCATCAAGACCAACTCGTGGCCCTATGCATGACACCCCAAGAAATCACACTGTGGGCCTGAGAGCATAGTACAAACACTTCTCAACACAGAGAGGCTTGGTGCCACGACCACTACACTGGGGAGCCTGCTCCAGTGCTCAAGCACTGTCTGGATGAAGAACCTTTTTCTAATATCCAACCTAAACCCCCCCAATTCAGCTTCATGCCATTTCCTTGAGTCCTGTCATTAGTCAGTGAGGGAAGAGATCAATATCTGTGCCTCCTCATGGGGAAGTTGCAGGCTACAATGAGGTCTGTCCTCAGACCCCTCTTCTCCAGGGTGAACAGACCAAGTGACCTCAACCCCTCCTCATATTGGCTTCCCCTCAAGGTCCTTCACCATCTTTGTGCTCCTTCTTTGGATGCTTTTTAACAGTTTAATGTCTTTTTTATATTGCAGTGCCCAAAACTGCCCCCAGCACTCGAGGTGAGGCTGCTCCAGCTCAGAGAAGAGCAGGACAATCCCCTCCCTTGCCCAACTATGATGCTGTGCCTGATGCACCCCTGGACAGGGTTGGCTCTGGCTGCTAGGGCACTGCAGAATCATGTTCAACTTTCTTTCAAATAGGACCCCAGGTCCCTTACTGCCGGGCTGCTGATTCATTCCCTGGTCTGACCATACATGCAGGATTGCCCCATCCCAGATGCAGAATCTGGCACTTTCCCTTGTTGAACTTCATATGGCTGGTGATCACTCAGCCCTCTAATTTGTCAAGGTCTCTCCGAAGGCCCATTGGTGTACAAGAGCCCATACAACCATTTTCTATGAAAAAGCTCATACAGAGGATCTACAGGATTAAGATTTGCCACTTGAGCCACACAGTCCAAGTATCTTCATTTAGAACCATAAAGTGAGTAACATTGCAGAAAGAACAGGAAGCAAGGCATAGTGATGATAGCTCCAGTCCCTCTGGACTGAGCAGAGATGGCTAAGCTGACACCCATTTCAGTAGGGATAGTCATGGTTCACATTCAGATGTTACTTGGAAGAAAAGTTTTGCAAGGGCTTGTCTTCAGGGGCTCTCCAAAGACTACAATATCCATGATTTTTCAAAAGGGGACACATATGTGGCATTAGTCCCTAGGACTTCTAGAAATTATTTCTAGTATCTACATTGTCTTACTTATCCTGTAGACAGAGATAACCATGCAAGAATGTCTTTGCAGTAAGTTCTGTCTTCTCTTTTACATGTGGTACCTAAGAAAAAACAACATGGGAAAATCAGTCTTAGTATCTAATTCCATATAAATGACAACCATTCAATGCTAGATGATTGCTGTGCTGCCAAGGGTGCTTTCCAAACACCAATTCCACTGCAACTATCCAAGGCCAACTCCAAATGCAACTACCTTTGTGTTGTGAGAATTCACATTTTCCATGTGCACCCCATTTAAAAAGGGACATAATTTTAAATTATTAACTATTACTCTTTTTTGAATATAAACTATCATAAAATCCTTGAGCCTATCAATCCAACACTATGTGTGTTGAAAACAACACAGAAATCTGTATACAGCCACCAGATGGTGCCATCTCCATAACTTAACTCTCCAACTGTCCTTCACAGAACGACCAAAATCAACCATTTGCTCTGACTTCTGCAATCTTGCCAGTAAAAAACCTAATGACAACTTCAAGATCCAGAGTCTCCATTATCGTTAAGACTTCTCACTAGTATTTGAGCTTTTCCACTCTCCTTTCTGCAAAACATCCCAGCAATGCACATTTCATGGTAAAGAGTCGTATTTCTGGTTTAGTGCACTGGTTTGGGCTGAGACAGAGTTAATTTTCTTCACAGCAGCTAGGGTAGGGTTGTGCTTTGGATTTGTCCTGGAAACATTGTTGCTAACTCAGGGATGTTTCCTGCCAAGCAGGGCTTACACAGTGTCAAGACCTTTTCTTCTTCTCACAGCAGCCCAGGAGTGTGTGGACTGAGGAGAGGACACAGCCAGGACAACTGAACGCAACAGACCAAAGGGATACTCCAGACCATATGCTGTTGGGGAAGAAGGAAGAAGGGGGGACTTTCAGAGTGGTATATCGCCAGCAGTTTATATACAGATACGAACGGGACGGGGCCACTGTGACAAGCGTCTTGAGCTATTTATTTTTCAGCATCAGTCTCATTACATGATTATGACAATGGAGCGATGCTAACAGCTCGCTGTTCAGGCAGCAGGCCAAAGAAACTTAATGTTACAACATATCATAAAGCCATCTTAGCCAACTACATAGACCAATAGCATACTGACAGTAGTTCTATCCAATCACCTTAAGCACATGTAGCTTTGGTTAAAACAATGGTGGCTTATTCTTGCATACAATGGCTTGTTCATAAGAGACAAAGCACAGAGCACTGTTCATATTTAACCTTCTAAATATTTACTTCAAATAAACTTTTTGCAACTTAGAAAGCCAAACTACACAGCTCTATTGTTCTATCTCTCATGTCTTCACTACCGCTTAGATATTTTTTTCTGCTGTTTTAGCACTTCACAATTCTGCTGTACCTGGGTCCTGTCTTTTTACCAGCTTCTTAAAACTCTCTGATTTTATGGATTCCCACATGGTATAATTTTTCTTTTAGTGTCACTGTTATATGTGATGGAGCCCTGTCTTCCTGAAGGTGGCTGAACACCTGCCTGCCCATGGGTAGTGATGAATGAATTCCTTGTTTTGCTTTGCTTGTGTGCGTGGTTTGTGCTTTACCTATTAAACTGTCTTTACCTCAGCTCATGAGTTTTCTCACTTGCGATTCTCTCCTTCATCCTGCTCCAGGGCAGTGAGTCAGCAGGTGTGTGGTGCTTAGTTGCCAGCTGGGATTAAACCTTGATGTTTGGTCAACTGAAACAGGTGAAAAAATATTTAGCCATATGCTAGCCTTCAGATCTGACACCACATACTTACGTTCTCTCTTGTCTCTCTTCCTATTTTCCCCCATCAAAAATGCATTTAGCAGACTCAAGAGTCTTACAATCAAAACTAGCACGCAGACTACTGTTAAACTACTGCTACTACCAACCTTGAACATTACCAGTGTGCAGCTGCATTAGCACAATGATATCACCTAACTGAGGTTCAGTAGCACAACAGAAGTGGGAATGCAGTATATACAGTGCATGCTTCATTGAAGAGCAGTGCTTAGTGTTTAATTAAAACGCAAATAAGATGTTCAATAATTACATATCATGTATGAACAGAGGCAAAGTTCCACACGTTGAGCAGGATATGCAGCATATTGTGGGTATTTATGCAGCATATTAAGGGTATTTGTCTGTGTAGCACAGCAGGAATGTAAACTGGGGTTGAACACACAGAGTCGTGTCATAATAAAAAAGTAAGGAGATGAGGATGGCCAATAATGTCTATGAATTGATTTCTCAAAACTAAGGAAGGTAATGTTCAAGGTTGGTAGTAGCAGTAGTCTAACAGTAGTCTGCATGCTAATTTGATTGACTCAAGAGTCTGCTAAATGCATTTTTGATTGGGGAAAATAGGAAGAGAGACAAGAGAGAACGTAAGTGTGTGGTGTCAGATCTGAAGGCTAGCGTATGGCTAAATATTTTTTCACCTGTTTCAGTTGACCAAACATATACCTGCCCTTTGGGTCAAAAAGAGGTCTGTGCCACGCAAAATATCAGGTATTCTGTCTGAGTAGTTCTGTCAATTTTATCTGTATCCGCTGAATAATTTTATTTACACATTCTCTTGTGCAAATTTGTCATGTCAAATACAGATTACTTGCATTTTTAGTACTCAAAGTTGCCCTATTTGGGTCCTGAAGCCACTTCTACTGGAATAAGTGGTAACACATTTGTTTACTTTGCTAATAAGCAGATAACTTGGAATGACACCTAACACTGCTTTTTAAAAAACAGACAACAAAACAAATGCTACTGCAAAACTTTATTGTTTGGGAACTTCAGAGTATGTGTGATGGAAGTGCCACTTTTAAGGTTAGTTGCTAAAGCTGCTGCCTTCTTTTCTATGTTTCTTTTTTTCAATTGGAACTCTTTGGAGTTGTTCTTTCCACATATTTTATCTACACTGGAAAAGTAAGGATCAGGATAGAGGTCTCAAAACCACAGTAGGAATAGGTTTGATATGGGTCTAATAATTCAAAGGATGAAAGGTCTCAACATCTCAAGTGCTTTAATACTGAAGCAATTGTTGTACTATGTGTATTCAAACTGAGTAGTTGTTTCAGTCATTCCCCTTTCACTGTCAATTCCAATTTTTTGTTTATACCATAGGACTTGGGCTCCAGTGAAACTGCATACTTAAAAAGAGTAAAAGATGCTTTGATAGGCTTCAGTAATCAAAGACGTAGAAAAGTAGCAGAGCAAGAACTAAGGGTGGAGACAGAATCTCTCAAATGGTATAAAACAAAGGATCCTGTATCTGTGAATTTTTTTGGATAGAATATGTTTTCTTTACCTATAAATGTATAAAACTGTAAATTCTTTTAAACCAATTTGATGGAAAAAAATACTGCTGTCACTAAAAAAGCATCAAAAGTTTTTGTCTGTCTGAAACCATCATCTATAGATTTGGAATTGTACATCAGCATGGTTTTTTATTAATTTTTTTTGAAAAAAAACCCCCAACTATATGTCTGTAGGACATCTCCATATTGTCTCAGTCCCCATTCAGATATTTTCCCCCTTTTCGCAGGCTCTTAATTTACAACAATTCTACATAATTCCCTCAAACAGAAACATTTCTCCTTCCATCACTTGTAAACCCTGGGTATATGCCTACTCTGAGAAGGATAAATAAACTGCAAAATCCATGAATACTGATTGTGTGGGAAGATGATGGGGTAAAATTTTAATGGTATGGAAAGCACAGGGGAAAATACAAATGCTACTGGATGGAATGTGGCCAGCATACCTGACCTCCCACACACAACACTGTCTCAGGGGAACTAAAGGAAGGGTGGAGTAGGACACCAGGATCAGGCTGTGTTGACACCCTTGCAGAGGAGGGAGGAACCTGGAGGTATTTACTAGCTGATAAGCTGCCCAGCAGCTGAAAACCAAGTGAGATAAAGAAACATGTCCTGCTGTTGAATCAGCAACTGTGGTGAATTAACTCTCCTTGGACTGACACATGTCCTTGTTCCAAGGTTATGTCTGGTATTATACTGAGATATCTGCTGCTGAGGTGCAGCCTGTTTTGTCTACTGCCATGTTAGACTACAATTTTGAACAAAGCTTGAAGATCTGGGTCTTCTCATTGACAGTGTTAAAAAGGCTACTGGACTTCTAAAATTTCTATTTTACCAAATGACTAAATGCACTCCTTTGATGATAACAAGAAGAATATAATTACTCTCTAGTTTGTTCCTTGAACTGCCAGAACTGGTTTTAAAATTTAGCTGAAGTTGTTATTGATAAGAAGACCCTGGAGTTCTTTATTGCATAGCATGAGAAGGTAAAAAATTCTGATTTTGTCTTTGGGTTTCAAAGACAAAAGTAGTTCATACTTAGTATGACTGACTTACTAAGATTACTGCATATTTCAGCAGTAACTACATTGCTGCATATGTAATTGAAGGATTGTACAACTTACACATTTCATTTTGTCTTGAGGAAAAACTTGTGTAAGCAGAGCAAACATTCAACCATGATTCAGCTGATTCTGAAGGAGATTCAAAACCAGGTGACTCTGAAAGATTTAGGAAATAAGGCAGCCTTGTGGTGTGTGGTTTTGCTGCAGTTATATTCTAAAATTCTCAAAGAAATAGCTCAAAAATTTTGAAAGCCCTGTAAGATTAGGCTTTTGGGTTTTTGGGGACACAATAAGGAGTTCACAGTTCCTCCTGCTCTATTCACTGCACTTCATACTTCTTTGAATTAAAACCATTTTGAAAGCACTATCTGCAACATGGAAGTAACAAGGATAAGAACATTCATATTTATGAACATGAAAATGCATAGAATCATGGCAGTATGGCTAAAGTTATGTAACTTAATTAGATACTAGAAATTAGAAGTTTTTGAGGAGAGTAAAACCAAGGAGAAACATCTTTTACACTGGATTCTACTTTTTTTTTTTTTTTTTTTTTTTTTTTTAATGAGAAAATCCACTTTCCTGAATTCTAATACGTGGTGGAGAAGGATGCTTGTGATTGTCCCGAAGCAAGGACAACACCTACCATGAAGATGACCTGCCATCCTGGCAGACCTATGAGGTTCTGAGTCACTTCAGTAGAAGTTTTAGTGCCCTTCACACAGAGGACAGCAGAAAGCTGAGATGGAATCCCTTACCATCTCAGTGAATTCTGTGGCCTCCAAGTTCAGCTTGCAGAAATTCTATGAGCAGGGAACCCAGAAACTTGGTTGCTAACATCTAGCCACATGTTAAAAAGCTTTGTTACAGGTGTAAAGTGCCACCAAGCACTTCAGAAACTTTGGTTACAAAAAATGGGAAAAGCAGAGTGATTACTAATTGATTTCAATGGAGATTGCAGGAACGTACAGGACAAGAGTTCAAGTGGAAAAACTGCTGTCCAGACAGTTCCTAAAGTATTTGGAAATGCCAGGGAGAAACTTTGGTTCATGGGACTGGGTGGATGCCCCACAGATGGTCCACTATTTGATGCCCTCTGTTCCTTATTTCTCAGATACTGCTCCAGCCTGGGCTTGAAATTAGACTGCTCCTGCCAATGCTAGTGAGCTGTGTGACATGAAGAGGAATCAAGGGGGAAAAGCTGGAACCCTGTGCCTTGATGAGTCTGCAAATGTTATGGATTTTTAAGCTGGCAAGAGTCAGTAGTAGGAAACACTTGCTTGTCCACCTTAGGCCTAGCAGTTCATCAGTAGTAAGCAGTTTTTCTCAGGTGGAGATCTTCAAGCCTTGCTGATTGCTGCGCAAGATTCACCCACAGTTTGTGATTTCAATAAGTCCATCATATCACTAAGTTTTCTTTGCAATAACAACAAAAAAAAAAAAAAAAAATTGTATCACTGTGATCAAAAGAAATCATACTTGACCTAGGACACTCCTGCTCCCCTGATTCAAAAAGCCTTCTCCAGGATATTTGAACAAGACAAAGAAATTTTACCCATGTCCTAAGGACCTGTAGACTTACAAAGTAAAGTTACTTTGGAAAACTGACTGGTAGAAGATAATCCTGAAGATGCACAGTGCCAAAGCCCAATTTTGGAATAGTAAATGGACAGGAGTAGATTTAATATCTAACTTTTCTACAGCTAAATACAAAGATATGTGATTTGAGTCACAAAATAAAGCCTTGTATTCACACTTTTCTCTAGAGATAGCTTATAAGAAATACATATTTTGTGTAAGAAGTTTATAGAAAGCCAGGTAGGTATTCTATGGAGATTCTCATGTATGTGTATTACTGCATGGATACAGTTACATTTGGCATGCACAAGCTGCTGATCACCATCTGGTTCAATTAATCTCTTTCTAATGTTGTTGTGGGTTGTGCTTTTTGTTGTGTGTGGAGTGTTTTCTTTTTTTTGGGGGGGGGCATTGTTGGTTTTTTTTTTTTGGTCTTACTGCTGTTTTTAATAGAAAAAGATGCTAAACCCAAGAACAGGAAATGCTGAGATTGTAATTTTTCCAAACAATACAAAGTTACTTCAGAGGAACCTAAGCCTCAATAAGACTGTGCATTTTACATCTTCTGCTATCATTCTTCAGTATCACTCTTCCCCCCTTCCTTGTGTTAACAAAGAACAATATAATCCCTGATAAAAACGTATTTCTTTATATCAAGACACTTCTTTCCAAATTATTTTATTCTGCATATTGTGTGGATGCAAGGCATTGCTGGCGTGGCATGTTGTGGTAAGCAGGCTGATAAATCCCATAGTGAAAGGACAGGTCAGAAGAACTAGCCAGTATTCTTTTATTTTCATAAAAAAGAACGAAAAGGCGTAGAGTATCTGGCAGCTTTCTCATTCCTTCGCCCTCAACGATTTAATTTTTTACATTGTATAAAAGATTCAGCAACACTAACAGAAGGTGAGGCGTGCAGGAAGTCTAGCAGCTCGCTTCAGCAAAGCCACCTGCTGTGAAGGGCCTTCGGGCCCAGCAGTGCAAGTCCCTGGCATTGGGAGTGCGACAGTCAGGGACCCTTGCGAATGGTCAGACAGGGAAGTTTCCTTAAAAAACCTTGTGACTGCAGGGTCCTCAGCACAGCCACTCAGGGCAAACACGGGCCAGTTATATCCATGCAATTCAGCTGACACTCAAGCCAGAAAACATCCTGGGAGTCAAGCTCTTTGGAGATATAAATTCTATCAGTTTGTTTTAGTCATTATGCCAGTAGTAGCTCAGCCATTTTTGAACAACTCGAGACATGTGGTAATTTTTATATTTGCCTAGCCTGGGGAAGAGAAAAATACTCAAAAAACTGTTTTGCTATGCCACATTTAAATTCCTTGGACAAACTAATGGGTTCAGTGGAGAGCAAAAGGATGATTATGGGATTGGAGTACCTCTCCTAGGCTGAGGGAGTCGGGCCTGCTCAGCCTCGAGAAGAGCCGAGAGGAGACCTTATCGATGTCTGTGAGTATCGGAAGGAAGGGTGTCAAGAAGGCGGATCCAGACTCTGCTCAGTGGTGCCGAGCAATAGCACAAGAGTCAACAGGCAGAAACGGACGTATTGGAAGCTCCACCTAGAGATGAGGAATAGCTTATTTACTGTGCAGTGACTGCGCATTGGGACAAGCTCTCCAGAGAGGTTGTTGAGTCTCCCTAACTAGCAATATCCAAGAACAACATTGTCGCAATCCTGTGCCATTTGCTCTGTGATGACCCTGCTTCACAGAGCAGGGAGATTGGACCAGAAGATCCCCTGCGGTCCCTTCCAACCTGACCCGTTCTGTGAACTCGTACCTTTACAAGAGCGGGCAGCCAGCGTGCGTATGGAGCGACTCTGGCAGGGAAAGGCCCGAGGCAGGCGGAGCTGCGCAGCCCGCACCGGCTGCCGTAGCCTCGGCCAAGCCGCGCCCCTTCCTCGCCGCGCCCGCAGCCGCGAGGGGCGGGGGGGCGCCGCTGCACCGCCCCCTCGAGCCGCGGGGCGGGGCGCACCGGCGGGGAGCGGCCGGAGCCGGAGCCGGGGCGGCGGCGCTGCTGCCGGGCGGCGGCGGCTCGGGGGCAGGATGGTGTTTGAGTCCCTGGTCGTGGACGTCCTGAACCGTTTCCTTGGCGACTACGTGGTGAACCTGGACAGCTCCCAGCTGAAGCTGGGCATCTGGGGAGGTACGGGCCTGGCGCGCCGCGGGGGAGCCGCCTGCCTGCCCTCATGCCGCCGCGTGCCTTCCTGCCCGGCCGGGCTCGCCCTGCCGCCCGCTCAAGGGAGGAGGCCGGGGCGGCGTCCCCTGGGCGCTGCCGGGCCGGGCCAGGCCACCGGCTCACTCGACAACTCTGCCGCCTCTCCGCCCGCCCGCCCGCTTAAAAATAGCCGCGGGGGCGGTCAGGCGGGCGGGCTGGCGAGGTGGTGTCCGCGGAGCAGCCGGCTGCGGCAGCGGGGGGCGGCGCGGGCGGAACGGGAGGAGCTGCAGAACGGGGGCAAGAGAAACCGAGCGAAGTGCCGGAGGCGCATGAACGGTCACTTCTGTTTTGTGTTTTCGTATGATGCTGCCCGTGCTGTCTCCTACATGGGGACGGACCTTGGCTGGCCGCGGTGTCTCTGGTGCTCGCATAAAGTATGGGAATTGGCGGGCGGGCAGCTTGGAGGCGGGAGCCTGACCTGGTTCTGGGAATGCGAAACTGAACTGGATGATGGGCGTTTTCCACGCCCGGAAATAACCCGTGCATAAACGCCAAGGGTTTTGACGGCGTGTTAATGCTTCTGGGTGTGAGTGGCCTCTCCGCGAACGGCAGTGACATCCCCTGCGTTCTTGGCGCTGCCATCTGTAGGTCTGGAATACTTGTTATTTTTAGCCTTAAAGAACCAGGAGTAGATATTGCTTTAGGTGTTTGCAAAGGCGGTACTGCAAAAGCTGTACTAGGCGAGGTAAGCACTGGTCTGTAGAATTAAATTAACATGTCAGTTCTGAAGGCAGCGAAGTGTTCTGTTTGAATGTGCACTCCTGAGTTCCCCTTAGTAAGATACCTACAAGGAAACAGCACCAAAGGTCTGTCAGACACAGACCTTGAACGGATGCCTGTGATCAGTGCTGACTGAGTTTTGAATGTGCATCCCAGGTGTCTGCAGCATCAGCAAAAGCAAACACAGAGGTTCAGGGTTTTTTTATAGGTGCATTCATACAGTGGGTGTGAAACATCCTCGAGGTATTTGCCTACTGCAATTCCATTCCTACGTACTCATATACATTAACATTTATAAGCTTCTCCTCGAGCTTTTTGCATCATGGACATGTTTGTTTTCATGCTTGTTTTCTGAAATGGCGTCCTTTTTTAGTTTCATCTCTGCAGTTACTTTCCTTCAGTTAGTCAAGGCATTCATAACATCTTTGTAAAGTCTCTTAAGGAGTCTTAACACAGCAACAGCACATGTAACTGCTGGAGACAGTGTATTAGTCCTTCATCTGTAGCAGTGAGGTTTAATATCGCATATCTCTTACTGATTAGGTGAGCCTTATTTGAAAGGTTTGACTAATTGCACCTTTCAGAACGGTGTCAAGCTAACTGCTTGATTTGTGTACTGAAGTTACCATAGTTTCTTCTTTCTGTTCAATGAAGACAGAATATTTAATGAAAAATATGGAACGTTGTAAATATTTTGGACAATGTTTGTACATTGCAAAAAAGGTAAAAGCTTATTTTTCCCAGCTCTCTAGGTTGCTGTTGGTCAGTCATGGCAGCTTATGCCTCTGTGAAGCAACTATTAACAGATTAGGTGCACATGGTCTCAATTAAAAAAAAACTAAAAAAAACCCCAACCCAAACAATCTAACCCAAACAAGAACTAAAAAAGCCCCCTCAATTTTACTTTGAAGTCTTGATATTCAGCTGTCATATTTTTCCATGTCTGTGGAACTTAATTTTCTTTTTAATTATTTAATCTTCAAGAGGTTCTCATATTTTAGAGGTTTTAGAATATTTTTATTTAAACTAAATTTCTCACTTCTCTAGTGCTTATGTATTAGAATAAAATTATTTTTTCTCTGCATAGCCTGTTGACTTGTTTGTAGCGTATACTGATATATGGAGCTACCAATGTCTTGCTATAAGAGGCTCAGAACTGCTGTGTTGTGTTAGTGAGACATCACCTGTGGAGTTTTGTTTTTTTTCTGGTCTACCACATGATGCTTTTTTTTCACTTAAATTGTGTTTAATGGTCTGTACGTCTGCAATATTTCTTTTATTTCAAATATCTCAAAAGGACCTAGAAATTGCATTCTGCTATGTAAAAGGCAGCAACCATTAGTAGTAACAGCAGGAGAAAAAGTAGAGTACGTTTATATGGAGTGCAACGTTGATTAGCAGAGCCCTACACTCACAGTATACCTAAAGTCTATGGATAATTTTTTTAGCTTGCTAATTACTAAAATGCTATATTTAAGATATTTTTTTAAAAATTACTATTTTTGCCTTCATATTTTGTGTAAACTTGATAGCTTTTCATGCTTGTCTGTGTGCTCTGAAAGCATTTCCATTACAGCTATGTGTTTTCTTACAGTGTTTGTCTTTGTGTGTCTTGATAAGATTGCTTAATTTTACATAATTCATGTATTATTAAAATTAAATTGCCCTAAATCCATCAAATTAAAATAAAGAAAAAAAAAAGGAAAGTTGTTTGGGTTTTTTTTTCCCTATAACAAATCACCACTGCTTTTTGGATGCTAGAGCATTGCACAAATTATATATATATATATATATATGTATATATATATATATTGTCTTTAATTTTAAAAGGCATGTATTTTTTTGCCTCTGAATGATTAAAAACTGCCGGAGGAGTTTTATATTAAAGGGCTGTAGGGAGCAAATTGTGGCCTTGTGGTTTTTTATAGCTAGCGTGTTTGAATTAAGGCTAGTAACCTATTCATAGACTGAATCTGTATATAAAACCCAATTTTACATAGTTTCAGCTTCTGCAAATTCAGAGCTTTATTAATGACTTTTTAAGGATAATGCTTAATATTAACCTTGGTTTTGATAAGTGAGAGAATTCATCATGCACTATTAAAGCTATTCCATGTTCAATCTGTGTAGTAAAGTTGTTTGATGATGCTGTTCCAGAAAATACATGAACACATTAATAATTAGAATAATGATTTTTTTTTCTTGTTAAAAACCCCTCAGATTGAAGGGTAAAAATGTAGACTATCTCAATATTGAAAAAAGATGTGATATCTGAAAACATTCATGGCTGAGAATGTTGCAAGAACTGAATGACCTGAAATATAAAAGGCAGTGCAGAAAGTTTAAGGTACCTCAACCTACACAGGTATAAAAGGTAATTTGAATGATTAAAGCCAATACTGGAAAAGCCAATGCTCAGAAAAAAGTGTAAAGGGAGAAAACCATATGCCTAAGGAAAGTCCATTAATCTGAAACAAGGTAAAAGACTGCTGTGTTAGGCAGCCATCAGAGAAAGCTATTGGATGGCTGATACTGGGAAGGACAGTGTTCTTTAACCTCTTCTTTCTTGGTGTTCAGTGAGAAAGATAGTTCCAATGAACTGTGTTAACAAGTGTGCAAGTACTTGGCTTAGATAAACAGGTTAGGTAAGTATTTAGGTGAGTTAGATATTTTTGAATGCTCTAGACCTGGTCAAGTTAAAATACTTGCAGCAATGTGAGATGTATGCAGTTATCTTTGACAAGAAGTGAAATACCAGTGACATATCCAGTATTGAGAGACCAAACAATTGTTTTATTACAGTTCATGATGCTATTATTCAGTGTTTTGGTCAGACCATCTGTACTGCCCTTTAAAAAACTTAAATCTTGGTTGACTTGGCACACCTGCTTATTAGGTAATGTCTCAAGTATGTCTTACTTAACACAACTTATTATTTGAGTAGCTGGTGTCTCTTGGGGCAGCTATGTTAGTAAGATGGTATAGGCAGATAATTGGCATGTTTATGAGCACACAAACACTTTTTTTTTTTTTGGATACAATTATTATTATAGTAAAAGATAACTACTTTTGTTTATTTTGCCTTGTCCAGGTATAGCAGGTGCAACCTCCTCCCCTCCCCTTACATAATAGTAATTTTAATTCACTTGAGGGATACATAATGTCTAGTAGTTTTTACTGTCTTTCATGATCCATTTTCCGATAGATGTCAATAGATGAGGTATTTGGCAGAATCTGATCCTCAAAGGCTTGCAGCTTGTCTCTAGAGGGGATGCTTAAACAGAAATAATTAACAGCACAAACAAGTGGGAAATGACTAGCAAAAGCAGCTGTTTGTGTTAAGTGACCAGAGGTGTTCACAAGCTGACAGAGTTGTTGGAAAAAAGCAGAAATTTTGTTAAAATATTTGAACAGGAGTGTTGGATACTGCTCAGGCACTAGCTAAGGTGTTTGCATTTTCTGATCTTTCATCTCTCTCATCTGCTTTTCTTCCCGTGCCTTTTATTTACAAGACAGCAGAGAATGATCAATTAGGTAAAATCTACAGAATTTTTATGTAGATTAATTTTCTTCCCCCCTTTATCTTTTTTTTACAACCATAACAAAATTTCTGTTAGGCCTCTTTGGTGAAATAGTTTACTAGATCTCTTTTTGCAAGCTGAATCCTTGGTAGTAGATGTTGGTTCATGCATTTAAATTAATGAAGTTACTTTGAGTATCTAAAATTAAAATGATAAAGCTATTTTTGTAGAGTTTTGACAGCTGTTTTATTTTGTTGAATTATTCACATTGTCCAGAGATCAGTAAATCTAAAAGTTTGCTTTATAAAGTAGTCTAAATAAATTCTAGACATTTCTGTAGATATTTCTAACTGTTCTGACTTTTATTATTGTTTTGGCTGGTAGCCTGCATGTTTAACTCTAGGTATTTATACAACTCCAACTACTTGTACGCACAGTTGCTTAGTTGGGTAATTTATAATCATGCATTGGATGCATTTCTGACATCAAAACATTTCGTTGCTCACAACAGGGAGACACCAGCCCTGCCAAAAAAACCCAACCAACCATCAGCAGAACTGATAATCAAATCTTGATGTGTTTTCTGATTTTTGCAATTAAAATCTACTGTCAGTAATCCAAGTCTAATTCACTAACTGTTTCACATCCTGTAACTAGGATTTATTCTCTGCTTTTCCTGCTTCTGTTTGTGGGGCCTTTTGGTTTTTTGCCTCCAATCCCCAACAGAACGGTCAGGATTTAATGTAGTTGCACTTAGATCTACATTTCATTGCAAGGGAAATGGCTACATGTGGTAGAGACTAAATTTTGGAAGGAGAATACTGGCATGGTCAATAACTACATTTCAAGTCCTGAGTATCAGAGTTGGTTGCAAGCTTTGCAAGTGTGGTGTCTTTGGAAATATTTCCTATTTACTGCAGGAATGTTTAGTCAGTGTCTTGTGCTCTCTCTCAAGTATAGGAAAAAGAAAGATTACATCAATACACAAAACCTAGTATCTTTTTAGTAGACTTTTCTATACTTTGATGGTCCATTCACTGTGATCAGACCATAATAAGGTCCTTGTAAGTAAAGTGTTATATTTTAGTGAACATGTTTCAGTAATTTTACAGTAAAATTCAGATTCCTGGTGTTCTACTAATGAGTATTTCTTCTAGTGATTCTTAACTAAAACATCAAACTTTTTGATTGTAAAATCATAAGTGATTTTTAAAATTGTAAAATCATAAGCAAAACCAGTGAAGCATTATGTACCTCACTTCCAAATCCCAGCATTTAATCTAGAAATTTCAAAAGCTTCCTGTTTGAAACATTATTGATTCTCTATTTATTATCTACCATTATAATGTGCTCAAATAAAATGAGAAATAGTTCTGCCATAACAAAACATTGTTTGTAAATGTTTAAAATAATCCTGATTCACTTTGCAGTATTTTGTTTTTGGAAACATCTGGGTATCCACATTATTGTAGCTTGAGTTGCTGTGCCTCTGCAGAACTGTGGCATATGTCAGACTCTTGATAAATGAGAGGGAATGTTTACATAGCCATCAGTGAAAGTCAAGAAACTCAACCCAGTTAAACTGCTTCATGTGTTTCATTTAGCCTTACAGTTTCCTTCTGAATGTTTTTAACATGACTCAGCTGACCTGCAGAAGTTGCACCTCATGCCTGGTATCTTGGTTATGAACCTGAACCTTTGCTCTGGATACAATTAGAATTACTTGCCATGAATACAATTGCAATTAGTGGTATCTTCTTGAAGAAGCAAACTGGTTTTTTTTTTAATATTAAAATGGTCTCTGCAGAGTAAGCTTTATCAGGGAATAAATTTAGAATGGATTGAGCCAATGATGTATAAAACTATCACCTTGTTATTTCCTACAAAAACTATATAGTTCTAGTTCCTAGATTAGTTACAGAAATGCTTTCTTTGTGTGTGGTTGGGGTTTTGTTTGTTTGTTTGTTTGTTTGTTTGTTTGGGGTTTTTTTTTTTGTTTTTTTCCCTTTTCTTTTCCCCTTTTCTGTTGTTCCTTGCAATGTGTGTGTATTTTAAGTCTTAATAGCAGTGGAATCAGCTGTCAAAAGCCATCCTTCTGCAAGCAGTATTTCTTTGGGGAGGCTGGTGTTAGCACATGTCAGATGTATACACTTCTACTGGAAAGTGTTTATAAATTGCAATGAATAAATTAAAACATTAAAAACTTCATAGTATTTTGTGAGTTCTATGAGATGGATGGATTAGTTTACTTGATCAATTCTTCCATATCAGTTCAACAACTTAAGCCAATTCTTGTAGTGTGTACACTTTTCAGATTTGGGTCCAGTTTCCCAAAATTGGTAGTACTTTGAACAGTTGTTAATTGCCATTAGCACTATATAACTGCAAGAATATTCTTACAACAGGAGCTCCCATTTCCCCATACATTTTGCTATTTCTATCATGCACCTGAAAGAAAAGCATTTTGGGTCAATTCAATCTTTGTTTGCAACCTCAAGTTGTATTCCTTTCCAGGCCTGTAATCTGCTTCTGGTTTCTGGAATCTCATTTATGCCCCTGCTGAGCTATATCAGATGTCTATTCCATGTGCATATGTTAATGCTGTACAACTAGTTTGAAAGTAACCTTCACAGGAGCTCCATTTTTCTTGTAGATTTTGCAGAAGGCATTGCATTGGACATTGCATGTTTAAGTTGTGAGTTTTCTGGTTCCAATATTCCTTTTGTTATGGCAAGTGTTTGATGTGAAGTATATTGTAAAACTGATCTTGCAATTTATATTTTCTTTGTTCATATATATATATATATATATACTGAATTTCTCTCCTTAGAAATTAGATTACTGAAATACTTCCTGTGAATTTTTGTAGGCCTATAAATAAAACTGGCAAGAATGAGATCTTTTGAGGGCTAAAATTCCACTCACATTTACTGTTGCTATATTTCTACTAGGATAGAAAACAGATGTTGAGGGAAAAGAAACTGACTCTTGATTTCAAAATGGATTCTTACAAAATTGAGACAGGGCTTTCCTGCATCTTTACTTTGAGTAATCTTCGGTTATTTTCATGGACATGTGAGCTCCATGAGACAATTTCAGATATTATTTTGTGGAATGATTAATCATCTTTCATGGTCTTCATTATCTTTCATGGATATTTGATATGTAGGCTGTGGATCTCTCCACAGTAGAAGTTTTGGGATCCAGGTCATGGATCACTGGGGTGCCCACTGTGAAATGGAAGGGAGCACCCAAAATTTGTAGGTACCCGTGGTCAAGAAGGAACAACAGAAATCAGTGTGTCTGTAAAAACTTAAGAAGTTTTGTTAATAAATTATACACACAGTTTGGAAGTTGGTGTAAATTAGTCCCTTGTAGTATAAGCACATGGTGGTAAGTCTTGGATAAGGGATGGGTGAAACAGAAGAGAGAGAGACACACAGAGATTAAAATGCAGTACAGAGAAAGAAAGGAAGGAACACTGGCAGTCCTGACTCCAGCATCAGTGCAGCTGATGGAGTGTCCAGGGTTCTGGGGCACTTGTGTGTCCAGGTTTGATTCTGGGTACCTTTATATAGTTTCTGTGCTATGGAGATAATTTGCTTGTTATATATATATATGTGTGTATATATATATATATATATATATATAAATACTGTGCAAATGAGTTATCATCTGCAGTTTGTTCTTCTAGACCTTTCTGGGAATGGGTCAGATGTCTTTGGGGGTCTCTGGAGGTCTTGATCCCTCCATAGTGGATTGACCTTAGGTTGACAGTCCATGCCTACTTCTTGACCTCATTCCTTTCCTTATGCTCTATTTCAGGAGCCAGAACATATTCCTTTGTCCAAGAAGAGTTCTGGCTTATGTCTGTATGGCCACCTTTTCCTGCCACATCCCATTCTTTCTCATGGCATGTTATTACCAGCTAATCTTGGTTGACTCCGCTGCTATCCTTCATTTGTGTTTGAGACATATATTAGGCCCCTTGTCTTCTAGGCTTCTGTAACCAAGTCTGATAAAGACTTTGGAACTTGCAGTGTGTACCACTTTGCTTATTCCAGTTTTTCTTGTTGGCTTCTTTTCTTTTAGGAGCTGTAGCACTGAAAAATCTGGAAATAAAAGAAAATGCACTGGTAAGCTAGTGAAAATAACAATAATACTTGCAAAAATGATCCCTGAGCTATGTTTTATGTCTTTAATGGGCTTAATGGGTTTAATGTGCATTTTTTGGTTCTTATTTTAGGACATGCTTTCTTTTAAGTGGAAGCTTACTGACTTTCTTTCTCTGCACCTATATAGATTATTTGATTAATTTGAGATTAAATTTAAAGGGCAAAGTGTATACATTTTTCCCCCCTAAGAGAGCTCTCAGCAATTGGTAAAAGAATGTGCTTAGGTCAAGAGCAATACTGAAAGACCTTTTTTTGCTATAGCTCATGAATCTAGAACTTTGTTTTTGGGAATGTATTTAGCCTAACATAGAATAACAGTCTAAATTGGTAACCAAATGCTTGCTTATCCATTATACAGATTATTTTTTTTTTCTGTGATTGACAGGTAAGTTTGTTAAGGTTATCATGATAACCTTTTCCTGGATTGGGACATTTCAGAAGTTGCTGAGTTGAGCTTAAATTTTCTAAACCTCTTTCTTTCAGAGTCAGTTGGATGTGCCATTTAAAGTTAAAGCAGGACATATTAGTAAGTTGCATTTTATCTTGTACACATGCAGGAATTTCTAAAAGTACTGCCTTTCCTTGCAAGTGACTTTTAGGCATCCTAAGCAAGTAATTTCCATATGTTTGTTGATTTCTATACTTTGTTCACTCTGAAGTTGTCTCTTCTGAAAAGAAACTTTGAGGAAGCTCCTGTCAATAAAGTATACTGGAGTCTTGTTTAATAATCTCAATATTAATGAGAAAATAGCCCAACACAGCAAAGATGAGCAATTGGGCAGGACTGGATCTCATTGCTTGTCTTAACAAGACTCCACAACAGGTTTTTATCTTTCACTTGCCTTTTCATCTCCTTCCTTCCTTGTTTTTGCTAAAATAAAAAGTTTTCTTCTTGCAAGTTGTCTTGTAAAAGTGGTTTCTTAAAGTAAACTAAGTCTAAAGCCATTATGCTTCCTTTAAATTTACCCTAGAAAAATGGGATTTATTATTTTATTAAAATTTGGGAGGCACTGTAACCTCATGATCCCTGTGTTCACAAAGACTAGTATTAGCTGACTGATGATGTGTGAGCTGCCCATGTGCTTTTCTTGTTTCTGAGGATGCTGCAGTGGATTTTCAAGGAGGGAGACATTGCTGTAAAGAAGGAGGAATGCAATTCAAGGAAAGACTGTAGACTTGATAGTTGTTCTCACAGAAAAACATCTCATGTTGTTTGTGTATTGTGTAAGAAAATACAACTCAGCTGAGGCATCTTTTGGCTCAGATGCACTGGGGTAATTTCTGTCCAATATAATAATTGTTAAAGAGATTTCGTGTTTAATGTCAATTATCTTTGCATTTCTTTTGCAGTCAACTATTTAATTGTATACTTCAACCATTTTCTTCTGTGTTTGTAGGTCAACTTAACCTACAGATTCCTTGGCAAAACCTTTATACTCAACCTGTTGAGGCAGTCCTTGATGGAGTTTATTTGCTTATTGTGCCCACAGCCAGTAAGTTAATATATAGGAAGAAGTGACTGTGGATTGGTGGGGTTTCAGAATTATCTGGAGTGGGTTGTTACTATTTTCATGAGCCTTTTTCTCAGTAGATACTTTTTGCAATCACAGTTAAATAGTGGAGTGGTAGTCTTTCAGTAACTTAGGTTTCATCATCTAATTGTTTTGCTATGTAACTGTTATATGTAACTGTTACAAAAATGTAAAAATTACAGCTTCTGAAACAGTTTCTTTAAAAAAATATATTAGGCTTTTTGGTATTATACATTTTTACATTTTGTGTTTAGCCATAAAATATGATGCTGAAAAAGAAGCCAAGCAGCTCTTGGAAGCAAGACAAAGGGAATTGCAGAGAATAGAAGAAGCAAAGCAGAAGATAGCTGACCAAGGTAAGACTAATGAAAAGCTAGTCGGAAAAGCTAATGAAAGTGATGCTGCTTCTTTCTTTACTTTAATCCAGAAAGATGCAGACTTTGTCAATGTCTTCTAGATTCTTGTTTTTTCCTTGTTACTTAAAAACCTATTAGTTATGGTTTTTTAGGTATAATTGCCATCAGTATTGCAGAACCAGCATTCTAAAAATAAAAAGTTTTGTGTGTTGATGTGATCTGATATAAATTAGACTTTTGTAATACATTTTGCTTTTTTTATCATATGTCACCTGACATTTTCTTTCCTCTTTCATAAGAAAAAGTTTGCTTCCAGTGTCAAAGCATTTTTACCAATACAGCTTTTTAAAGGTTTATTTCAATCTGTTTCTTAATTACATGCAAATTCTTATCTTTAAATTCTACTTCCGGTACTTCCAAGAAGTATGATTTATGCCCCTAGAATATTGGTGGATGCTGGCCATACTTTTGAACTACCTGATTCCTCACTCTGCAGGTAGTAAAGCTAGGAAACCTAATCTGAGAATGTAAATGTTGCAGATTATACAGAGCAAGCATGTTTCTATGCAACTGGAGTATAATGTAATAGAAAACACTTATGCTAAAGGTATTGTGTTGTTGTTTTGTCTAATTTTTAAAAATATCGGAATGTAAACAAAATATTAAATTGTTTTCCTTTAACATAGATAAAGTAAAGGAAGAGAAACAAGACACCTTTGTAGAAAAGCTAGTTACTCAGGTCATCAAAAATCTTCAGCTGAAAATTTCGAACATCCATATTCGCTATGAAGATGATGTAAGTACTTTTGTATATCTTACCATAAGGGGTTATGCGCTGTAACATGAAATTGGGAACCTGTCTGATTTCTTCTAGTTGCTTTTCATGTTGAGAGAATACTAGTAAAGTTGTGGGATTTTATTAGTATAAAAAACCCCAAACAAACTGAAAAAAAGCTTGGACCAAAATGTAAAGATACTTAAATTCTTAGCCAAATATATGAACAATGTATGAAATAATTATTTTTTTGTCTTTTCCTGTGTTCTATTAGATCACAAATCGTGATAACCCCTTGTCATTTGGGATTTCACTTCAGAATCTAAGTTTGCAGGTAATTTTATTTCTCACCTTTTATCTGAAAAACATGTAGTATCTACTGTAGGTGAAGTTGTGCTTTTGTGTTTTGTGCTTTCTGGTAACATACTGTCTAATGGAAAATACAGCTGTAATCATCAGCAATGAACAATGGTGTGGTTTCCAATACACTTTGCTATATTTGGGCTGTTCATTCTGAGTATTTTACTCAAACTGACTTGATCTCCAAGAAAGGAAGTTACTGCCTGATAACAGGGAGGGGTGGGAAAGGAAAAAGAAAAAAAAAAAAGATGACATCTTTTTTAAGCTGAAGCTAATTTTTTTGATCTGTGAACTGCACTTTAAGGTGCTTAGCGTAGTAATCACAAGATGGTATGAAATTTTTTTTCTGGAAGACTATGTAGTAGGATCAGTACGTTGGTTGTGCCAAGTTGCTCTGATTCAGTAGTTTTGACTGTCTAGCTGCTAATCTTAAAGAAAATATGTCCTAAGTAAATGTTATTTTCTTGAATGAAATGGTGGTTTTGTGAATGCTTATTCCTAGCACATTAAAGGGTCTTCTTTAGGCTCAAACTAAAATTGACTGCTTCCAGAATTATAAATGAATTCAGTCCCTTGTTTATCTCTGTCTGAAGAGCCTGCCCAAAAATATTATTGCTGTAAAAGAAAACAGTTTACAATACTGAAAGCAGAATCTTAGAGTATCTTGGGTTCTTGTGTGCAGCCTATCAGTGTACATATACTTACATATATTTGGAAGAAGTAGCCTTTTCAAGCTTTCACTTAAAGTAATGCATTAATCATCTTAAATCAGAAGATTGTATTCCATTATTTTCCATGGCATTTAATTATGATGATGTTACTGTCTTTTTTTGTAGTTTGTTTCAGTTATAGCATGTTGGTGAATTATAGATACTGGAGTATTTTTGTTTAATTCTCATTTCAGACCTCAGATAAGAATTGGAATCCATGTTTACATGATGAAACTGCCAAGTTGTTCCACAAGGTACAGTGTAGACTGTAGGCTAAAGAAAGAATTGCTAATAAAACAAGCTGCATTAGAGTTTCAGAAAGTGAGATGAAGAAAACATGTAACTGTGTTGACTCTATAGCAAAAGTAATATTATGAATATTTTTATTCATCCAGACTTTGTGAAATTCAAATTAATCTAAAATTTGTGGATACCAATACGTATGTTCTGTTGTATTTTCAGCTTGTGCGACTGGATAACCTTTTTGCTTATTGGAATGTGAAATCAGAGATGTTCTACCATGGTGGTTGGGATGAATCATTGGTAAGATAGTGTATCTAGTCTTGTAGTTGAAACTGGGACGCAGAGAACATGCTTCACATTCAGGCCTGCTTCTTTTTATGTCAATGTCCTGGGGAATTGTTTGTAACTAAGAGTTTTTTCAAGGAAAAACAGTATATATTAATGTTTTATGTGATAGAAGTATAATGCTCATCTGAGAAAGTTAAAAAAACCAGTCTTCTGCCAGTAACAGAATTTAGACAATTGATGGTCATCTTACCACTATTCAGTGATTTTTATTAGCTAAATATAGACATATCATTCTGTTAAAAACATAGATGAGTATTTTGAATTTTACTTTGAGTCAGAGGGATTATCTGAGAAATGTTTAAAAATGCTAGCATTTTGTACTTTAAAAGCTTTATCTGGAAATAGAAGTGCAACTTACTGTTCACTCCATTGTGTGTGTAGGTTAACTTAAAACAGGGAGTTGCCAGCCACAACGTGATTCCAGATGGTTATGATTTTGGTAAGTGTTATTTAATTGTAATATTAATTTTTAATTGTAATTTTTACTTCTCAGTGGTTGTCACTTTGGCTGTTGCTCAAAAATCTTACTAAGGAGTGCAGTTTAAGCCTGGAAGAATAACTGTCTTTCTGACAGTGAATACTGTATTTTTTAGGTATATAAAAAAAGTCTTGATAAAAGTAAGTCTTGAGTCATGTATCATTCTAATGGAATGTTGTACATAGATTCTCATTGTTAGCATCTCTTGGTGAATTCCTTTGATTAAGAAATTTAGCAATAACATATTCACTGTGTAAGTTTGGTGAATTCAGATTAGTTTGAGTATGTTTTTGAGGTCACCTGCTTTATGCAAAGTATCTTTTTTCTATGAGAGGTGGAAATAGTAATCACACAACTTTGAAACATTAATTTCTTTCTTTTTTTTTTAGTGGGAATATTGCAAGTTATATTGCTTTGAGTATTACTTACTTAAGTCTGAAAATTGCATTGGCATCACTCAAAAATGGTGATAGTTTGCTTTCCATTGCATGGAAAGTACGTGGTTTGTGTTTATCATGTGTATCTGTGTGACTGTTTAGAAATTGTTTACAAGTCTGAATGGCCTTGGAAGTGGCTTGTTCTCCAGCAGGAAAGTCTTCAGTTCACTATAGCCAGGGTTAAAAAAGTCACTGTCAGTTTTATGCTGCTACCTTCCTCTAAAAGAGTCTCTATATTGACTGACAGAGAACTATCTAGTAATTTCTTCTGATTCCTTACCCCTCTTTTTTGGTTGCCGGATTTGATTCTTTTTGCAAGAAAACATGTATTAAACATTAGAAGTTGTTTAAGTCTTTATGTAGTAAGTTCAAAATAGGTGTATGTAAAGCTTAGGAATCAAGATTTACACTCTTAAAATTCAGGAGTGCCATCAGAGATGCTGACCATGCTGGTGTACTGTGGTAAATGAAAATTTGGTCCCATTTGGGACAGGTCTTTAAAACTTTGATAGGAAGGTAATAAGCATGAAATCTAATTTTATCACTTCATGTAAATACCAGCTTTATACTTATGTATAAGAACCATAAAAAAAAGAACTTAAGGAAGCTAAATACAGGGAAAAAATTAATTGAATGCTACCATATAGAGGTGTAGCTAAAACTTTCATGGTTTCTTCTTGAAAAAATGCATGTTTCCACTAGTATGAACCTTTCATAGAGTTTGTAATATTTGATATGAAGGTAATGTATCAGTATTTTTGCTGAGATGAAAGAAGTCATGTTTGAAAAAACAAATTATTTACATGAACTCAGATAATATCAAAATTCTTACTGTTGGATCAATTGCTAAAACAGATGAAAATATTGAACTAAACATGGCTTCAAAAGCCTGATATTTCCAAACTATGGAGCAGATAAAATATTTCTGCTCTGTTTTTTCTTGTGATGTGCCTCACTTTTATGTAGAACGCTTATTGATTTTGTTCCATGCTTACTTGGGCTTGAAATTAGAAATATGGAGTGTTTGGTTTTAACCATTGTTGTGAATGTAATTTATTGAAGAGTAAAGCATTTGTAACAGCGACAACAACAAAAAAATCTTAAGGAAAAAGATTCCTATAGTGAAATAAATGCTATATATGAAACTGTCTTGTACTATAAATGTATCATAGCCAAAAAAGATTCCATTTGTGACAAATGTAAACTATTTATTGAAACAGCTGTATGTAATTCAGCAGACAGAAAGTTTGTGGTGGTGCTCTGCAAAAATTTGTTTGGTAAATTTTGCCAGAGTGAAACTGAAAATTGAGTATGGATTGTATTCTATTTTAAGTTGTTTTGGTGCAGTTCATGTTTTTCAAGTGTAGCATTCTAAAACTAATAGTCTGGCATAATTTAAGGTAAGTATATTTTATAATTTATTGCAGTCTTAAATAATTTAATTGCACTTTTTATATCAACTTGTATTTTTTAGTATTCCGCCCAATTTCAGCTAAAGCCAAGCTCCTTATGAATCCTCGATCTGATGTTGACTTTTCATCACCGAAAATAGACCTAAATGTAAACTTACAGGATATAACTGTTGAATTCAATAAGCCACAGGTACCAGTTATTTTTCTGAAGTTATATGTAATGTAGTAAAAAAGTTAGTTTGCAAGAATTAAGAAAGATGGTCTGAAATTTTATAGTGTACGTGTAGAATCTATTAACTTAGTCTTGGTTTTTTTTGAAACTGATTTTCTCTTCAAAGAGAAGCTTGATACCTGTTGTTCTCAGAAAGATAATAATGCTCAGTTTGAATTTGTTTGCCTAGTACTTCAGCGTTGTGGAGCTTCTTGAGTCTATTGATATGATGACTCGAAATCTGCCATATAGGAAGTATAGACCTGATATTCCAGTGCACAACAACGCCAAGATATGGTAGGCAACCTCAGACTTTGAAAATAATTTGTTACTTTTTAACTTGAAATAATTACCAAGGAAATGCTTCTTTCTTCAGGAGGTTAGAATTAATTTCAT
The DNA here is from genome assembly GCF_963513975.1 of Fringilla coelebs. NCBI lineage: Eukaryota > Metazoa > Chordata > Aves > Passeriformes > Fringillidae > Fringilla > Fringilla coelebs. Next base: position 34,968,729 of record NC_140031.1, read on the forward strand.
TCTGAAAGGAAGTTTTTTTTTGTTTTTTTTCTTAAGCTAGCTTTGTAGGAAGTTGGTGAGGACCTCATCAAGCCAAAGCTGTGGACACAATATTTGAAAACCTCAAAGACCATTATCAGGAACTTAAGTCTGATAGTATTTCTGTGTCAGAAATTTCTTAGGTATATAAGTTAGGTAGCTCTACAAGTACATAGCTGTTACCTAAAAACAGGCAAACCTTTGCAACACAGGTGGCAAAGATTTGATTTATTTTCAGAAGATTCCTTAAAAATATGTTTTTATTATTCTCACACATGCATGCGTAGATTTGACAGCAATCTGTCAACTTTGTATGGGGAAAAAGAGTAAAAGTCTTAGGTTTCTCAGCTGATCAGAAGTACACTATTAGTCAGGGAATTTCACTCTTGGCAACTTGAATTTGTATTAAGTGAGAATCTGTAAAGCCTTAGGAGTCTTTTCAATATACCAAAAGAAAGATAAGCTATACATTTGTCTTTGTTTTTAGGTGGAAATATGTTATTGATGGCGTTCTTAAAGTAAATGTTCAACCTAAACTCCAAATGTGGTCATGGGAACATATTTCGCATCATAGGAAGCAAGTGAAGAACTATAAAGAGTTGTATAAAACAAAGATAACATCAAAAAAACCTAGTGAAGAAATCTTAAAATTGTTGGAGGTTAGTAATTTTCTGCCAAGGGTTTAAATATTGTTCATCTTGATGCTTGTTCAAACTTAAAGGTTAAAATGTTCCTAAATCACTTTTAAGTTAAAATAAAATTTTCAATGGCCATATTTGCAACTTTGTCACTACCTTTCTTTGTTAGTAGTATTAACAAATACATGAGGTAAATCTTTAAATTAGAAACTGCAAGAAAAAACAGTTTAAGCTGGTGTGCTGTTCTTTTCCAGGTTTAAGTTTTCAGATTGAGCTAATTAACTTGGATTGCACAAATTGAATTGCTTGCTGTTGTTTCCTGTAAAACTGAGCTGTGGAATGTAACAATTGTTGAATTTTCAAAAATAACATCTCATCTCTCTTCTAGGAATTTGAAAAGGCCTTGGATATTTTTAACATCACTTTAGCAAGGCAACAAGCAGAAGTTGAGGTAAAATTGCATCATTTAAATGAGTCTATGGATAACTGAAACATAAGGTTGTGGAGATTTTAGGCAGATGCCTTTTAGCTATGGTGATGAATTGTGTATCATACAGTCTTTCAATTTTCCTTGTTCAGAGTTTTTTATTGTAAGGCATGGTTAGTTTTTCAGCTTGTAATTAAACAAAAGTTAGATAACTCCATATACTCTTTTTTCAAAATGACTGATCTGGGATAAATCCCTTTCTGTTTCTGGTGGGAAAGACCTGCTGTGGATAATGCGGCCAAAGGATGACTGAAGTTAAATTGGAAACACTTACACCCAAAGCTCTCCCTCCTCACAGCAGCCTAGACTATTAGTTTTTTCCTTTTTTTCATGATACTGTGTTACATTGAATGATCACCTGTAGTATGTTGACTCTTTGAAAAGAGATGCAGTGTTTCTCTTTGCAAATGTTACTCAGAGTACAGCAAATGCAGAATACTTTTAAGACCATTGGTGCAATTAGGCAAGACAATGTGACTTGAGTAGTTAAACCTAATTTGTTAGCCTTCGTTTCCTAGGTTAATGTACTGAATAGTTTTACATATAGTGTCTGAGCGTCTTTCTAGGTCACTAAAGTGAAATATTTGTAGTTTTTCTGAAATCTGTGATCTTTCCCCATTAATAATTAAGACACCTAAAAGTAAGCAGAATAAGAAGTTCACAATCTGAAAGAAGACAGTAATTAATAATTAAACTTTATAAAGCTCAGTTACTGCTTGTCTGCTTGTGGCAGTGCTTGAAAGCTATTTGATCTTTTTTTTTTTTTTTTTTGGTATGCAAAGTATATTAAATATAGTATAAATGCAATTACTCCAGTCACAGATATTGTGCTTCTAACCTAAAATTCTGAAGAGGAATCTGTAAATATGATTTTTCCTCCTATCTGTCTGTATATGCACCCCATTTGAATGCTTGTGTTACCATTATCCAGGCTCTAACAGAACCAGAAGAAGCATTCATGACTGTTCCCCTTCAGTTTGTCCAAACTGGAATGCTTTTCAAGGGGTGGTGGAAGGTTTGGTTTTGGTTTAGTTCTCATTTGATTTTGGAATAGTCTTATCTTGTAGTGTATAGTTTCTCTTGGTTTTATCTTTTACTTTCAACTTTTTGCAAGTTGATGGAAATTCTGAAATATTTTCTGTCTAGTTTTGTTCTTCCTTCCCCCAGTATGATTATGCTGCTTACAAAAGGTTATGTCATATTGCATTTATGACTACCTTCAAATCCTGAGTTTTAAGATACATTTCTGTAACATTTAGAAGTAGGTTGCAAGAAAATGAATTTTCAGTTGTTTGGGCTTTAAGTCTTGCATTTGAAAAATGTTAGAAGTACATCTTGAAAGATGTGCTGGCTGATTATCTGAATATATTTCATAGTATTGAAAATCAGGTCACAGAGATTTTGTGTTCTGTCTACATCTATCTGTTAGGATGCATCAGTTTTGTTGTTATCAGGTCATACCTTTGAAAAAAGATTAAAAGGACTTAGAAGAAAAAAATCTACTATGACTTTGGTATCCTGGCAGTTAGCCTTAGGTCTGCCAGGTATTTAAGGGAGCACCCATTAGATGTGGGCTGAGTAAAGCCAGGCAAATTATCCTACTGTTTGTGAAGCTTTTCTGTTTCTTAAAAGCGTACCTAAGAGTTGACTTTCAAGAGCTTCCTTTTATCTAGACCTTGAAGTCAAGCTCCTCAGAAATCACATTTGTGATCACAGTGCTGATTTTCAGGCAACTTTGTAACCAGAACTTTATATTCCAAACCTCAGACCACTTTTGCTTTTTTATCATGAGTATTTGAAGTACCAAATAGTAACTTCAGTAGCTAAGCATCAAATCTCTCTATCCACTTGAGAAATGTTATCCTTTCAACCCAGGGCAGACTTTTAGGATTTACTTCAGTAAGAACACAGGATAGAATCATGGCGTCATTTAGGTTGGAAAAGACCTGGAAGATCACCAAGTTCAACTGTTAACAGAAAATTGCTAAGTCTACCAGTAAACCATGTTCCAGAGCACCACATCTATGTTCCTTTTAAATTCTCCAGGGGTAGTGACTCCACCACGTCCCTGGGCAGCTTGTTGCTTTGCTCAGAAACCCTTTCAGTAAAGACCCTTTTTCTAACAGCCAATATAAACCTTCCTTGGCGCAACTTAAAGCTATTTCTGCATGTTCAGTTGCTTGTTACTTGGGAGAAGAGGCTGACCTACCTTGTTACACCCACCTTTCAGGTAGTTCTCTCTTTTAGTCAAAATAGTTACCTTGCTGATTAAGCTTTAAGTCTATGATTGCATTGATTACTTAAACAATGTAAATGGAGGAGAGTGAAAGTTCAAGAAGATTCATCAGCAAATTTTTGTAGTACCTATACTGCACAGATTGTTTTTCTTCATCTTTGCCGAAGTGGCTTCTGTCTGCAGTCTTTCTTTCCCTGGGCTCTGGTGCCTGCTTCTGCCTCAGACATGTGAAAGAGTCATAGCTTTAGCCATCACTTATTCTCCATGGCAGTTGTCCTTCAGCACCAACCTTCAGTATCCCAGAAATCTGTAATCTTACAGATTTAACCTCCTTTTATCTAAGGCCTGTCCATTTTTTCTTTGGGTCATTCACTTTGTAACGTCTGCTTGATGACACGTTAACCTTTATAAAGAGAAATTTTGAGGACTTTGTTCAAACTTGTAGCTTTGTGTTGTTAAGCGCACATTCTGTATCATCTCTCTGAGGTGAACCAATGGTATAAATCTAGAAGCCTTTACATTTTTGTGGTGAGCCCTGCCTTCCTTTTTCCAGCAGGTATGTAGATGTGACAAGTCCCTACAGAGTACCGATTTATAGTCAGCTGGTTTTTTTCCTAATTATGTAGCAGAGATATTTGTGTTTTGAATGCTGAGAAGGGATTCCTGTCTCACTTTCACTAGAGTATCTTTAAATGTAGGGCTTATCTGCAACTGATTGTATATTTTTGGATCATATTAGTCACAAAGAAGGTTAGTTTGTGTGGATCGCTATAGTTCTGAGAAAAAGATTGTGTCTTGGATCACTTGATGTTTGTTTGCCATTCCCATAACAAACTTTCAGTGGTCAGTTTTGGATGTAGTCTGCACTTCCTGTGAGGACCCAGTATTGGATCGCTGGCATCAGATAGGGCATCTGCTACTTGTGGAAATAATGAATATGGAGGCAGGGAGGGCTTCCTTACTATTTTAACTATATGTATCATAGGCAGGAATAGTTAGAGTAAATACTGTATTGTAAGAATAAATGCTTTTAAAATTGCTTTGGGTATCCATCTTGAAATGAAAAATATAGGGCTAATGTAAAATTTGGCCTGTGATGGCTGTTTAATTGCTTATATATGTATTTTAAATTATTCTTTATAAAACCATTGCATATAATGTTGCGGGTTTTTTTATGGTGAAAGCTGGAGAGAAAATCTGCTATGTAAGAAATGTTTATTGATCTTTTACATGCTCTGTTCTTTCATAAAGGTAGTTGTTACGCAAAATAAAATTGGTCCGATAATGCATTGTGTACTTGAAAAAGTGACTGGAAGGGAAACTAAAAACCTTTTGCCTTTTTAATGCTTGTCTAATGATGTTCTGATATGTTAGAACTGCTCTGGGTCTATATTTATTTTTCTTAAGAAAATGAATAAAAAAGCATGAAGAAAATGACTTACCTGAATATTTTTTATATTTAAGGCAACTAAGGCTGGATTGAAAATCTACAGGCCAGGAGTAAAACAAGATGATGAAAATTCTGGTGGCTGGTTTAGCTGGATGTGGAGCTGGTCAGGTCGAAAAAAGGATGAAAAAAACCAAGAAGTAAAGGGTTCAAGTATGATAATTTACTGGTATTCTTTTTGTTACTAGGAATCTATTAGAGTCCTAGGTACCTAGCAGTGGAATTTGTTATCAAATTGTTACTGTGTACATTTTCTCTTAGCCCTTTATTTTGCTGATATAATTGTTAATTGCATGTAACAGAGGTTATACAATTGTACAACTCTTCCATAGTTCCTTCTGAACTGTGTTCAATACAGTAGAAGTTAATGGAATGTAAACAATTTTACTTGCATTAATTTTAAAATTTGTGTATTTCATGCAATGTGTGTTTGATGTATGAGGCACCTAGTAAAGATGATGGAACATAGAATGTAAATCACAAAGGCTGCTTCTGTTGTTAGCAAGATAGGAAATAGAATAGGTAAGGAAAAAATTATAAGAGCATTTTAAAGCATGCTTTAGATTTGCAAGACTTGGTTTTAAAACCCAGGGTATTTTCTTTGACAAATTCAGGACAGTCATGTTGACAGTATCTACTGATATTGTAGAGCTACCAAGCACAGGAAAGTGTATAATAGTATTTGCATTTTTCAGATATCTATACTCGATTTAACTAACCTCTTGAAATGTGGCAGGTCTTGAACAGCTGATGACACAGGAAGAGAAGGCTAAACTTTATGCAGCAATTGGATATAGTGAAACAGCTGTGGATCCAACCCTTCCGAAATCAGTAAGTCATAGCCGACTATGTGGTAACAAATGATAGGTTCATCTACTAACAAAAAATCTATAAAGATGATAGGAAATAACTTTTAAATTTCTTGAAGCTTTGTCTCTATATTTGAATACTGTTCTGATATCTCTTAATGAAGTTACTGCATGCCAGTTTTCTGCATCCTTAGATGCAGTTTCAGTATAGTGGTTACAAAACTTACTTTTGGGTATTCTGAAATAGTGAAGAATAAATTTTTACTTGCTCTAACAGGAATAAGATCATAGATGTAGTGTATTGTAGTTTAAATATTGAAGTATATTCATATGTTATCTTACAATATTCAAAAGCTTTTTAAGAAAATGCACTAGGGAATCTTAATAAAGGATCAGGAAGTGCACTGTAATCTAAAATATGAGTGGTAGTAGATGAAGTAGAATAAGTGATTATATTTTATAAAGGAAGACATGATTCGAGGATTGTACTGGGAAAGAGCAACATTTTGAACCATTCAGAAATAGTCTGATAAATCCTCTTACTATGAGATACCAAGGATGATATGATGAACTGCTTTCTACCTCTGCATTAGAGGGTCTTTTTCACAAAATTTGGTAAAGATATAAATGACTCATATTTGTAAGGATACTCTTTAGTTTAGCCTGCTCTTTTAGACTTCTACACCAGCTATGATACAAGCTATGCATGAAAGCTGTAGTTTCAAATTTAGTTGTAGCTTTCATCTCTTCATAAATTGTATCAAGATGGATATTAATGTATTTTTTACTCCTATGTTGTTGTTTTTTTGGCATATCTAGTATGAAGCCATGAAGTTCTCTGTGTACTTATTAAGCATGTCGATATCAATAAGAGAAAACCAGCAAACTCCTAAGCTAATAGAATTTGCATTAACTGATTTGAGTACAGTATTTACCCAACGACCAGGTGCACAAGCAATAAGGTGAGCTTTCTCTATCAAACTGGTTTCGCCTCTCCTGAAAAGATGATGATGACTAGTAGGCATTTTAAGACTGTATTATGATATTTAAGTGTCATTCCTTGTGCAGTCTGGAGTGGAGTCATTCTGCGACTAAGGGATAAATCATGGATACTCTTCCCATGATTGAATTCTCTGCATCTCCAGAGCTTTTTGTGCTAACTTATATGGATATACTATTTTTTTTTTTTCTTTTTAAGTTTGTCATTGTTATGTGCAAAGAATCCAGTTACAAACTTGTTATTTGCTTTGAAAAGTGACTGTTAAGTTTCCTTTTCAAACTTAACCTGAGCAGGATGATCTTGTAACCACTTGTTTGTGGGCATTTAACATGACTGAAAAGTTCCGAGTTCACTTTTGGATTTGTGGAAGAAAGATGTAACTGATGATTTTTCCTTTGTTTTATGCTCTCAAAGTAGGTGGTAAAAAGCATCTAGTGAAATATTTCAATTTTATTTCAAATGTAATGACTTAAAAGTCCTGGGAGAAGGTAATCCTCCTGTTTTAAACCTTGCTCCCTCTACTTTGAGATGTATAAGCATAATACATGTATGATATTAAGATACTATTGATCTTGATTAGTTTTATGTTGAATTTTTTCTAAGGTTTTACATCTGTGTTTTCTGTTGGTACTCTTGTGCATCTAAATGGTCCTGACAATCCTATTGTACTAAGAAAAAGGGGAAAAAAATACTACATTTTTTACAGTGAAATATTTTTCTTAGAGTGTGGGAGATAAAAAATCTTCAACTGAGAGCTGTTACAGAGGCGGATAGCATCTTGGGGGGAAAAAAAAATCCAAGACCTAAAAAGTATCTCTTGGAGAAATTAGACTATTTATCTTTGGTTTTTTTCATTTCTCTGCACCAGAACCATTTTGTCTCTGCTGTATGTCTTTTTTCCACTATAAATGCACCTTCTAATTCCTGAAGTCACACTAAAGAATTCTCATTTGAATTCTGTAACTTTACAGAATATCTTACCTGCCCTGACACTCATGAAAAGTGTATGAAGGAAATTATTTGGATGCCCTTTTTTATTTAGACAGGGGCAGCTAATGGACACAAAAGATAATGAAATGAAAAACAGTTAACACATGGATGTATGTATTAAATCCTTAGAATAAGCTATTTATAGTTAAGGTAGGGTAGAAATGTATTGTACTAGTTTGTGTTTTGGTTTTTTTTCCATCTAATTTTTTTTACTCTTACCATGTAATTGTACTTAGTCAGACGGATATTGCATCTGAACAGTCTGCTTACATTTCTTTACAGGTTTGAAACAAAAATTACCTCACTTGAAGTTACAGGTGTGTCTCAAGAAAAGTGTACACCCCGTCTCCTGTCTTCTCGAACTGTCTATTCAGATGACAGTACCTCACTTTTAAGCATAATGTTTGAGACTAATCCTTTGGATGATAAAGCAGATCAGAGGATTAGAATAGAATCACAACCACTGGAAATAGTATATGATGCAGTAAGTAAATATTTGAATAAGCTATAATTCGTCAAAAAGCCTACTTAATAGTAAATTTACCTTTTTTTTTTGACAGATGACAGTAAATAACTTAGTGGATTTCTTCAGACCTCCGAAAGATGTACATTTAGAGCAACTGACATCAGCAACTCTGTTGAAGCTTGAAGAATTCCGTGAAAAAACATCGACAGGCAAGTGCTGCAAACTCATCTGACAGCACACTCAGACAAATTTTAGATCGTAGGAGTGCTGAGTTTATCTTTCCCTATGGAGATGTGTGCATCCAAGTCATAGCTTTCAGACACACCATCTAAATAAGGTGTTTACCACCTGCTCTGTTAGCACTATTTGCTATCATAATTTCATCTACTTGGTACTTCTTTAAGGAGTGTCTATAATAAGTGGTTCAGAAGAAATAGGAAGAGCATATGTACCTTCGCATATGTATCTTTAGCGTATGTATGTTTCTAACACACCACCTAAATAAGTTGAATTATTCAATCTTATTGCAGTATGTTTATTCTAGGTATTGGATAATTTAATGTTTGTATCTCTTTTAACTTAAACTATTTCTACTTATTTGTAAAATATGCTCCAAAGCCATAGATAGTTTTTCAGTATTTTTACTCCATACAGAGTTAAAAGAGTTTGTTACATCTTCTGTTTTGTTCATCTGGTATGTAGAAGGCCGTAGTTATTTAATACTCCTCAGATTCTGATTCTGAGATATGAATCCTCTAGGTTAACCTCTGAATCCTTTTCAGATTTCTTGTTTTTCAGGAAGTTATGCCTTTGTATAGGTGTTTTTGATTTTCTGACTTCGTTGATTAATACTGATTTTGATTTGGATTGACTCAGTTCAAGTTACATAAACTGTATTTATCTGCTTTCCAGCTGCTCAGTTTTACAGCTGTTACACTAGATTTCATTTCATCCTGTTTATCTCTAGAGATCTTGTATTTTAAGACATAAATGCAAGTGCTGAATACTGTGAAGACTAAAACTGAGATCTGTGGACTTAATTTGTTCTAGTAAGGATATCTGAGGCTTTGTAAATCAGAGATGTGTCCAGCACAGTGTCCTGTGTCTGTGGGTGGGAGTGGATGCTGAGGGGAGATTTTATATATAAATTATTTTTAAAAGGAAAAAACAAACAGCGGATGTTTTCTTAAACCTCTTATAGTTTCATAACGTAGTAATAATTAAATTGTAAATAAAAAAAAATCTGAATATTGAAGTGATAAAGATTTAAAAAAAACTCAAGCAAAAAGTTTATTTGATTGCTTCTGTCAGGCTAGGGAGGAAAACCAAGCATCAATGGTATTTTTATTCATTAGTTCTTCTTTGACTGAACTGTTTAATGAAGGACTAATATCAGATTAACCAGAATTATATGGCTCAGCTTGCTTGTCTTTTCTTTCAGAAATTTCTTGAGCAATATTGAGTATATTGACAAAACAGTTAATTGTTGATTTCTGAGATGAAATTTTAAATTTGCTTATATATAATACGGTTGGTTCTCTGCTCATTAGCACCAAATTTGGTGGTGTTGATCATAATTAATATTTTGTGGAAGTACGAAATTGTCCTCTGTGCTTATTACAGTTTGAGCATATCATTACCGTGGTGGTATATCCAATACTGTTTGTACCCTCACAAGAATGCTTTGTTGTCCAGAGTAACCTAAAACCTTGTTCCAGTCACAAATGAAAAATTGGATGAGAATGTCTCAAAATATGCAGTAAATTGCTTGTAAAATCCTGTCTGAGTTTCAGAGAATTGCCAGGGAAAAAAGATTTGATCTTCAGAATATTCTGATGCAGGGGACTGTGCTAAGCTCAGAGGTAGAATAAGAAAAATGGAAACATATAAATGTAGTTAATATGTTCAGATCTGCAGTCCTCAAGAATGAGTTCTTAACACCTTTCTTTGAAGCAATAGAAGATAGCTGGAAAATACAGGGGAACTGTGAACTGCGAAATCAAAGGAACCTGCTGCACTGGAGTAGTTATGATTTTCAGCATTAAAAGACATTAAAAAAGCTTGGTTTACCAGAGCTCAGTTTATGGATTCCACTACATTTTATTCCTAAATAAAAAAACCAACAAAATATTTACTTGACCTTTCTACATCACTCAAATTCAATAGGCAGTGCAAACTGATAAAATCCTACTCTTCTTGTTATTCCAAGTTGTTTTGTCTTGCAAATCCTGAGATGTAGTTGCCATCCAGTTCTTTACTGACTAGCCTAGCTCTCCTGTGACAGGGCAAGCTTTGATAATACAGCAGTTTTAATTGTTATCTTACCAGTGGATGTGTTTACTATCATGTTGTTATCTTCATAATTCATTATCTCTACTTCTGTGATCATCAGCTTGTTGTAAATGGTAAATATTTTATGAGTTGTGGCTGCATCATAAGGCAGTTTCAGATCTAATTTGAAGCAATACCATTCACTCTTCAGCTGAGCAAAAAAGCAGAATTTGATCTCAAATCTTATGAAGATCTGATTTTCCCAACTAATTGCATGATTTTTAAACTTAATTTTTGTAAGATAATGTATTTGCATATCTCTGGTGCCTCAAAATGGAGATGTTTGTCAGCAGAGTTAGCATAAACTTGTGTATCTCAGTATCAATAAACACTAACAGTTTGACTACTGTAGTTGGATGCTCCCAATAAGAAATTCTAGAGCAATTAAATTTCTGAATCTGTGGAACACAGTGGGTTAATTCAGTAATTTCAAAGTTGCAGTTTGCATTTTGTTCTTCTAATTTCATCTCTGCTCAGTGGGAAACATTTTTGAGTTTGCATATGTCACATTGTTGTCTATAATTGTCAGTTATTTGCTATCATTGTTTCACCTACTTGATGCTTCTTTAAGAACTGTCTATAATTAATGGTTCAGAGGAAATATGAAGAGCGAATATACCGTAGTTATCTAGCGTATAGAGTTTTTTAAAAAATTAGACTTGATTTTCTTTAATCTTATAGGTTCTGTATGAATTACTTTTGTTTGTTTGTATTTAATAATTGTACGGTTTTTTCAGGTTTGTTGTATATTATTGAAACCCAGAAAGTTCTTGACCTCAAAATAAACCTCATGGCTTCATACATCATTGTTCCACAAAAAGGATTCTATGACCACACATCAAATTTACTGCTTCTGGATCTTGGTAGCTTTAAAGTATGTATTTACATAATGTGGTAATTTATCAAAAATAATAATTCTGCTTTTTACCTGATTTACAGTTTCTTAATTTGAGTTTTATGGCAGTGAAGAGTACCATAGTACTTACTCGTACTCTTACAAGAGTAAGAGTACCTCTTGCAGTTTATTTATTAGGTATTCATTTTAAAGTGCTCTCTAGTCAAGGCAGAAGTTACTGAACTCTTCTCAGTAGATTTGTTCAGTGCAAAAGAATTGCTAGAAAATACTCCTTCCCTAGTATGAAACTACTGTTGATACTTTGGACTGTTATATGGAAAATGTCTAGTAATTTTTTACATTGCCTTACAATATAAAATAGTGAACTTCTTTGTTACATGATTAAGTGGTATTCTTATTTTTCATATTATTACTTACCCTTTAATCACTGAATTTAGTTTAAAATGAGCAAAGTAAACATACTGGCAATTTTTAAGATAATTTGGATGAGATTAGAGGTATGTTTGAGATAATGATTTATCTTTTTGACTTTTCCCTTGCATGAGGTATGTAAAATTATAGTTTATCACTATAAAAAAGAAATAGACTTTGAAATAAAATAGAAGAGACTTTGTCCATATTATTAGTGGTCTTCTTCTTACTCACTGATGAACTTGTGTACTTCAGGATAAATGATCTAACATGTGTACAGGCAATTTACTTTTTATTTACTTGTGTTCTGGGTAAAATTGATTCTGCCACTTACCATCTGTTTAGATTGCTGTTTTTTAGCAAAAATTTGTTTCAAATCCTAAAATCTTGCTAACGAGAATTAGTTTTCTACATAATTTCCACATAATGACTTTATGAACATGTGATTTCAGTTTGAACTATAGAATGATTTGGCTTGGAAGAGACCTTTAAAGGTCACTGAGTTTAACCTCACTGCAATGAACAGAGACATCTTTAACTAGATCAGGTTCCTCAGCCACCTGTCCATCCTGACCTTGAATGTTCCCAGGGATGGGCATCTGCCTCCTCTTTGGACAACTCGTGCTAGTGTCATGCCACTCTCATTTTAAGAAAATTCCTTATATCTAATCTATATCTACTTTTACTTTTAAAGTGTTACCCCTTGACTTGTCAGGACAAGTCCTGGTAAAGTTTGTTACCATCTTCCTTTTTGGCCCGCTTTAAATACTGAAAGGCTGCTGAAAATTCTCCCCAGAGCCTTCTATTCTTCAGGCTGAACAGCACCAACTCTCTCTGCCTTTTTCTTAGAGGAGATGTGTTCTGTCCCTCTGATCACTTTTCTGGGTCTTCTGTGGACCTGGTCCCACAGGTTGCAGTACTCCAGGTGAGAAGCAGAGTAGAGGGCAGAATCCCCTCCCTTGCCCTGCTGGTCTCACTGCTTTGGATGCAGCCCAGGATATGTTTGGCTTCCTGGGCTGTGAGTGCACATTGCCAGGTATCATCCAGCTTTTCATCCACGAGCACTCCCAGGCCCTACTCCATAGTGCAACTCATAATCCCATTGTCAGCAGCCTGTATTGATCACAGAACTACTGAATCACTTAGATTGGAAAAGACCTTTAGGATTCTTGAGTCTAGCCATTAACTCAGTACTGCCAAGTCCGCCACTAAATTATGTCCTTAAGTGCCATGTCTATCTATATGGCTTCTAAATTCCTCTTGGTTCAGTGACTCAACCATGTCCCTGGGCAGCTGTTCCAGTGCATAGTAACCAGTTCAATGAAGAAATGTTTCCTAATTTCCATTCTAAACCATTGCTGGTACAACTTGAGGCTGTTTCTGCATGTTCAGTTGCTTGTTTCTTGGGGTAGGAGGCTAACTTCTGACCTACATCCTCAAGAGCTACAGACTCCTTTCAGGTAGTTTTAAGGTAAGGGCCTCACACTGCCTTCTTTTCTCCAGACTAAAGAACCTCAGCTCCCTTGACTACTCCTCACAGGACTTGTGCTCCAAATCCCTCCCCAGCTCTGTTGCCCTTCTCTGGACATATTCCAGCACCGCAATGTCTTTGTTGCTGTGAGGAACCCCAAATGAAATATAGTATGCAAGCGGCAGCCTCACCAGTGCCAAGTACAGTGGGACAATCCCTTTCCTTGTTCTGCTGGCCCCACTATTGCTTTTGGCCACCAGGGCACTCACTGGCTCTCATTCAGATGGTTGTCAATCAGCTTGACCTGCTGCTCTCCTCCCTGAGCTTTGTCCCTAAGCAGAGGGATTCTCTACTTGGGCACACCTCCCACAGGTGTGCTCACTGCTGCTGTCTGGTATTGTCGTAAGAGTTGAGCACATCCTGTGGCCTGGCACCTGGGTGGCAGCATGTTCCCATCAGAGCTCTGATCAGGTGCATCAGTCGCAGTGGTACCATGCTTCGGTAATGGACTGCTCCAGTCCAACTGCAGGTCTGTACAATAGGTCATGTTTAAAAAGAATGTGTTGGATTGCTTCAGAAAGTAGAATTAGTGAAGAAGCTTGCTCTGTAGATATTAAAAATCATGTGACCTGGTTGTAGATCCAAGTTATTTCAGTGACAGATGATTTCACCAGCTCTTCTGAGTATTGGTCATATGTAGGCAGTTGGTAGTCATATGTAGGGTTGGTACTTTGTAGTTGTTGTGTGCTTGAGACAGCCTCCTGGATCTAATCATAGATCTAATAGCCCACTTCCTTTTCCACCCATACAAGATTACTCTTGGAAGCATTACATAGAAGAACACATTTCAAAATCACACTAAAGTGTGTGTGGCATGTTTTTCCTGAAGTGGATGAGTAATTTTTGTAGTGAATGTGCCTCTTAGATTGGTTCCTCTGATTTAATAGAATTTAGAAATACCATAAGAGAAAATCTAGTTGCCTCTCAGGATATGATTAGTAATTCTGTATTCACTTCAAGTGACATATGCTTAAGTGAGAGGTGGGTCGTTTGTTGAATGAGTATGTTTAACACAAAACAAACAATGTATTTCCCTCAGTTACTTACTGGAAAAGATCAAGCCCCAGGAGGAAAAATGGCATGTAAAATTAAAACTATGTCTCAGTAGATAAATAGGGTTATTAATTTAGTCAATCTGAATTTGCATCTCCAAGTTGTTTTTAATATAAAAGTTACAATGGACCTAGAGTCCAGTAGTACTGAAAAATAAATGCTGTGTCTTAGATTCTAGTTTTTAAACCTCTTTTAGTTCTTTTGAATATTGCCTGGGTTTGACAAAACCAAATATGAATCCAAAATTATTAGACATCTGAGGATGAGTACAGACACATTTTGTTGGGAGATAAACATCAGGGAGGGCATATACAAATGTGAAATACCAAAGTATGGGTGTCCCAAAGTGAATCAAAGAAATATTGACTGATATTAAAAGAAAGACATTGATGATGCACAAATCATCTTTTCCTCTCTAATGTGTCACAACTGAATTCAACAGAGTTCAGAAATACCTTTCACATGTCTGAGTTGTTTAATGCAGTAATATTTTATATATAAAAATCTGAATTATACTGATTAAAAAGGGGTTGAGACTTTATGCTTTGGAGTCTAAGTTACTTATTAAAGAAAATTATTCTGTACATAGTATATAATATATTTTAATTTGCTTTTTGTTTCGTTCTTTGAGGAAGAAGTGGTGTCAATACTCCGTTTTTGATGCAGTCTAGAAATTTTAGATATTTGCTGTGCTGTGATAGTTGTAAGACTCTGTGACCTATAGTGAGGACTGAATCATTTGTTATGGTATTTGTAGAATAAGTGCCTTGAATATCTCTAAAATTGATTTATGCCTTTTTTTTTTTTGGACATATTTTAAGATGGCAAGCAAAAGTCGTTCCGATTTATCAGAAATCAAAGTAGGACAAACCTCTATTGAAGATATAATGTCCAGAGCTTATGACAGTTTTGATGTCCAGCTCAGTAGCATGCAGTTACTTTACAGCAAACATGGTAAGTATTCATGAAAGTAGTCTTTCTTTATATGACTAAATACAATATGGTGGTGGTTGTGCCTCATAGCTGAAGCAGTGGAGAATCTTTTGGAATGTACTTCTCCAAACGTAATTGTTCTAAATTCAGTACTATGAACACGTGATGAATTTCCAAAATACCTTTAGGACTTCAGTTCCAATCTTAGCAAATTCATAATAAAACTCCTTTTGTTGAAAGCATCTCATTTGATTGTTGCATAGTGAGTGTAAGACTGTAATTACTTTTTTTATGGTATTTTCCTTCAGTGCCTTTGCTTTTCTCCAGATTTAGAGCAGAATCCATGGGTAGTTGTAGGTTTGATCATTTTTTGAGGGTAAAGAAAGGATGAGAATTGAACTACTTCAATAAGGTATCAAAGGAGACATTTGTATTTTGGGAACTAGCAACACAGAGTCAATCATAATGAGAGAAGTCTGAATAATTTAATTCTTAATCCTTTGGGTTTAATTCAGTTTAATGATTTAACTCTCCAGGGGAGAATCCAGAGCCTAAACTCCCAGTACCATCTCCATGCATGGTACTGGGAGTTTAGGCTCTGGATTGGGTCCTTAGAAGTCTACCCCATGGATGCTGCAGCTATGAAGATGAGAATAGGAGAAATTATTAATTAGTCTTGTATGGCTGAAGTTCAGATCCTGTATGAATACGTCTGTTGATAGAACTATAAAAGAGGTCATGGCACCTGAAATTTTAGGAATATGCACTAATATCAGATACTTGAATTCTGTGATGTGTACTGAGAAGGAATCTCTTTCAGTATTTAGAGTAGGTTTTCTCTGCTCTTCTAGATGAGAACTGGCAAGAAGCTCGGAAGCTGAAAAACTCATCTCAGTGTATCTTGCAGCCCTTGGATGTAAACCTGGAATTTAGCAGGGCTATGGTTGTTACAGATGCGAGAATGCCCAGGTATGTATTTTTCCCAATTTTGAAATTTTATGGTAAATTACTTTTTTGAGGGGAAAAAGAGGAAAAAATAAGGATCTGGTCATACCTGTGCACTTTTGCATTGGCTATATTTAAATATTGAAAGTAAAATAAATTTTCTAGAAAAATAAAAAATTAAGTTTTCAGATACCAAAAAGGTCATAGAATGTTATAGTAGTATGCTTAACATATTTAACAATTTTTATTAAAAATATTACTGCCTCTTCTAATTCAGTCTTCCTAATAGCTACATTTCAGTTCTCATTGAAAATACCAAGGAGCTAAAAATCTGAATTTAAAATCAGTTCTATAAATACTAAGAATATTTTGAAAAGTAATGTGCTGTTATACTCCCTCTCTTTTGACTTGGCTTGTTGCTCTAGTTAGTTTACTTGCTATGGAAACAGCTCCTAATGCCTTGAGTTTGCATGTAGGGTTGTTTAGCAAAATCTTGTTAGTTATGGAAATTGTACCAATCAGTAGAAAATAATTAGTACTGTTAATAATGATCTGTGATTGCATGATGTAATGCTGCCACCTTCTGGAAACCTGGGAGGCCAGATTCTGAATTTCAATGCTGACAAATCATCTTAATGTTTTCCCTCCTTTTTCTCTGTTGAAGAAGGTCAAATAAGGGGAATGCGATTCACAGAAATCTTTTTATGTTAGAAAGTGAGATTTAATTTCTGTAGTCATATAACAGAATGACATAATGTTAATGTAGGCTTGTAATTCACATCTCTCAAAAATTACACTGGTATAACCTGAATTAAGGAGTGTCTTCTTGTAATGTGTACACATGTTGCAGTATTGCAATACTACCTGTAACTGTCTTGCCTACCAGACAGTGCTTTGGCAGTTAATGTGTCAGACTGATTCTGGAAAATTTCTGTGTAATTTTTCTCTATATAGCATTGGGCACAAATGATAAAAGTTAGCGGTAGCTTTGGTGTCAGCAAGCATCCCCTAAACTGTAAATTTTAGTATAGTTGAATAGGGTTGAATATATACTTTAGTTGAATATTATGTTCACATCAGTTATATATGTGTGTATATATATATATATATATATATATATATATAAATGTATTTTTGATGTACATGTTTTAATGTACATTCCTTTATATTTCAGTTTATACAAGTATTCTGTCATGTAAACCAAATATTATATTTTTCCAGAGTTTTAAAATTAATATTTGGAACTGTCTGCATAGAACAGCATAGTTCTGTTGAGAAAAATGAGTGGAAAGATGTTACTTTTGCAGCAAAACCTACTACTAGAATTGTTGTTTAATGTAGTAGATGTTTACAAATTAGTTTCTTAGTTTGGAAGGCCCCTGCTTTACATTTGGTTATCTGAAAAGCAGATAATTGTGTGTCTTTATTTTTTGATTCTTTGATTGTATGTCTTTCAGTGACCAATTGAACTCATTTGAATTCCTTGCAATTTTGTTGTCAAAACAGTAATGAATTTACTAGACTTTGTCCTGACTTTGTTTAGAAAGACACATTTCTATATTGCTACCTTGAAGAGAATGCTAATTTAGGTAATTTTGGTAATGACTGCTGTATCAAAGGACTTTCACTGTTCATCTGTGTTTTCATCTACTTATACCTCCTAATCATTAAAATGGACTTTCATTCTGGTTGGATATGAATATCTGCATTTCTTTAATTTCTGGTAATAGGATGCTCCTTACAGTTTCTGTTACTTGAAATTTAGAAGCGCTAATACAATTCTGTAATTTTACACCCTGTGTAAGGTTTTATATTTTTTAATGTTTGTTTTATCCTATTGTATGGTTCCTCCCTTTTCTGGAAGAGGTGTCTGAGAGTCTGTCATATGGTTTTTGAAGGTGCATAAAGAAAGTATTAGAATAGCATTATCAAGAGCATCCTATATTATAGCATTCATTATAAACACAATAAAAATTGCAATGTGAAGGAATGTACTGATTTGCAGCTTTGATGGTGACACTCTTTTAACATTTCTTTCTTTCTAAACACAACTAGACTGAACTTGAAGGAAATTTTTGCACAGATTTCCTCATCAATTGAAGCACTTAGCTTCTCCGTGCCTCAGTCTCTATAAATGGGGTGTAATTGTTCTCCATATGGAGGTTTTCCAAACCTTAAAAGCTTTTGTTTAAAGAGCAGTGTAGGGTGCCCAGATTATTTGCAGTTGTCTGCTTTGTATCTGCTGAGTGCCTTCCTTCTAACTGGGCTGTTCCTTACACACTATGCATTAAGCATCTGGTGCTCCTTGTTACTTGTTGAACAAACCTCTTTATCTGTTCTAATTAGAAGTTGTAATAAAAACACAATATGTTCTTTCAGCAAATTTTCTTCTTGCTTCTGTTACACTCACTTGTATGAAAAACAAAGTAGTGGTTTAAATCTTTAAAAACTCATGTGTATGTTTGATGTGTTTCTACTTCTTTTTTGGCCAAATCCTATTCTATTACACTTTAAATATGTTCACTGTTTTCATTTTTAAAGATGGTTATTTTATTCTTTTATACCCTGTATTGCTGTATGTTTATTCTTTTGTTAAATATCTAGACTACTGCTATAGTCTGCTTAACTATACATGAGTTCTAGGAAGTATTTTGCATTCTTTTTTTTATGTTTTGAGCCCTAAACATTCATATGCAAAAAACGCTTCCATCTTTTCTTCTGTAAAAGACTGTGTAAAAGCTCAGTTATGTGATTTATTGTAAGTAATTAAATTAAATGCATGAACATGAGGGGGCAAATTTTGATTGTAAGGAAACTATGCCTTATGTAACCAAACCGGAAGTAGTTATTAGTACTCTTTGTAGTTGTGCTCCACAAGACATTGTAGCAAATGGAATATAAATTACACTACTAAGTGGATAGTTGCTGATCAAGTGACTTATCTGTGTGCAACAGAAGGGTTGCATGTATGTCTGTATATATATATGTGTGTGTGTGTGTGTATATATATATATATATATACACACACACACACTATACATGCAATGGTTAGATGAATTTTTGGACCCAGAAGACTTTGATGTTTTTTAGAACAAAACTAATGTGAAGTTTGATTGAAATAATTTTAAGATTAGTTAACTATGGAACTTTTGACTTTGGTTCTTTAAAAACAGGTTCAAACTGTCAGGACAGTTGCCTTTACTTTCTATCCAAATATCAGACCAGAAAGTGACAAGCATCCTGGAGCTAATTGATAGCATTCCTAAGCCAGAAAGTGCACCTGCTACCAGTTCTCCTCCAAAAATGACCGAGGTAAGATTTTTAAAAGATTTCATAAAAAACTCTCAGAAAAATACCTTCTTGTTATTAGCATTACAGTTTTGAAAGGTTCACAAAAAAGTGATGAACAAGCATTGACTTAATGCCTCTTGAAAAATTTAGCTTTTTCTCTAAAGCTGTAGAAAATTGTCTCGCTGTTTAGTTAGTTTATTGTGAACTTTAGCCAATAATTATGAAATAGTTGTCAAGTGTTTGGACTTAGAAGCCCTCAGAGTTTTACTACTATGGGAATTAATTTGGAGTTCATAATAATCTTGGCTAATAAGCATACTCAGTTTTGTTGAGGATTAGTTTAATTGTACCTTCAAATTTACAGATGTATCATAATGCTGCAGAATTTGGGTTCAGCTGTTTTGTGTAGTGAAGAAAACATTAAAATGCTGGAATTTTTGAAGTCTAAGTATTATGTCATGTTAGATGAGAGTTTCAAAAGCCAAAGAAAAAATACTCACTATCTGTTTTATAAACAATGCCTGCCTGGCAAAAGAAGACATTTTTTTCATCTGACCTAAGTGCTTTTCCCATTTCAAGTCCTTTACACAATATAGCTCAGGGGTGGAAGTTTTCCTTTGCACTTGTATCAATTAGGAGTTTGAAGAATTGGTTCTTGCTCTTTCACCACCCCCTTTCCTTGGTGAAAATGGTTTGGGTCACTGTTTTATGCCTTCTTCAGAACAGAAGTTTGTCCCCTTCTTATTTTTCCTGAAAAATATATTTTACCTTTTGAGCTGTTCTTAACAAAATTTGGAAATTAACTCACAGTTACTACTTTTTGACATGACTAGTCTTTGTGATCTGGCTATGTTTAATATATGTGGAAAGCAGTCCTATTATTAGAATGTATGTGAACTCTTTTAAAAGTCAAAGACAAAATTTGGAGCTCCATTTTTCTGTCATTTGTAAATACTTCTAACAGTCTGTTATTTAGTAACTCATGAACTTGATTCTATAGAGATAGTGGTCATCCTTGTGTTTGGGTTTTTTTTTAGATTATTTGACAATTATCTTTCTGTCTCTGTACAAATTATTCTGCACTGTTCTGGAAAGCTGTTACTGCGGTTTGGTATTTTCTGTGGGTTATATTAGCATAATATTTATTAACAGTAAATGCAACTATACAACATGCATACCTATTGAAAGTATATATACAGTGAAGAGTGTTTTTCTTCATGTTGTTCTTGCCATCTTTTTAGTGGTGCCACTAATTTAGCTAATTCTGACTTCTTTCACTCTTCATGTACTAATAGTATACCTAGCCAAAGCCACGTTAGTCTCTGTTGTTTTGTGCAGCTAATCACAGACTAACTTTTTTTGAGGGTAGGTATTGGGACTTTACTTTTACATGAATAGAATTTGCATGTATAAGATGCATACTGTCCTGTGCTTTATAGCACTGACTATACTTGAATTCAATTATAGAATTTAACTGTTAAGTCTGAAGTATTTTAAGTGACCTTGAAGTAATTAGTATTGCCTGTACATTAGTTGTGATATACAGTAGGTGAAGTGAGGAAAGACTGCGGACTAAGCATAAATATATTTGTGTTATATGTGAATCCAGATCAAAACTTAGTCTTAAACCTGTCTGCTCAAGCTTCCATTTACTTCAGAACATGACAGACTTTAATTGTTGATATTAAATTCAGTTAATTTGAGTGGATTTTGTGCTTTGATGGTGGTAGGTATACTACCATGCTTTCATCCTTACAGCCGTAATTCTTCTGGACTTTGTTAGCATCCCATCATTTCTGAACTGAAAAGAATGTGGAATCCTTTGTCAGAGTGCTGTTTTCTTCTTTACATTCTGAGTTAGTGTTCTTGAGCTGTGAAAAGAGAAAACATTTTGGAACAGATCCTTCCACATTTTTGCACTCAGCATTTTAGTCCAAGAAGACACTTGAGTGTATACATTTATTTTTCATTATTTGTACTATGAAGTCAAATTTCAGTTTTTTCTCCTTGTTTTCATAGAATGTGGAAGGGTTACAGATGAGACATTTTCACCTATTTCTTAAATACTTTGTCCATTTATTACTTGTAGACATGAATATATTCAATAAAGTCAGTTCATGTAGGCTGGAGACTGAGAGATGTGGGAATGTTGAGATGAGCTGAAAAATGTAGCCTTGGAAACAATATTCAAGATGAGTATTTCTTGTTGCCATAATGTATAGATTTGATACTTTGATGTTGTGAATAATTGTCTGAGCCTGAGCTTTGAAAAGTGCAGTAACAAGGGAGAGAAGAAGGTGTGGTGGTGCAGGGAAAGAACTGTTGTAAGCCATGCAGTCCAGAGCCAAAGGCACTCAAGAAGAAAGGGCGCGCAGTGCACAGTTCTCTTACTTTGATACTCTGTGCAAGGCACATCTATAAAACATGTGCAGGTGAAACTTGCAGGTGAGAATTCTTTGCAAACTCAGATTGCTGAGATTGCTTTCTGAGACTTGATGATAACTAAATCATTTGGATACCTTTACTAAGAGCATTTAATTCTATCATATATGAAACCACATGGAGTGGAGGATTCTTGTTCTAGAGAGCACTCTACTGGCATTTCACATATTTTCAGTTACTACTCTGAGTTGTGCATAACTGCATTTCACAGTTGAAGACTCAGAATCATAGATTATCCTGACCTGGTAAAGACCCACAAGGATCATCGAAGTCCAAATCCTGGCCCTGGATAGAACCATCCCTAGGGCTCAACACCATATACTGGAGAGCATTGTCTAAACACTTTTTGAACTCTCTCAGGCTGGTGCTGTGACCACTTCCTTGGGGAGCTGCTCCAGTGCTCAACTGCTTTCTTGGGAAGGGACATTTTCCTAGTGTAAACCTCTCTGACACCCCTTCATGCTGTTCCCTTGAGTCCTGTCACTGGTTTCCAGAGAGAAGGGATCAATTTCAGCCCCTCTGCTTCCTCTTCTGAGAAAGATGAAGACCACTGTGAGGCCTTATGTCTGAAGCAGTGCAATTCAATGAGGCAAAGTGCCAGATTCCACACTTGGGTCTCAACAACCCCAGGCAGTGTACAGGCTGGGGACAGAGTTGCTGGAAAGCTGTCCAGCAGATAAGGAACTAGGGGTGCTGGTTAACAGGCAGCTGAACATGAGCCGGTGTGTGCCCAGGTGGCCAAGAATGCAGAGGGCCTCCTGGCCTGCATCAGCAATAGTGTGGCCAGCAGGACTGAGGCAGTGATTGTCCCCCTGTCCTTGGCACTGGTGGGGCCTCACCTTGAATCCTGTGCTCGGTTTTGGGCTCCTCATGGTGAGAAAGACTGAGGTGTTGGTCTTTTCTCCCGAGTAAAAAGTTCCAGGATAAGAGTAAATGGCCTCAGATTGCTCCAGAGGAGGTTTAGATAGAATATTAGGAAAACTTTTTCACCAAAATGATTGTCAAACATTGGAGCAGGCTGCCCAGTGGATGAGTCACCATCCCTGCAGCTGTTTAAAAGGCTTGTAGATGTGGCATTTAAGCTTGCCACAAAACCATGTCCCTTGCAGTGCTAGGTTTATAGATGTACTTGGTGATCTGAAGGGTCTTTTCTAACTTAAATGTTTCTATGATTCTGTGAAATAGAATGCAGTCCTGCCTGCTCTAATGTTTTGTGTATCTCTTTCTTTTTTCCCCACCCAGCACTTGTGTTACTTTTGTAAAGAGCTGTTGAACTTTATTGTTCTCTGAAGTTGCTGTATTGTAGTCCTTTGAGGGACTAGGTTTTGTCTTTTATGATTTTTCATATAATGTGCCATTTCTAACAATCTTTTGATCTGTGAAGTTGAATGTTTGAACCCCTTCGCTGTGTTTCATAGTGTGTTCTCTCTAGTTAGATGCAAGCGCAAAAGCTGCTGCTTCTACTTATTTTAGGCCTTGTTTCTCCCTATGCTTATTATTTTAGTAATGTGTTTAATTTTATTGAATTGCACTTAAGCTAAGTTTCCCTAAGTTGTAAAATTTGGATGCAGCATATAGGTATGCAGTAGCATGACGAATAAATACAAGAAAAAATTTTATTATATCTCCTGTTTCAGGCTACACTGTCCCCTGTGCTTCCAGCACCACATGCATCTCAAGGCGTGTATCCTGTTTTGGATCTTCATTCATTCCCTGAGTCAGGTAGTATAACCTATTTTAAAGTCTTGCTTAAAAAGCAGGTCAAGTCAATAAGTTTTTGAGTTCTTTGAATTAATTTAATTAATTTATTGTTCTTGCTGTGAGCGAGGATATGGGGCTTTGTTTCAAGTTCTTGAGGGCTGAGTAGTGTTATATTCTGTTTAGCTTATAATTGATACTGTACAAACTACTTGAGTGTTTTCTCATAGCAATAAAATTCTCTATGCTTGTTTTTGTCATTCCTTTCCTGAAGGTATAGCAGGAAAATTTTGTTTGGTATGGTGGGTTTATTTTTGTCGGCATATGTTATTGCAAATCTCTATTCCGGGCGTTTGAAGTAATATGAAATTTTTAGCTTTAGCATGTGCTTAGTCTTCTGATGATGGTTTTGATTATTTTCTTATGGTGAAGGATTTCTCTCCTATTTATGTGGATTTGTTTAAATTATGAGGTAGGGAAATGATAACCATTAGAAACTGCTGTGTTTTTATAAATGAACATTTTGACTTGTACTGGAAAAAGCAGAAGATTGCCGTGGGAGAGCCAGTTGTGTTCAATGTTGCCTTGCTGTTCAAAACAGCTTAGCTAGATCCTAATGTTTAATCTAGTAGTTACGTTAGAAAAATAATCAAATATATCAGTGTTATTTCAGTGTCAGTCATGTTTGTGATGTCAAAACACTCAGCTGGAGAAACAGACTTCTACTACTTTCTCAAGTTAATGGTTTTTGTGGTTAGCAAACACTAGCAAAATTATCAGCAAAGTTATTATGTCTATTTCATAGCTTTAAATTCAGCATGTATGCAGTATGTGTAAAAATATGTATTTGTGCATCTTCATCTGTTTTTATATAAGCTCCTTTAAGTGTCCAAATGTAGAGTCATATCTTTCAGTTCTTAAAAACTAGGCTGAAGTGAGAACGCATGCTGGCAACAAGTAATTTGAGAAGGTAATAGCTAGATTTAGATTTTAATCAAGTCTGATTTTTAATCTATACTATACATACAGTTACACAGTTCTTTTAAGTGATTTATGTTAGTTATTTATCTTCACCCTCCAAAATCTTGGAGCTGATTTTAAGCTTTACAAAATACTTCATATAATTTGTTGAGTTTTTTTAGAAGGATATTTCTTCCACAGTTACCTTTTACTTCAGTATTTATGGTTTTTAGGTGAAGAAGACCTTTACAAGACAGTGTAATCTATTTATCCTGGTTATATTTCTGCACTAATGTAAAGTGGATTAAAAGCTTGATAGTTCTTAGGAGTCTCTGAAATGGGACATCTACAGCAGCAAGAAATTCCAAGTAGTGTGGCTGATATTGAGGCTCTGGCTCCTGTTCTGTCAACAGCAGTCTGATCAGCAGAGGAGTTAATCTGTAAGGTCACACCCAAGGCAAGACAAAACATTGATTGTGCTGTCTTTTGCAAAGCCAGAAGTAAGAGAATGCTGATGAAGGAATTAGCTAATGAGATCTGAAGTTTATGATGACATGATGGAGGCTGCTGTAGGTGTGGAGTAAAGTTGCGGAGGCAGGAATTGAGATGGTTATGGAAACAGATTTTATTGTTGGTTTTCTGCTAGATACTTGTATGTTTAAGCTTTTATAGATGTAGACGTAAAAACTCTAGGTCATAATACTGTAAAATACTGGCTGTGTAAGCTGCATATGTAATGCTGTTGTGAATTAATCCTTAGAATCAGAAGAAGAATTTTATGATGCACTAAGCAGTCCTGTGGAAGATATGCCATTTTTTGAAATCTCACCTGACTGCTTGAAGCAGATTGTCAGTGCAAGGCGAAAAAACCTACACAAACAAGAATCTCTGAAAAATATGACAGATTTCCAGCTAAAGTTTGAAGTAGCTGAGGTAAAATTACTTTTTTAAATTTCCCTGAAGCACAGCAGGACTGTAATTTTTTCCATGTTTGTTGTGTTTATAATTCTGTGTGTGCAGAGATACTCATTTCCCATTTTTCCCTGAAACTATTATGCAGTTTTTTCCAAGTCAGAATTGTTCTTTTGTATCCTTGTCATCACTGAAGTGCTTTGTTTTATCCACTTGATTTCCCAACTCACCTTGTCACTGAATTTTCTTTACCTATGTCTCATAAATCATATTACATCTTTGTTTTAGCTAAATAGGTGCTTGTGGCATCTTTTTTCCAGATACTGCTGTGGCCAATGGGAAAACTTCATTAATGTTTTATGTTGTAAAAGCACCTTATTTTTCTGTTCTAGTTTTTCCTGGATGCTGTTGTCCACATATGTAAATCTGTAACACCTTAATTATGAAGAATTTTCTGTATTCTTGCTGTTTCAGGCTTAGGGGGTAAAAAAGAGTACTTTACCCAAATGCAAGAACACTTGCTAACTGTATCAGTTCTAGTAAAAGAGATGACTTACTAACACTATCATTAACTTTGTCATTAGATGGCACACTGTTATTCCTGAAACTGTGTTTTTTACTTTACTTTTATTTTAAATAAATCATACTAATTCAGTTAGCTTTTAGCATACCATATATTACACCTTTACTACTAATAAAACTAAAATGTACTGTTAATGTGATGACAAGACCTTATTTAGAACTACTAGTCTAAAATGAGGATGCTGTGTTTTACCTTATTTTCTAATGACAACTAACTTACAATCTTTTAAAAAAAATAATTTGGGAATCTATTAGAAATCACCTCTGTTGTCCTCATAGTTTAAAATTGCTTCCTGGGTTTTGTTTTGATTTTTCTTATTTATAGACAGCATTACATGGAAAGGAAGAATACATATATTTGTTTGGTTGTCAAAATCAGATACAACAGCTCAGCTACATATTTATTTAACAACAGTATTGTCATGTATTGGTGAAAATGTAGTAAATCCTCTTGCCAGACATTCAGTTTGGGAATCTAACTTAGCAGGAGAATTCAGACAAATTCTAGTGAAAGTAGTAAACACTTTGTGCTGACTGAAAATCTAGTTTTGACTGTATTGAACATTGCTGAGTGCTGTACAGAATTTAAAAAAAAATAATTTAGTTCATGTAACTGTTACTTTGGTATTATATACATGCATGTTTGAAGTTTTTGTTATAATAACAGCAACGACTACTGTTTGTTGAATTGTTTATTTCTCTTCAAGGCATTTGCTGTAAAGAGTTAAATTAACCAATAGACATTAACCAATAAAATGTAAGTAAATATATCCTGTATAAAAAACTAAGCAGTTTTTATGCTTCTTATAGTCCCTTACTGGTTTTGGGTGTGTGTTTTGGTGGTTTTTTTTTAGGTCTTAATTAAATTATGCCGTCTTACTGGTGGTACTGAGATGCCTGTGCTCCAGCTTGATATTTTGGGCTTAGGCACTGAACTTAAAGTGCGAACATTTGACATGACTGGGAGTGCTTTCCTTCGTGAAGTTGGTCTTCTGTGCCCAGAGTATATTGGTAAGTATTTATAATCTGGTCAAGGAATTTTTCACAAATAACACTGTGAATTTGTCTTCAAAAACTCTGTAGGGCTTTTGTCAAATAAGGAAAATTTGCTTCCTAACTTAAATGCAGGGCTGAAGGCAAGTAAATCAGGAGCTCATCCACTTATTTAGTGCTTTGGTAAATATGTTCTGGTGGGGATGATTTTAGAGATAGTAGATTGTAGACGTTTAACTATTTTATTTCTGCAAAAGAGGTTTTTTTGATTAAGCAGCAATGACAGCTAGTCGCTAGCTGGCAGTTTATAGATGAAGAAGGTTTTAATTTTTTTTCTTTTAAGATAAGTAATTTTCTGTATTCTCTTTTTTCTTGCTCTTTTTAGATGATAATGGCAAGCCAGTTTACATAATTACTACATTGGATAATGTAGAAGATGATCTTCTCACTCTGGAATATACAAAGGTTAGGAAAGAGTAGACTTTGCTTTTGAATTGTAAGCCTGTCATAAACATCACATTAATATGCACCAGATGTTGAAGGTTTTTTCCTTACTTATTGATGTTTTTAACGTCATGAGTGTCATGTGCAAGGTCTGTCTGCTCCTTCAATAGAAAAACTTTTACGTCTTAAGTTGTAGTGAATTTGAAAATAAGTTTTTTTAAATGGAATTTACAAGTTCTGATTTGTTTGTTTTATGTGCACTTTTGGTGAAATAGACTGATATTAAGGGACCAGAACTGAAAACTGTCAGTCAGAATGTTCTACAGAAAATAAAGGTATGATAACTTCTTTTTAACATAATTTTCTCAATTTGAGAGGAGAGGCATACTGGATAAAGAAAAATTTTTCTTTTAGGTGAACTTTTCTTCCCTAGATGTTCATTTGCATACTGAAGCTCTGCTGAATGCTATGAACTATCTGAATAATCTTCTCCCTAAACAAGAAACTAAAGTTGTGGAAGAACCAGTCCATGAAAAAACAGAAGAGAAGAAGGATGTTCTTAAAAAATTAAGTAAGTTTCTTTATTATTTTTTCCTCCTTTCATTCCTCTCTCTTCACTTAAGTAAGGAATAAAACAAATGTACTTTCTATTTTTGCAAGCCTGTCGATGTTTGATATGAGAAATTTTGCTTCAAACTATATGTATTTATAGGGTTGTATCCTTAGCCATGTGCAGTTTTCTGACATATAGGTCAAGGCATACATTTGCTATGTATTGGAGGCACTGAGTCAATGTAAATAGAAAAGCTATAAATGGTTGTCACGTTTTTATTGGCTTTTCCCTGGTATGAATTACGGCATTTGATGGCCTTATGATTATTGCCTTATACTTGAGGAGCATTAACCTCTTGCTTGCTGTGCATTTTAAAGGGATACCAAAATAGTACATGTCCTCCTCATTGAAGAATGGTAACTTTTGTTATTTTTTATTTCCCATAGCATCAAAAAAATCGAAGGGTGAAGATATTATTGACCTCATTATCTGTGCGGATTTATCATGTTTGCGTATTTTTATCAGAGAAAAAAGCCATAGAATAGCTGAAATTCACATTGAAGGTAGGAACAAAGCTTTAATCACAAAAGCACAAAACTTTGTAACCACTATAGTGTATGGATTTTGTATATCTTGTTTTTGAGGTCTGGATAGCCAAGTGATCATGAAGAAAGCAGCAACTGATGTGACTGCAAAATTGAAGAACATCAGTATTGTGGATTCTGATGAGAAAGCATTGTATAAAAAGGTAGGCATATGCATATATTGTTCATTTTCTTTTTGAATGGATGCTAAATTAAACTTTTTAGACTCTGCACTCCACTGTGACTTTTTTCAGTCATGTTTTATGTACTTATTGGGAGTAGTATTCTGTATATGACAGAATAATTTTGCACTCACAACCAGGAATTATTAGACTGACATTAATTTGTGCAATTAGCTGTGATATTTAGCTGCTCATAGCTTCTTTACTATGTTGACTTTTGTGAAGAGAATTATTCAAGCTGAAATGTCAACTTAATGTTTTCAGCTATTTCAATAAATTTTTAAACTTTGATTTTTTTTTCATATATTGTTGAGATATTTGAAGTAAAAATGTCTTACTACTGTGAGGTACTACATTTTGTTTTGAAATTAAGTTTCTCCTATATGTAAGTTTTTACAGTTAAGATGCTATTTTTTTTTCTTCTTAAGGCTCTTTACATCACAGAAAAAGAAGTCTTCAACTTCAGAATGGTATCATATGTGAATGCTACAGATGGCATTGCATATACAAATATGGATGTTGTTGACAATCGTATTTACCTAACTGTTGGGTGTATTCAAGTAGTTTTTGTCAACAAGTTTGTTTCATCTGTTTTGGTAAGTTAAATTTTCCGGATACTGTTTCTTATTATCCAGGTGAAGTTGTCAGAGCAAGATGATGTTCCATATGTGATGGTGTCTATTTGTGTAAGACCTTTTATATACTATCGTAAAAAAGTTTTCTGGGATTGATGGTTGGGCTTGATGGCTTATTTTTCTTCTGCATATGTTTGTTACTGTGGAGCAGATGAGTAAGCAAAAACGTTTACTATTGTTTGTCTTAGAATGTTTGTAACAACTGTTGAATATACATACAATTCATTATTTATAACACAGAAATATAAGTAAGAAACCATGAAAATTAATGCCCTTTCCATAAATACTGCTAAGTAAATCAGTCTTCTGCTGCTCATATGATTAGATAAAATGTAGTTCCTACAAATCATGTTACAAGGTCATTGCTCTTACCATCTAATTTTCCAAATATTTGGTATAGAAATTTATTTTTATGTATGCACAATTAATCATACTTGAGGAAAGATTATCCTATGAAAGAATTTGGACAAAATGTACAGCAAAAATAACCTTTTAGGATGGTTTGCTGTTTAAATAACTATGATTCATAATGTTTTTGAAGTACTGTAATTCTTAATAATGAATTCCTGATGTCTGTATTCCTTTCCTAGGCTTTTATAAATAACTTTCAAGCTGCCAAGGAAGCTTTTACTGAGGCAACTGTTCGAACAGCAGAGAAAGCAGCTACAGGTGTAAAAGGGTTGGCAGAGCGTAGTTCCCGTTTGGCACTGGATATCAATATCAAGGCACCTGTTGTGATAATTCCACAGTCAGCAATGTCTGCAAATGTCCTGGTGGCTGATCTTGGTCTAATCACTGTGAAGAACCAATTCTTTATTGCTAAAACAAAAACACGGTGTAGTCTTCCACCTGTTATTGACTCTATGACAGTGAAATTGAGTGAACTGAAGTTATACAGGTAATGTCCATATTTTTAGAATTCATTTAATCCTTTTGGGATTCTTCCGTTAGAGAGCTTCAAGGAGTAGTTAAATAATTAGTTAATGGTTGGTGACTGACAGAGTATTATCTTGGAATATAACAACAAATGAATATTTTTTTAAAGCAATGAAAATATATGGTTTAGGAAAAGGAACAATCTGCACATTCTTAATAGGAGCAAGTTTGTTCAGGATAAATTGTGTAGTACTATAGAGTTATGCATTATTCATTAATTTGGGACAGGCTATACCTATTTGTATTAGACTCTTTTGCTGTGATTTTCAAGCTATGCATAGCAGCAAAGGTCCTCAGTTAGACAGCCATTAAGAGCTGTTTAAAAATGGTGCTTGGTGCAGGGGGTTCATGGAGGGAGAGGGAATGGAAGGGACTTTTCAAATACAATTGAAGAGTACGGAAGAACGATGGAATTGCTCTCCACTGGAGAGCAGGTAAGAGCTTGTGTGTTGCATGCCTGGTATGTGCCTGATACCGCCTCCCTACAAAGGAAGGAGGTCTACTTGGTGGAGTAAGGCTTCAACTAGAGCTACTTGGAGTAGTATAAAGGCAGTTTTATAGCATTATTTAAAAGGATGAGGAAAAGACAGAAGTGTGTTTTTTAGAATGTGAAATATGTGAAAGCTGGGAGTTTTTTGCTTCTTTTCACAGATCTTACTATGAGCAAGATTCTTTGCAAACTGAAGTACAGTTGCTGCAGCCAGTCAATCTGGAACTAGCTGTTGAACGAAATTTAGCAGCTGCGTGGTATAATGAAGTTCCTGATATTGAAATATCTGGCCGACTCAAGCCTATGAATGTAAGCACTTGTCTCTGAAAGCAACTGTTATAATATTTCTGGAAAACAGATTCATTTTTCTCTATAAAAGTCCAAGCCCAGTAGTTAAAGTATTGTTTGATTTCAAGACATAAAGATAGAGCAGCTTTTGTTGTTTCATAGGGGAAAAGGAAATGAATAGATTTTGGTTCTAATTTAAGGTCTGTATTTAATCTGTGATAGTCCAGGCAGACTTTGTACTGTGAATTACTGTTGCTAGTTAAAAATGCTTATTCTTTTCTTGCCTTTTATCTATCAGTGTCTTCCAGTGAAGTATTGGAAAAGTTGGGGCTTATTGGTTTGTTCAATAGCAGTGCTGAATTTATACCTATGACAAACCTGAATAGTTATTTATGACCTGCTGTGCCGCATAGGCACTCACAGATCTATGGGGCCAAATGGGATTCATTCTAGCATGATTAAATTTTAACATTAAAAAAAAATAAATAATGTAAATTGAAATTTAAACAGAACATAATTTAAATTTAACATTAAAAATAGAAAGGTTGTGAAGTGTGTGAGGAAAACCAATTTGCCAGATTTTGAAATAGAACTCGTAAGTATTACTTTAAGGTGCCTTGTGACTAAATGCAGATAAAAATTTTGGTCAACTCTAAGTCAAACTGTATGTGTACATGTTATGACATTCCAGTTTCTAAACTGTAACTTGATAGGGAAAGTTTGTAGATGAAAACAAAATAATATGTGACTGATTTCTGATTTCTAGAAATTATTGTAAGGAGTTGTGTGAATTTGAGAAAAATGCTCAGCGTCCTAAACAGAGATTCAGATGAGATTAATTTGATTGATCTGCTTACCTGTAAGCCCAGATTTTAGTTACCAAAAATTATGTGAACAGAGTTGTTCTGATTTCCATTCCAATCTTTTTGAAGCTCATTCTCAGTCAGGAAGATATTACCACAATACTGAGGACACTAAATGAAAATGCAGGTGAAAGCTCCAGTGCATCAGCAGCTTTGCCGGAATCGAAAGCATCAGCTAGTCATTCTAGTGAAATGCATGGTACTTCTCAGCACTCTGCAGGTAATATTTTCTAAAATTACATCATCTGGCATTTTGGGTATATTATTGTCAATATATGGCTTCTGTTGGAATTGCATTTAAAAATGGATGTCAGATTCATCTGTGTGTACCCATATTGTAGAATCACAAAATAATTAAGGTTGCAAAAGACTTCCAAGACCATCAAACGCAACCTTTGACCAAACACCACCATGTCAACTGAACCATAGCACTAAATGCCACATCATCTTGAATACTTCCACCTTCCTGAGTAGAAATTCTTCCTGATGTCCAGCTTGAACCTCCCTTGTCTCAGCTTGAGGCTGTATCATCTTACCCGGTCACTCACTAGGTGTCTGTGAAAAGAGACCAGCTGCCCATCTTGCTACAACCTTTCAAGTAGTTGTGGGGACCAGTAGGGTCCCTCTGAGATTCCTTTTCTCTAGCCTGAGCACCCCCATCTCCTTCAGTCACTCCTCATATAGCTTGTGTTCCATACTGCTTGGCAGTTCCATTGTCGTTCTCTGGACGTGTTTCAGGACCTCAATGTCTTTGTTTTGTGAGGGGCCCAGAACTGGAAACAGGATTCAAAGTGTGGCCTCAGTTTCAGTACAGGCAGGCAATTGTTGTCCTGGTCCTGCTGGCCACACTGTTCCTGATACAGGCCAGGATGACATTGGCCACCTGAGCCCAGCTGGCTCATGTTCAGACACTACTGACTAGCGCTCTCAAGTTGTTTTCTACTGAGCAGCTTTCCAGACACTCTGTCCTCAGCCTGTAGCACGGCCTGGGGTTGTTGTGATCCAAGAGCAGGACTTGGCACTTCACCTTGTTGTACCTCCTACCACTGGCCTCAGCCCATTATACAGCCTGTCCAGACCCATCTGCAGAGCTGTCCAACCCTCCAGCATATCAAAACTCCTGCCCAGCTTGGTGTCATCTGTGAACTGACTGAGAACCACTTGATCCCCCTATCCAAATCCTTAATATTAAATTGTTAAACAGAACTGGTCCCAACATTGAGTTCTGGAGAACACCACTGGTGACTGTCTGCCAACCGGATATAATTCCATTCACTACCACTCTCTAGGTCCAGCCATCCAGCCAGTTTTTAACCCAGCAAAGAGTTTTCCAAGCTCTGGCCTGCCAGCTTCTCCAGGAGTATGCTGTGGGAGAAAGTATTGAAGACTTCACTAATGTACAGGTAGCTAACATCCTCAGCCTTTCTCTCTTAAACTAGATGAGTCATCTGGTTGAAAAGGGAGATCAGGTTAGTCAAGCAGGACAGATCCTTTCCTGAACCCATTCTGAAATCATTCTGGACCTGGACCTGATCCCTTAGTTGTCCATTTTGTGCCATGTGATCATACTCAAGATGATCTGCTCCATAACCTTCCCCAGCACCAAGGCCAGGCTGACAGGCTTGTAGTTCTGGATCTTTCTTTTGTAGATGGGCATCACATTGGCCAATCTTCACTCATCTGGGACCTCTCCAGTTTACCAGGACTGATGATTGGTGAGCCCCTCTGCCAGCTCCATCATCACCCTAGGATGAATCCTGTCTGGTCCTATAGAATTGTGAACACATAAGTGGCACAGCAGGCACTAATTACTTCCTCATGGATTGCAGCAGGTTTCTTCTACTCTCTGACCCTGTCTACCAGCACAGGTGCCCAGTTGCCTGGAGAATAACCATTTTCATTCTTAAAGACTGAGGTGAAGAAGGCATGAAGTACCTCAGCATTTTCCTCATCCTTGGTGGCAGGGTACTCCTCCACATCCAGCATCCAGTGAAGGGTGGAGATTATTCCTTTGCCTGCTCTTTGTTGTTAATGTATTTATAAAAACATTTATATATAAATAAAAATGTGTGTGTGTGTATATATATATATATATATATATATATATATATATATATATATACACACATTTTAATATATTTATTTATATGTATTTTCCTTCACAGCAATGGTCAGATTGAGATCTAGCTGAGTTTTAACCCTAATTTTCTCTCTGTGTGACTTAACAGCATCCTTGTACTTTTCTTCCAGTTGCCTGCTGCTTCTTCCAAAAGTCATAAACTCTCATTTTTCCCCCTGAGTAGAGCTGGCCATATTCAGCCAGGCCAGCACACAGAGACAGTCTGGTCCTGTGCCTATAAGATTTCATTCTTAAAGTACATCTAGACTTTGTGGACCTCTTTGGTTTTAAGGGCTTACCAAGGTACTGTCTGAACCAGTGTTCTGTAAGTCTGCCCTCCAGAAGTCCAAGATTTTGTTGACACCCCTGAGGAAAACTCTTGTGTCATGGTTGTTCTGCTCAAGATGGCTTCAACCACAGTGTCTCGTACCAGCCCTTCTCTGTTTGTAAGCAGCAGATCCAGCCGGGTAGCTCCCCTGGTAGGCTCACTTCCCAGCCTCCTCTCTGGTGTTGAATTTCCAGCAGACATCTGGCAGGTTAATATCACCCACAAGAACAAGGACTGGCCATCATGAAACATCATTATCACATCATAGAACAGTTCATCCACCTCCTCATCCTGGCTGGGTGGTCTATAACAGACTCCCACCAGGATATCTGCCTTTTTGGCCTTCCCCCGATTGTCACCCATAGGCACTCAGCCTTCTCATCGCCAGCCTTGAGCGCCGTACAGTCAGAACACTTCCTAATGTACAGAGTCCCCCACCACCTCTCCTTCCTTGCCTGTCCCTTCTGAAGAGCTTGTAGCCATCCAGTGCAGTGCTCTGCTCATCCCACCACATTTCTGTCATTGCTTTCCTGCTGCACAGTGGCCTCCAGCTCCTCCTGTGTGTTACGCATATCGCGTGCAGTGGTGTAATTGCACTTCAGCCTGGCTACTGATTTTACTCCTAACCCTGGTATCCTACCCAGAGGCTCATCTTAAGTGAGCCTGGTCTTCTTCCCACCCCCCTGCAAACCTAGTTTAAAGCCCTCTTAACTCATGCCAACTCATGGGCAGGAATTGTTTTACCCCTTTGAGACAAATGAGCCTCATCTGTCCCCAGTAGTCCTGGTATCAATTGCCTCATGGTCAAAAAAAAGAAAATTCCACCAATGTCTTATTTCAGTCAGGTAGTTTTCTGAATATTAACCATGTTTCTGATTCCTGAAAGGTGTAACTGTTGTGACATCAGCTGTGGTGGAATTGCATTCACCTATGAAAATAAAAACAACACTAAAACTGGACTTCAGATTTGACTCTCTGACTTTGGTGTTGTATAGTCCAAATTTGAAGCAAGTAAGTATAATTTTGGTTACAAAGAGTAATCAGCAGCTTTAAGATTGCCTAGAGTCCTCAAAATTCTGAACAAGAATAGCTTAATTTATGACAAAAAGTGTGTTCTACCAATAATAACAAATGTGACGAAAATGAGAGAACGGCTATTTTATCTAAATTGCATGGCAGATACTACAGGAAACAGAATAACTAGCGGTAGCACATAATACGTGGCATCTTCTGTCATCTGACTAAAAATCTGATGAAAATTTATATTAATTTAAAATATAGTTTGGGAAGAAAAATATGCAGAGGAATGAAATATTTTAATTAGCTACATGTAGAGATGGGTAGATGGACACACAAAATGGTGGAGAAAGATTCTTAAATTTGTCAATAGGAATACATTCATATTCTCTTGGTTTAAACTTACAAAACTTGTCACTAAATTTCTGACTAAAAGTTTGTAATTTATTGTAAGGTTAGGTCGCTCACTTATGTTAACTTGCTTTAGAAAGATGGTAGAAGGGCAAAGCTTTGGTTTTTGAAAATTTTGTCTTGTATGTAGTTGTTTGTGGTTATCTTTTGAATTATTAGTGGGTTTATTTAATTTACTATTTTTGAAAATATAATCAGTTAGAGTAAACTGTGTATCACACCTGTATATTATTTTTGCTACCCCTAGCGAAATCTACAAATGTTTCATTTAAACAGGTTAACAGTTTGGATCAGAGAGATGACCTTTTGAAGCTTGCAGAGTTTAAATTAGCTCTCATGTCAGCTGCTCTGAAAATGTTATCAGATGGTTCAATGAATGCCTCAGTCAAACTGGCAAACTGTACATTAGATGATAAAAGACAGTCCATCCAGAAGGCTACACCAAGGTCTGTAATTTTACATAATTCATTATTTATTAGAGTTAGACAAAGAGTTCATAATGTTTACATTTCATTAGTATCCTGTTAAAACCACAATTGTTTTAGCCTAGGGGTTCTTAAAGTACTTATTACTGTGCATGTATGTTTCACCTGCTTTTTGTTCCACATATCTTCGTGAGAGAGCAGTGCGAGATACAGAAAATGAAATAAATTGAACTTTAAATATACATTTAATAAATGTACATAGAAAACAATTTCACTTTCCACTTTAATGAGATTCTAAGTAAGACTAAGATGATGTCTCATGAACAGTAACAAACTTCAGTAAAATGTAGTACTTTTGATGCGTAAACAAGGAAATACGATGGTTTGTCTTGTTAAATTATTAACATCTTTAGTTACCATTGTATGGGATTCCAGTTAAAGTTACAAAAAATTAGTGCTGATGTTTTTTTCAGTCATGTACTAAAATTATTTGCATTGCTTTTTAAATTCAGTCTTGTTAATGTATTGTATCCGGAAGGAGAATCTTGAGTGTTTCAGTATTTGTGGCTGGCTTTTTATTGTTTTGTTAAATGCCTCCTTAATTGTCTTTCAGAATGGTGGAAATGAAACATGGATTTGAAAAGAAAGTTATGGTGGATGTAAACTACAAACAGGGGAGAGATGGCACTGTTCTTGATGTTATTGTTCAAGAGATATACCTTTGTGCAAGCATGGAGTTCCTACTTACTGTAGCAGATATATTTCTAAAGGCTAATGCAGAAAGTGCTGCTGCACAAAGAAATCTCAAACAGCCATTACCTGTAAAGGACCAAGGTATATACCAGTATACACCCAAAATAGTTTAAAATCTGCATTTGAATCAGCTCAGTTTTGGTATTCTAATACTATGTAAAAAATACAGTAGTCCTTTTATGCTATTTCCTATGTTTATATGGATAGAACAGCTTGTAAGCATTGATGTTGCTTTCTTTGCATAATGGAAATAGATTCATTACCTTTGTTTCCAAATGAAGACTTGTCTTATGCGAGAAAGAAGATACTTAAAAATGTATGTTTAAAATAAAATGGGATTAATATTGGAGCGTATTATATAGCTTACATGTGGAATTGGCCTGCCTGATACTGCTGCCTAGAAATGTCATTTCAGTTGTCCACTGATGTGCATTTCTTCCTACATCAGAAAAGAGATTTTTAGCTTGAGTACCTGACAACAAAAATTGGTCCATTAGAGCATCAGAGCAGGAAATATTTTTTTATGCTTCCAGGCCTCAGATAGCTCTCATCAGGTATGCCAAAGCAAGTCTGGTTTTTGGTGTTGTTTCCCTGTGCTCTAAATATTGTAGTTGTGTCCCTGTCAGCCAAGCCTTTTGTGATTATTAGCTGATGATGAAAGTCTGAACAGATAGGAAGTCTTACATGAAAGTATGTTTTTATTGCAAGTGTTTACATTAGACATCAATAATGCTGCATTATTGGCCTGTAGAAAAATGAGTGTTTGCTACTCCAGAGAGCAGAAAATGTGCCCAGCATTTTTGTAGAATCAGAGTTGGCAGATGGAGGTATGGAGTGAAGCTGATACATTTGTTGGAGTAAAGCTGATACATTTGTTAATGTCAGAGATAGTAATAGTGGTGATATTTGTAATTTTCATTCAAGTGGTTATCCTTTTCATTTTGACAGAGAGCTTTGTGGAGTCTTCTGTTGTACCCAAGAGTAATTAGATATTAAACGGTTTTGTGCCTGCAATGAAGAGCCTAGAAATGTCAGTTGCAGGGATCTACAGATCATAACACTAGTCATGTTAGATCTTATCCCTAAATAGTCAGTGCCTCCCTATAAATTACAATATTTAAATAATTATTGTAGTAAATGTTATTAATTATAAAAAGTAATTATAATAATAATTAAATCAAGAAGAAAATAATTTACATTTAATCTTTGAATAATTAAACTAATATAATTTATATTTCTGAAGCATCTGTGCAGCCTGTATCTACAATGGAAATGAACATTATTGTTAAAAATCCAGAGGTTGTGTTTGTGGCTGATTTAACAAGAAGTGATGCTCCTGCATTGGTGGTTACAACACAGTGCGAGGTCTTCATTAAAAATAGCCCTGAAAGGTACAACATGACAGCTGCTGTTAGAGAAATACAGATGAAAGCATGCCCATTTCTTCCAGAGGAAAGGAAAGGGAATATTACTACGGTGAGTTTACAACCATTCAATGTATTTAAAAGGTGCTGTGTAACTTAAAAGGTGTTGTGTGACTAAAATGCAGATAATTTCTGAAATGTTCATCATTAAAATGTATAATACAATATAGTAGTATAGATTTACAGTATGAGTAAAATTTTGTGGCTAACATTTATTCTCTTTTGTCTGATATGCCTAAAGCATCATCTTGATCTGTGTATGACAAGCTACAATGCAGAACCCCAAGGAGTATAATGTTAGTTATCTTTCATATCCCATGTAAGCCAAATAAATAGAATTTTGTAAGTGTATGCTATGTCACATGCAGTATAATAAATTTGGAGTGCTATCAGTCTAGAACTTCGTATTAAATAGCTATGTAAGAGAATAACAATGTCACAAAAAAAGGGAAGTGCATATTCAGAAATCAG
Source organism: Fringilla coelebs (assembly GCF_963513975.1). NCBI lineage: Eukaryota > Metazoa > Chordata > Aves > Passeriformes > Fringillidae > Fringilla > Fringilla coelebs. Next base: position 35,007,681 of record NC_140031.1, read on the forward strand.
TTACTTACTGTATGCTGTTCATAAATTCCTTTATTTTAATGTCTGTAGATCTGTTATAGTAAATCTGTCTATTTATATTTGAATCAGACTTGTTAGTTACTGACCAGGTGAAAGTTTCATTGACTCCTGGAGCTTCTTACAGCTTTTCTGCCTCTACAGCAGACTGTTCCTCAGTTAACTCTGTGATGATATCGTTGCATCAGAGAAAAAATTCAAATTGCCTGTATATACAACAGTTACCCATGTTCTCAGACCACAGATGAATTTTGAAGAGCAAAACTTTTCAGCTCTCTGTTAATGCCTGCTTACTTATGGAGTGATGTAGGAAAGACCAAAGCTGTAAACAGAAAGGACTGGGGCTTCCTTTTCATCTCAGTTTCAGGTAGAATCATAGCACCTCAGTTTACTACTTGGGTTTACACAGTCTTTAATTCCACTAAAATGTTTATGTAGTCATTTAGAAAGTGATGCACTAGCATTGATAGCCACAATGCAAAATTGTTCGACTTTGGGTTTTGTGGCTGGCAAATATGGCATAAGTGTTACTTTCTTTGTAGAAAGCCATTGGACACCAAATTTTCCCTCTTATGGGAATATCTTCTGATGGAATCTCTTATCTCAGACTGTAGAAACAGGGAAAAAGATCTGAATCTGACAGGGTGCTTGTGTTATAGATAGGGGAAAAAACTTCAGAGGACACTAGTTTCAGTGCTTAAAACAGTACCTTCCTTGAAAGATTCAGAAAGTTCTTGAGAAGAGTCAAAAAAACCACCAAAAAAACCCATGTGTTACTTGAAGGCAGGAGTATAACTGCTCCTTTTGAAAACATGTGTAAGCAAACCTCTGAACCCAGGTTTTTCTGTAAACAGTCTTAATTTTACTCTGGGAAAGTATACTAGTTTGAAAGCAAACCAGTGGGAGATCCCAAGTCAGAAATGCAATTTAATAGGAAAATTAAAATAAATGCAATAATACAGAATCACTGGTGGAGTCAGAATACAACCTGACACCCTATAAGTCAGAGTATTGCTAGCAGTCTGATTAAATGGTGGCTGCAATCCTGTTGAAGTGTCAGATGTGGTTCTGTTGAAGCAGTGATCCTGTAGATGGGTTTGATCTTCCTCTGAAGGTCCAGTGGTGGCTATAGAGCTCTTGTCCTCTGGGAATCCAGTGGCCATTTGTGGTGTTCAAACCTCAGATTATATCCAGGTAGGAATGCTTGACTCCTCTCCCTGGGCAATCTCACAGTGGGATGATGTAATTTTATCAGTCATGCAGTGAGCCTTGATGGCCCATTTGCAGAATATACCTCGCCCCCCACCCCTCCCCCTCCACCCCAGAGGGAGTTATCGGAGATGAGTCATGGAAGAGATAAAGAACACTGCCCCACCTGGTTTTAACAGATGGTGATAGAGTACATACTTTTGGGTACATCTTGCATTGCAACCTAAGACAGAAATTTATTGGGTTGTATGCATTCATCCGTTTGATGGCAAAATCATCAAAACTGAAAGAGACCTTCAAGATTGTTTGGTCAAACTGTCAACCCAGCACTACCATAGTCACCTCTAAACCATATCCCTAAGTGTCAGATGCCAAATAGGGAAACTAACCTCCAGATTTAAAATAGCACAAATTATGAGGGGTTTTTTGTGTATTTCTCATATGTGTGTTGATCTAAAGAGAAATCTGTTATTTTTCGTTCCTGAATGTAATACAGAGTAAGAAAAAAAAGGTAATTTGAGCAATAGGGTAAAAAACAATATTATGGACAAAAACTTTTGTTAGATCAAACTTATTTGGGAAAAGTGTGGTCAAACTGATTCAGGGTATATCTATGCCTCCAGCATCTGATTCAGATATGGACAGAGATGTCAGAAAAGATTGCTGCATCAGTATGGTTTGAAATGACAGTTTTTGAAAGACTGACCATCTCAGATGGGGACTGGAGAGCAAATTTTCCTGTCTGTAGAGTGTCAGTATAGTCTAATTACATCTGAGTCCTCTATTAATAGCGTCGCACTGGTTTTGTGTATAACATACCTCTAATTTGGTAAAGGTTGGCAAGTGAAAATGTTCAGGGACTGACTGCAAAACAGAGTTGGAACTGAGTGATTGTGATTCAAATGGCTGTCTTGTTATTCAGGAAAACTGTAACTGTGTCATTGCTGCATTGCAACTGAAAAACTGGTTTTGCTCAAAAGTCAGAGGCGTGATGGTATAGTGCATTGAAGGTATTGGCAGACTTTACCATAAGAATGGAGTTACTGCAGTGTAATGTGTTTTAATGTAGTTGACATTTCAGTCTTTAATGATTGAGAATGGCTGAGGTGATGCTTCTGGATACTTGGTTTTTTCTTTCAACATGTTACTTGTGTTCACATTTCTCTTAATTTTGAAGAACCAAATATTGGTAAGTTTTCTTTCAGTAAAAAGAAAGAAAACCTTTTATTCATAAAAAAACTTTAATTTTTATGTGTATGATTTCAAAATAAGTTTCTAAAAATATTTTTCTCTTTATATGACATGTGTTTTTACTTTATTGTGTAGGTATTGCAGCCTTGTGATTTCTTCTTTGAAATGAAGCAGTCAGGTACTAATCCACAGACAGCTGATCTAACCATTAAATCTCTAACAATTGAAGTAAGTAGACCTGTATTATGTTTTTGGTTTTCTTCTTCCCACTCAGCATGCTATGAAGTTGCTTCAGGAATGACTGAAGTGGGGAATTGGTCCTGTTCTTCATTAGGTCACCTACCTGTTGAGCATGTCGAAATGAATAAAATTGAAAATAAACAAGTGTGTCACTATGCTTCAGTTTTGAATCTGTGTTTTATAAAATGCCTGGTGTGCAGAGATAATTTTTTAAGTGTTTGGATAAATCATTGAATGATGCAGTTTAGAAAGCTTCCATCTGGAAATAAGGCAGGGATAGCAAATCTGAAAAGACTGAACTATTGCTTGTGGAAGGGAAGTATATTTGAATGAGAGTCCTGTAGAAAATGGAAGTGTTTTGTTGTTGTAACATAATTTTTCTAATGTTGCAACATTATATTTTTGTGTCTGAATCTAGCTGTTTCTGTACTAGATTCTCATTTCCAGTTATTCCAATTTCTTATTTGTAGGTTTCACCAATAATCATAAACACAGTACTTACTATTACATCAGCCCTTTATCAAACTACAGAAACAACAAAAGAAGAGATTAGTGAAATTCCTCCTGACTTGTGGAATAAGAAAGATATCAAAAATCTGAAAATGTGGTTTCTTGAAGAGACTAATGAAAGTGAAGATAAAAATCCTAACACTGAACTGGTTCCCACAGGAGAGTCATTGAAACTTAATGTAGAATCTGTTTTTATAACACTTGAAGCTGGGGTTGGGCACAGAACAGTGCCAATGCTTTTAGCCAAGTCCTCATTTGTTGGAGAAGTCAAGAACTGGAGTACTCTAATCAACCTACATTCTCGTCTTGAGCTAGAGGTGAGGAATCTTACATAAAGAAACAAAAGTTTTCCTAGGATGTTAAACCTTATTGTCTAAATTTTACATACATGTTATTTAGACAATAAAAGAAAATTAACCATATTTGGTGACTAAACTCCTGCAAATATGTGTTGTGGGAGCATGATGGGATTGAGGGGTTAAGATAGCTAAATTAAAATGAAAATCTAATGCACTAGATGTAATATTGATTAATGGCACGGTAATTGGTGTTATGCAGCCTCACATTTACACTCTTTGCAAGTTCTTAAAGACCTGTTGCGTCAGTGTTAAATGTTGGAATGGCAGCTGGCTAAAAGTTTCTAATAATCTTCAGTTAATGTTACAGTAGAATATAAAACGTGTTTTTTCTATAAAACAGTTTTTCTATAAAACATCCAAACTGACTCATATTTTGAAATTAGTGACAAAATTCAGTGATTGTTGTAGGTAGATTCTTTCTTATTTGTAGTGCTTTTGAATTCCAGTGCAGCTACCATTTAAGTCAAAATTGTATTTTAAGTGGCACAATTTTTACCACTTCTTTGGATCCAGGACTTTGCAGTAGAAACTTAGCTGCCTCATTTATTTTTCTAATGCATTTGTTTCATCTTATGGTAGCAGCTGAAAAGGCAATCTGATTATGAATCTTTTAGATTACAAAAATAATTAATATACTTGTAAATCAGAATTTTTTATTTAACTTTTGTGTGAATTCCTAACTGCTTTCTGGATTTTGATAGGTACATTATTTTAATGAGATGTTTGGCGTGTGGGAACCTTTGCTTGAACCACTAGAAGTTGAGAAGACTGACTTATTCAAGCCATGGACTCTTGAAATCAAGGTATAGTTTACAAAGCTGAGCTCAAATATTGCATTACGGTACCTTAAAAAAAACAAATGCTCTCCACCTTTCATTTCTGAGACTAATCTCACAATTTTGTTCCTTGTTGGTTACTGAGAGTTTTTTCCCAAATAGTAAATGAAACCACTTCTTATTCAAGTAAAGATCCGGACACAAAGATCTTGTCTTTCAAGTGGCAAAATTTTATTCTAGTTGCATGAGATAATCATAACAGCTTTGTATCAGTTGGTCCTATTAGGCCATATACTAATGATGCATTCAGTGATTTTGGAAAGACAAGCTGCTGCACTTGTTCCACAGTAGTAGTATAGGAAAATTGTATTGGAAAAACTGGTAGCTGTTGAGTAGCACAAAGAGTGGGAGTAGTGTTCTTACCACTTAATTTTCATCTTCCATGGAAACAGTCAAGATTCTAGTCTCAAACTAGATAAGGCTTTATTAAAGGATGTGAGGTACCTTTTGTTTTTCCTCTTTCTGTCTTAACTGTTTCATTGCATTGTTTCCTGACTTTTTTCAAAACTGTTGAAGTATTTTTAACCTGAGGGGCTGCTCAGAACTGAAGATCTACCCTTTTCCTAGGACTGTCATTATCAAAAACTTTCTACAGTGATATCCTCAGAAGGATAAAGACTATGGACAGTTAAGAAACTGCTATCAGAAATACCCCTGACAGTTTTCCAGAAAGGTACAAGACATAATACAGGAGAGAGGTAGAAGATAGTGAGTCAAACCTCGTGTCTTCTCACCCTAATATGAAATAAAACATTTGGAAATACATAATTTCCAGAAGTGTTGAAGTCTAGAGAAACATATTCCATCAGGGTTTTTTATTTTTTCTTTCAATCAAATGGAAACAAATAGGTATTAGCTTTGGAAATGCCAAGAGACTAAATTTGCAGACTGTTTTAACACTAGGAAGTCAATTATGTGTATGTAACATTTTACACAGTGTTACTCAAGAGGTTAAGATGAATGTTATTACACAGTATTTACTGGATATGTTAGTAGTTAGTATGTATTTTCTTTACTTTGGAATAATCATAAATTTTGTTACTCTTACTTGAATTTCATTGACTTCCTGAATATAAAATTTGTCTTTTGTCTTCTTCTCCCCCTCTTTGATTTTATTTGAGAATAAAAACATAAACAACAAAAAAGGAAAACAGTGGCAGGACATAGAAATGGGAAAGGGTGTCATAGAGAGTCTTGAGGTAAAACTTTCTTCTACAGAATGAGTGGTCAGATAAGAATTCTTTATACATCTCCTTTCAGATGAAGAAGGCTAAAAAAGCTCTGTTTGAATCAGATGATGAAGAAGAAGAGAACTACAAAGTTCCAGAATATAAAACAGTAATAAATGTTTCCTCAAAGGACCAGCTCAACATTACACTGTCCAAGTTAGGACTGCAAATGTTGAATAACTTGGGCACGGTAAGAAAGATTCCTTAACTATGTTGTGTTAGAATTGCTAGATGAATACTTGTAGAGATCATCTTGGTGAAGTCTTGCTCAGTATGTTTATGTTTTGTTTTGATTTTTGCTTTCCAGGCATTTGCTGAAGCAGCTAGTCAAACTTCAGACATCTTCAAAAAAGAACGAGCACCATTTGTAATAATAAATTCTTTAGGAGTTCCCATTACAGTCTCGCCTAGTGATTCCTTTAGTGTCCTTGATGTTGAATTTGGATCAAAAACATTTCATTTAGAAGACAAAGAGAGTTTAAATATGGATTTTGTCAGAAGTAGAAATGAGAGTGAGCAGTTCACAGCAATGACAACACTGAGTAGCAAGAGATTTTACATTCAGATATGTAAGTTCCAAAGTTCATACATCTTCTGTTTTTGTAAATATTTATCATCTTTAATACAGTGTCTTGTACAAGTCAATAAATTTTGGAGGACAACATAGCATGAAAGGAGCGTCTCTTTGAATTCTAGATGCATGGCAGTATTTGAAATCCTGCTTTAGCCTTTAAAGCTTAAAGTTATATATACCATGCTTCTTAATTTTTGCAGCATAGGTTTTCTACTGTGATAAATTATTTATGTAATAATATTTATTGAGTCTTATATTTGTTTGCATTTATATGTTATTGCAGGATTCAGCTGCTGAAAATAATTTTTTTTTAAATTGCGTGTTTATGGAAGTTACTTTTAAGAGGGATGTTTTTTAAAAAAGATTGTTTTAAATAATTTTAAACAACCATAACTAAAGCTAAAATTAAAATTTAGCTATTTTTAATGGTGTATTTGTTTAAAATTTAAATTGATTTATTGTAGCAATTGGCAGTTTTTCAAACTTCACCATATGATGAATTGTTTTTACAATAGAATACCTATATCTTGTTAATAAGCTGTTACGTCTTGTAAACATTTCCTGTGAGGCACTAATTTTATTTGCAGTAGCAAAACCCACATGAGTACTTGAGTGATGGACTCATTTACTCTTTTCTTTGTGGCAAGAAAAGAATCTTTGCTGTTTCCCTAGTAACACTGCAAGGGCAGTGTATTAAGAGTGCTGATTATACTTTTTCGTCAGGTGGATGATTTTTTTATTCTTTGATTGAATGACACAGAAAGTTCTATTGAATGCACATTTTTGTCTTTCAACTCTTTCTTTATCCTCCTTTTGAGCGTTTCATGACTTTTGTAAATTCTAGGTCCTCATAATCATTCTGCTGTGGAAAAGATTCCATTGACTAAAGTGGGTCGATGTATTTACAAAGTGAGACACGAGGAATCAGGTGCTGAAAGGTCCATCGTCAGTCAAATTGACACTGTTGAAGGAAGCAAGATGATAACTATACGTTCCCCTATTCAGGTCATTATATATCTATACATTTAATTTTTTAATGAATGAAAATGATCCTGTAGTCTTTAAATAAACATTGAAAAAACATACTTAAAAACTTTCCTGAATGGTCCATATAAGTTTGCTTTGTGTTTGCTTTTTCAAGAATAAAAACCACTTTCAAAGTGACAGATGGGTTGGATGCAGGTAGACATCAATCAGACTTTGGATCAGGATAATTCATTAGTAATGTTAACTAATACTGGCTGTAATTTTGGTCTTGAACTGTTTGTTTTGTATGAACTGATCAAACTTCTTGTAATCTTGCCTTGGTTCCACAAGTTATCCTTCAGTCACGTTATTTAATTTTCTTCATCCTGTACCATTGATATGTTATTTTCAGATTTAGTACAGTGTCAGTTGAAAAGTGATTCCTTTAAGTTTTTTGATTAGATGTTTTTTGATTGTGTAGTATTTTTGATAGACATGATATGGTTTATAGCTACAGTGATGACTTAGATATTAGTTCTGTGATGAATTAGATATTAGTTCTGTAGAGATAGTGTTCTTGTTACATTTCAGTTGCTTTTTTTCACTCAAAATGGTTCATGACTTGATTAATAACAAAAGTTACTATTATTTTCCAAATTATTTTTTCCTAGGAGCTAATTAAAGCCAGTAAATTAACCCTAAAATAAATAAAAAGAATACTTTCAAGAAAGATAACTATGTGCCCTGAAATGGACATTAATGATTTAACCTGAAACTTCTGACTTCCCTTACACTTTCACTGTATGGTTTTTTGAATCTTGCATCTATTATATTTTTAGGACACCACTGTTTGGAAAGTATCATATAGTTGAGATTTACTTGTCTTTGGTTTTTTTGGGGTTTTTTTGTTTTACTTGTCTTTTTCTTTCTCCTTGAAATTTTTTTTGCAGTAAATATGTTTATTTCATAAATAAAATATAGCATTAAACAACACAACCAGGTCATTTAAAAAGATTTGCTGTTTTAGAGACAGTTCTTCTGAAATACTGCTATATGGGTAAAATGAAAAACTAGACTTCTCATTCTTGCTTTACTAAACTCAAAATACTTTGTCTTTACAGTTTTTCCTAATGTGTGTTGCTGGATTTTTATTTTTACACAGATAAGGAATCACTTTTCAATCCCTTTAAATGTTTTTGAAGAAGGAAGATGTTTAGGGACTGCTTCACCAGCAAATGAATTCAACATACCCTTTTCCTCTTACAGGTACTTTATTATATTTTTCTCTTATTGTAGACTATATCTATACATTTTTTATTATTGTATCCATACAGTTATGCTAAAAAAATTGTTTACCCTTGCTACCTAATACTGAAATAATACTGTACTGTCATTATTATCTTCTCAGGGCATGTAGTATGAGTTAAACAGAGTGCTCTTTCATTGTTGAATTGGAAGTATTTTGAAATCCATTTTTATGAATAAGTTAAATTAGCTAAGCTACTTTAAAGATCTGAGCTCAGGTACTTTTGGAATGCAATATTTGCAATTCACATGGTAAACATCTTAGTGGATGATGTTTGGTAATTAGTGCAACTTTTTTGTTTTTTTCTGGAAAGGCTTCTTTTGATTCTGAAAAAAAAAGATTAAAAGCTATACACTTAAACTCTATCAAATATGTAAAAAAAGACTCATCAACCTTAGAAAAACTTGGCATATAGCATAGCTATGTTATCACAGTCAAGCTAATAACAAAACTGCAATGAGTTTGAATGTAAATTTTAGCTGAACTGTAACCAAGTTTTAGGTAGGTAGGTTTGCTTTGATGGATTTTTTTATGGCTGCAGAGACTTTTTTCTTCTATTTTCTCCCAAACACTCTACTTATTTTTTATAGTGAAAGCTTTGTATCTCCTTCATTACTTGAGTTATGTTGTACTGTAGATTCATTAATTCATTGATATTTCTAACCATCTGTATAAGATTTAGTGGCATGCTGATTCCTTGCACAGATGAATTCCACTAGGCAGTCAGGAAATGTGTTAAAACAAAAAAGTCTTCATTCAGGAGCAGCTGAAAAGCCATTAAAACCATTGCCTTATAAAAGCCATGGGTGTAAATAATCCATGAACTAACTTGGTGCTTTATGTCACTGAAAAGAAGGGCACTTTCTGCACATGGGTTTTAGGAGTAAGTTGTTGATCCAGACCTTTAGCTTGGAACAGGAACAGAGCAGCACTTGTAAGGAAATTCTTTAGTCTCTTCATAAGAATCTCCAATAACCCTTTCTTTGTAAGGGAAGCATGTGGAGGTATGGAACAAAAAACCCCAGTTGTTAAAATAGTATGAAATTTTGGGTTCTAATCCATCATTTGATTCCTCCTTTAATCAGGATAGAGGCAGGTAATGAACTACTGCTAAAAATCTTCCTAAATACAAATAATATTAGAATGTCCCAGCTGCATAGTACTTTTTTATAATTGAAACATTCGGTCATATGTTAAGTGTTTAAAAATGTTTTCATTTACAGATCCATACTGAGTTTGCAGCCACTAGCCAATGAAAACGGAGTGGGTGGAGAATATGATATGTGTGAAGGAATAACTTTTGATGAAATTATGAAAAATGTTGACAGTTTATTACAAAGGAAATGCCAATCTGTGAAGTCAACTAACCACTCACTTATCATCAATATTGTTCCTGTGAAAGATGCATTGACCACTTCATTAGGTGCAGAAGATGAATGGGATTTTCCATATGTTGTTCATTTATGGCCTTCTGTTCTTCTCCGCAATCTTCTTCCTTACCAAATAACTTATTCTGTAGAGGTAATTGTAAAATGCTTGAATTTTAGTGATGTTTCCCACTTACAATGTGAAAGCTGGTTGAAATGAAGATTAGAACAAAGGGGTTCTGATGGAATATTTGTGAAGCAAGTTCACAGATCTTGTGAGGGCAAGTCTTATGTAGTCTAATAAAGTGTATATTTCCAGAACTGAAGTATCACAGAATGTGAAATGTGTTATTAAGCCATACTTTAGATATATATGCAAAAGAAAACACTGTACAAGTTGAGCCATGTGAGAGTCACTCAGTTGCTCAAGTGCAACTTCAGACTAATTAAATAGTGCAGCTTTTTCTGTGAAGACTGCCTCGTGGATCACCCTGTGTTAGCATTTTATGTGCAGTCATTTGTTTCAGCAGTAGCATGCTTTTAACAAATCCTCACAGGCCTGCCTTTTTGTCACGTTTTGGCTCGATTTGCAGCCTACTGCCAGACTTCAAATTGTTTCCAGATGAAATTAAACAATTAAGTGCTCTTTGACTGTTAATAGGCATTCTTTCCAGTGCCAGATGAGAGACAATCTTGAGTAGAATACCTAAAAGACGCAGTGTAGACATTGATTCCTCAGCACTGTATGTTTCATTCTATGGATCTGGTATAATTGTGTCCCACTCCTTATTGATGTCACTTAGGATAATAGAAATATAGTTGTGAGACAGATTTTTTTCAGATGGTTGTAATATTTAGTATTTGAACTCAAATAGTAGAATCTAATAGTAAAACTTCATCACAAATAAGCAATTACTTGGCCTGGAGACCGTAGCTTATACCAAATGTGTGGAAGTAGAAGGCTCTGTTTGTCTTTTACAAATTTAAATTTACTGAAGAAAATACTTTGTGAGGAAATTTGACATGGAAGAATATTTGTGCATTTGAATTTGGTAACAGATGGACTTTTTGATGTTGAATATTGATGACTATGCATTAAGGTTCTCTTTGGAAAATATTATTTTAAGGTAAATGTTTAGGGAAGTAGCATAATTAAATAGCACAAAAGGTCTTTTAAAATTATGCCTAAATAGCCTGTATCCTAATTTTTACAGCTAGCTAAAAACTAAAGGTTGATATGAATTTTGTGTGTGATTCATGTAAATGTATCCTGTTTGGTGTCTGATTGTCTTTCTAAGGGAAATGGGAACAAATACGATACTCTACAAGAAGGATGTTCTGCCCAGATTCATAATGCAGTCTTGGACCAAACAAAACTAGATTTGCAGTTGCTCAACTATCTTGATCAAGACTGGAGAAGCGAGTACCACATAAAAAGCAATCTGCCTGATATCAGCTTCACAACATTTCAGTGTGTCACAGAGCTGGATAAGACTGAGCTGGATATTGCTGTTCACGTGACCTACACTACTGGGCAGATGATAATAGAAATTCACAGTCCCTACTGGATGGTGAATAAAACCGGTCGAATGTTACAGTACAAAGCGGATGGTATTCACCGCAAGCATCCTCCAGATTACAAAAAGCCCCTCCTTTTTTCTTTCCAGCCTAAAAACTTCCTTCAAAATAACAAGGTATTGTATTTTGCAAACCTGACAGCTCTGTACTCCCTTATGTTGTTGTATGAAAGCATTTTTGCACTTCAAAATGTATTTACTCTATCCTGTGCTTTGTAAAGGGCATGAAACCTATAATATTTCTGTCTAAAAACACTGTTCTAAATAAGCATGTAGTCAAATATGCTTGAGATCGAAAATGTACATTATCAGAGGTGTTTTTAAGGAAGAGATCATCACTTTGAAAGAAGTTCACAGAGAAGTTGTTTTCTAAATAAAACAAATTCCTTTTACATTTAAACTGCATCAATAAACGTTCTTATTCCAAATAAGACAGAGAAATTGTGTAGGAAATGTAAAGCTGTGGGTCCTGGAGCAATGAATGCTCCCTGGAAAATTAATATTTTCAGTGGTGGTTGGTAGATTGGTTCTGGGTATGTAGAATGCTAAGGTTAAGTTCACCATTTGAGTTTCCCAAGTTTTTTAATGATGAATGTTACTGATGAATGAATGATATGAAAGAGATTACAGGAGTCCATTGATTTTCCTTTGAAATTTTAATTATGATGTTTTTTTAAAGAATCCTTATCTGATTGCTTTCTCTGGAATGTCTTATACGTACAATGCTTATTCCACGTGGGTTATAACTAAGCATGGTAGAAAATACATTTTTGAGATGATACTGGCAGTTGTTGTCTTGATTTTTTAATAGAAACACCAGTATTTCCATTTATCTTTATGCATCTTTAAATGTTGTCAGTGACTTGTAAATTGAAAACTACTTCAGAGTGCTTCTTCACAGGTGCAGCTTCGGGTAACTGACAGTGAACTTTCTGATCAGTTTTCACTGGACACTGTTGGAAGTCATGGTTCTGTGAAATGCAAGAGTCATAAAAAGGAATATCAAGTGAGTTAAATTTATCTTTCAAATTATTTATTTTCAGGAGATACAAAGGGGGTTTAAAAAGTGTACTTAAAATAATGTCTCTCTCTTCACAGGTTGGTGTCACCATAAACAATAGCAGTTTCAATATCACTAGAATTGTAACCTTCACTCCATTTTTTATGATTTCAAATAGAAGTAAATACACTTTGGAAGTAGCTGAAGAGGGCAAGGAAAAGTGGATTCCCATTGTTTTGCAACAGGTAAACTTATAATGGAACCTATTCCAAGTTGGGTCACTAAGGGAAAAAAACTGGTTTGAACACTCTGATGGAAAGCTTGAGCCATCTATAATGCTCCATGACAATGCCCTCTTGACTATACCATGCCTTTTCAAAAAACAATCTGTATCCTTTACCATTTCTCAATGTTCAATTAGGAAGGACATTGTGTAAAGCTGGTTTACATTCTAATTGGATTTTTTTATTCAGTCACCTTGTATCATAAATAGTATGAGAAAAAGACCTCTACTATATTATGTTATTACTGTGTTATCTCTCTGCAGTGGCACTGGAGCTTCTGTTCAGTTTAGCAGTGGTATGTGGTAGAATATTTTGGTTGACCTGGAATGCATGAAGCCGCTTAGGTATGGGGAGAAATTCCCTCATGTGATTCAGTTCAGAGTGATCCAAATGGTCCTTCTGGATCTAGTCTCACTTCTGCTACTAAGTGCTCAATGCATACTTCCTAGAAAGAGATCCCTGGCCCTCAGGCCAAGTGGTGTGAAAATGGGTTTAGGGCTTTTGTCTGTGCTGCAGAGGCTGTTGCAGACTGGGTGTGCATCTTGGCAGTTTGCACTGTAGTATCACACAACTATAGTTTTTGTGTGTGTTGGGTCTTGGGGCCATCATGCCTTCCTGCTGGACATGTAGGAAAAGCAGCTCTTCTTTGGGGTAGTGTTGGAGGTTTCTTAAAGCTGTAAGTGATCTGTAGTGCCTTCTGGGAAGAGTGAAATCCTACCCCTTCCCCTGCCCCTTCCCCTTCCCCTTGACCAAGAGCATTATCCACAACAGTTTAGCCTTAAAAATAGTGTGGATGAAGGCCCACTTGATTTCCTTTAGAATCCTAGAAGTACAGGATTGTTAGACTTGGAAAAGATGTCTTAAGATAATGTATCAAGTCCACCCACGAACCTGGCACTACCATAAATAAATCACCACAAAAATAAATCCCCAAATGCCACATCCACAAATTTTTTTAACACTTCCAGTAATGGTGATTCCACCACTTCCCTGGGCAGTCTGTTGTAATACCAGACTTTCCCTTTAGTGAAGAATTTTTCCTCATAGCCCCTTTAAATGTCCTCTGGTGGCATCTGAGGCTGTTTCCTTTGGTCCTGATGCTTGGAGACCAGCTCCCTCTTTGTCACATCCTCCTTTCAGGCAAGTTGTACAGAGTGATCAGGTGGCCTCTGAGCCCCCTTTTGCCTGGACTGAACAATCACAGCTCCCTCAGCCACACCTCCTAGGACTTGCATTCCAGACCTTTCAGCAGCTCCATTGCTATTCTTTGGACACCCTCCAGCACCTCAATATCAGCATTGTAAATACTCCAAGTGGTTACTAAAAATGCTTGCAAACAAATTGCAAAAGTTAAAAGAATATCTTCAATGAGATTCCCAACCAGATCTTTCTATTACTTTTTCTGTACATTCAGCACATGCTCCTTAGCTGTGTATGTTATCTCTAATGATACAGTCATTAAACACATGCCATTTAAATAGCATTATTTCAGTTACTGAAATTGATAAATTATTCCACTGTGATTTTTGTTAAGTGTGCATAAAGGTTTAGATCTTTAAATGTTGAAGTCACTTCAGCTTCCCATTATGCTTATCATTTTCAAAATAACTTTCTTTGCTTTTACTCAACTGTGAACTGTTTGGCATATGCCTGCCTGTTTGTTCTATCTCTTAATATTCTTATGTTCCTCTGAACCAGGTTTTTTTGCTTGGTCTTACATAGTTTTTGAGTTCTTTACATGTAGGATTCCTCCTCTAGTTTATTGATTAAGGTCTGAAATTACTACATCACTATAATAGTTTATGTCTAATGTATGTATGTAATGTATGTATGGGCAACTTCATATCTAATTTCTTACTCTCAGGAAAGATGGTCAGATGGTATTACTTCTTGTTTTGTGGTTTATATTTGATATATCTTTGCTATTAGAATGATCTAAAATATTTACAAAAGTTCTGAAATTTCTGCAAAAGCTATTCAAAGGTAGTAATTTTGGTAGTTGAAATATATTCTGCATATATCATCCCTAGGTTTCCCATGTTGGCTGTTTTATTTGTATGCCTACAGGCTTTTCTGGTTTGTCCCACAAATGTCAATGTTTCTTAGGTGTTTCATAATTGTATTGATTAACCTTAGTCTTCTTTCAGTAATAAAGTATCTAGGAAAGACTAAGATCCAGAGTGATCTTAGGATCACTCCTAAAAACTTGTAAAAGGTTAGATATGGCAGTTTACCAAATAAAGGTATACAGGTCAACAGAAGAATCTGTATCCCCTTCTAAAGCCAGTTTTTGCATTGTGTCAATATTTTTCCCTTTGATAGACAATCTCTAAAAATCCGTGTTGTGACAACTTGATCTGCCAGGGTTGTTCTTTTGTAATTCACTTGCCCAATCCAATATCCAATATTTCGTCTCTTCCAAATGTAGGTAGTATCAAGCCTCTATTGGTTTGTCTTCGGTCTACCTCAGTTCTTAATCCAGAACAACTTCCAGGAGCAAGTTTACATCTGATCCTGTTGCTAAGATGGGTAGCTCTGCTATTCTGATAGTCTAGATTTTTTTAAATTAATGCCTCTAATTTTTTTGAGTATTTCTCACATTAGTGTCTTACATTAGGTAAGAGATCTTAAAAAAATGAAGCAGCTTACTGAAATGTTAATGCAAATTTTGGCTTGCTCCTTTTTCCACCATTTTTTGTCATTTTCTATTTTTTGTCATTTTAAGTTAAGCAGAGACTTTCCTGCTGATTTTTTTTTAAATTCAGTCTTCTTTCTTAGTGAAAGCTAACTTGTCTTTTCAAACAAGAAAGCAATTCTTATGTAGAACTAATCTTCTCTGAGACATCTTCCATGTCCCATCTTTCCCTGTGGAAAGTACTAAATATATCAGAAACCTTAATCACTATTTCTAGAAAAATGCATTGTTTTTCAAAGATTGCAATAGAGTTTACTGGACAGGGATAAGTGTACAGTGGTTTCTAAGGACAGTCCTTTGAATTATGTGTAGTGCAAGGCAGTTGATCAACAAATATCCTTAGAGAAAGAAGACATTGCTGAAGACTGTTCATAAGACCAGTGCTAAATATAAATTAAAGATCCCACTGTTGAAGCAAAATTGTTGTATATATATAACATCTGGGGAAGCACTTAGCAAGTGTGTGGTAGAAGGCTTGAAAATGACATCATTATGTGACACAATCTCTGGCTAAAGTCTACTACAAAAATTTTTCAGCGCCCTATGGTTGTTTCCGTAATGTCTTGTTTAGGCAGTCTTTTTTACTTACTTGGTTTGGATTTTAAACTTCCATTTACTATTGACTGATTCTCCTTAATTTCTTCTGGGCTCAATTAATTCCATGTTGAGACGTATATGCTGAGTTTTATTATAGTTTACAGCACAATTTAAATTTCCTTTGTCTGTGGGATACACGTTGATGTTAATTACACCTTCAATCTTACCGTTTAACTATATTTTTTTCCTTTGTCTTCCTGCTTCCTGTGGTGTGAGAAACAATGGGAAAGGGAACTTAGTGGCATGGTAAGTTGGTGAACTAGTCTTTCACCACTGAAGAATTAATTTGAGGATTCAGATGCAGTTAAATATGGACATCTCATTTCTTAAACTAAGTTAGAGAAAAATGGTTCTAAAATTTTGGATGCTGCATGTCAACAGCTTGAAATATGGAAAAGATGGTTTATCTAAAAACACTTTGCCTGTTGATAGCTGAGAGTTACTATTAGTCAGAGCTTGTTCTTATGGCAGGACTCAGTTAGAGACTTTTTATTAGTTACCATTAAAACTTTTGTCTTTGTCTCCTGGTTGTCTCCATTTAGCAAGTAAACTATTGAAGAGAGATTGCCTTTGATATTTTTAAATCCACAATGGTTATGATTTCAGCTGCGAATGTGAATAGCAGAATGTGTTTTCTGATTTAGCTGCCTGATGCTCCATACTGTGTGTTTTAGACCCACATGCATATGTGTGTTTATGTACTTTTAGATAGACATGAAACACTTTTAAAAGAACTGCTAATAGCCGATATCCTGTGTACTTAAGTTACCCTGGGGTGGCATTTATGCAAATATCCCATTTTGCCATTCATTATCACTGTAAAATTGATTTGAAATTTATCCTTTTTTGGAAGAAGGTCTGCTAATGGAAAAACAGTTTAATCTTTTTTATTTTACCAAGCTTGGAATTTTCAATGTTGTAGTTATTTTATACTATGGATTTTATGTAATTTTTCCATTTTAAATGTACTTCTTTTTGTGAATATGAAGTCTTACTGTTACCACTTTAGCTCCTCACTCCTCACTTTCTTCACTATAGTCAGAATTATTTCTTGACTTCCTTTCAATTTACTGCATTCAGGTAAGTGATAACTTTCAGGTTCTTTTAATAGGGTTTCTGATCCTAATTGATACACTTTTGGATAGACTTTATTAGATGAAGTTTGGGCTCTTGTGAATGGCATTTAAAGCCTGATTTGTAGTCTCTCTTTGAAATTTCTGATTTTTCTTTTCTAGTGCATTCCCTTTTGGCCTGAAAATGATGCCAACAAATTGCTTGTTAGAGTTGAAAATTCTGATCTCCCTCCAAAGAAAATAAATTTTGATCAGCAAGAAAACTGTCTTTTATTGCATTTGGACAATAAGGTAACATATTGCCTTCCATGTTTATGTGTTAGATAAAACAGCATAAATCACTTTTTAATTTTAATTTTCTCAAAACTTTGTTTTCCCATGCTATCAACTATTGCAAAACCTTAGCTGAAGAAAAGGTGATGTTTATGCAAATGCATTCTCATGCTCTCTCTTTTGTGTGTGTACAAACAGATGTAAGTAGGTATTCTGTTTTAAGTGCTTCTCTGGGGAGCCAGTTCTACAGGAGCTAAAATACAGATTGTTTTGCAAATGTTCTTTGTGAGAAGTATTAATATTAGTTCTAAAGTAACACTGAGTAACTTTGACTTCAATAAATTTACTGGTATGTTGCAGATATCTAGCAGTAATTTTTAAACAGGTGAGTGGTTTTTGTAGTATAATACTCTTGAGGCCATGAATGTGTATGCTTGTAATAAGGAAGGTTACTCTACTACTAATCTAACTTTTCATGGTACAGAACTCCTGCATAGTTTTAATTACAAATGGTAATACCTGCTATCTTGAAGGTACAGTAAAACAGCTAGTTTTACTACATGATAGTTTTATCTTATGATGAGAGGAAAAGTTCTTCAAAATATTTAAAATACATTTGCTTTGAATTTACATTTGCTTTGGAAATCCATTCCATTGTTACTTACTTTAAAATTTTTACAACTGATAGCTTGGAGGAATTGCAGTGGATGTTAATCTGACTGAACATTCTACGGTGATTACCTTTTCTAATTACCATGATGGTGCAGCTCCATTTCTGTTGATAAACCATACCAAAGAGGAAATTATTGAGTATGGACAAAGGTATGTATGAAGAGGTTTAGTGTGGCTGTTTGCATGGAGACATATAAACTGTAGTTTTGTATATTCTAGGCATGCATTCTCTTAAGAAGCCTGTTTGAGGAAATGGCTGTGAAATTTTGTCAGAGCACCCAAAAATCTCTTGCTTGGTAAATTGAAGACAGTGAATTGTTAGCAATGTTAAATAGTGCTCGGTAGTTTTACAAGTGAGCTGTTTTGTGGTGTCTTTTTATATGATTTTTGTGGCCTTGTGACGTCTGTATGTCTGCATTCCTGGTGGGGGGCAAAGGATGTGCTTTTCTGAAACTGTGCAGGTGCTAACTGTGCAGAATAAGTAATGAAGAAAATTTAGCTGAAAGAATTGGGTTCAAGTTATGTTAGATAGGGGATGAGAGGTAGTTACATACATTTTGCCAAGCCAGAACAAAACTAAGATAATTGTAATGAATATTAGTTTTCTGCAATGAGTGAATATTTACTTCTGCACACAGTTGCACTGTTCTCTACCTGTAATGTTTTTGTAATGCTTTGCCACTGTATGCAGATACTGTGCAATGCTGAGAAGTATATACCTGCAGCATTCTTGAATTATTTATTTCTAAAAGCCAACAGCCTATTGTTTTCATCCTTCAGCCAGTCAGAGCAGTGTTGTTTAAAGATTTTTACTTGGAAAGTGGAAGAGTTAATCAAATCCTGTTTGCCTGAAGAATGATTGTTTGGTTTGTTTTTTCTCTGTAAAGATTAGTATTTTTATCTTTTTAGATGAATTGTGGGAATCCCTAGTGTCAGTTTAATTAGAACAGAGTACAATGTTTCAAGTGGAAGGGCCTTCATTTAGTCCAACTGCCTGACCACTTCTGCTCTGATGAAAACTTAAAGCGTTTTATTAAGGGTGTTATCCAAGTCAAGGGCGGGGGGCATCTCTTGCCTCTCAAGAAAGTCTGTTCAAGTGTTTCAAAAGCAAATCTTCTTAATATTCAGTCTAAACCTCCCCTGGCACAGCATAGATGCAAGGGAATGGTTCAAATTGCTGGATCGTAGAAGCAGAGTTCATAATCTCTCCACTTCCTCTCCTGGGGTAGCCTCCTTTCAGAGAGCTGTAGAAGACAATTCTGCAAGTGTTTAAGTATATGTGAGGGAAAATGGAGTTTAAAGCACATTTGTCTGAAAATGTTGATGACATAGGAGGAAGAAAATGAGTATATCGTTTATTTTTAAAGTATATGTATGTATATTAAAGTACAAATCCTCATTCTTATTGCTGTTCTGAGAATGTTTTTGTGCGTCTTTTTTCATGCATAATGTTATTTTTGTTCTGTTCTTATTACTTGAAAATATTAGTGTTCTTGTTGAAATGCTAGAATGCAAAGGTCATTGACACAAAATATTTATTGACATTTGAATTTAAAATTACTTTGTTCTAGCTCCCTCAGTGAATTAGAAGACTGCCTTCAGCCAAATAAGGCAGTGTTGTATACTTGGGCAGACCCAACAGGATCTAGGAAATTAAAATGGAGGTGTGGAAATAGAACCGAGGAAATTGCTGCAAAAGAGGTATATTTTTTTAATCAAAATTTTATTTTATTGGTGTCTAATTTTATATTTATATGTCCATTCATCAGTGTATGCATGAAACTTGTATTTAATGAGCATGATCAGCAGTCTCATACATGAGTTCCAAACACAGAACAGTAATGACGCTTTGTTTGCCAAAGCTTGTTCAAGTAAGCAGTCTTCAGTTCAAAAGTGTCAGTGTCTGTGTGTGATGAGAGGCTGTCATAAAACTTTGTAATTACTTTTTTCCTGTACCTTAAAAAAGTCTTCCATGGCTGTGTTGCTAAGACTCTGGATTTATTTTTTTTTTGTGAAGTACAATGATAACAGCATTGTAAAAACTTTTTGTCTCATTTGTAGGACAAAATGGAAGTACTCAGTGTGGATTCTAGAAAAGTGGTCTATTTAATATCGTTTTATGAAGGTTTGCAGCGTATTGTCCTGTTCACTGAAGATGAGAATGTATTTAAATTGACATATGAAAGTGTAAAAGCAGAACTAGCAGAACAAGAAATTGTTCTGTCTTTGCAAGATGTTGGAATTTCATTGGTTAATAATTATACAAAACAAGAGGTGTCCTACATTGGAATTACAAGGTAACTTACTTTGTGTGCAACAGTATAAAATGTTTAACTTCAGGTATTTTCATTCTATGAATTTCATTTTGGTTTGTGCTGAAAGAGCAAATAAAGGTCTGGGTTAATAATGTTCAAACCTAATCACTATATTTTCCTGCTGCCAAGAGAAATGCTTTCACTATGTTTTGTTCTAATGCACATGCTACCTGTATTTAAGATGTATATGGTTTTGGAACATGTATTTGGAACTCTGTGTGGCAGACTTCCCAATATACTGGCCAGAAAATATTTCCTGTCCACGTAGTTTGAGAAGTGATAATAGAGTTTTAAGGAGCAAGGTCTGCAAATAGTTTGTGTCAGTGTGTTTTGTTATCTTCACTACAGAAACAGCTGAATTCTGCATTGGAAATTTTGATGCAAAAGCTTGCAGGTCCCTTTAGTTTTGGTTGATTAATTACGGTAATCCAAAGCTCTACTGCTTGGGTTTCCTACTATGAGTATACATTTCAGATGGAAGCAGAAAAGAAATTATGTAATGTTTTGGAAATGTGTGCTATCATATATTTGAATAGGGGCTCTTTGGAATCATCAAGGGACACTTGAATATTATTGCCATAATCCACACACTTCTTTTTATTAGATTTTGAGGTTGACAGAGTGAGAGGTGTTTTTTCTTGATTAATTCTTTGCAGTTTACTTAAAAACAAACAAGCACGAATTTCTCATACACATAGGCTTCACATAATCACATCCATAATTTACTAAGAAAAGTCCAATCCTTGCCCTCACCGGAGAAGCTGTGCTCTGATTTTTAGGCAGTGGAAACACACCATTAAAAGTGGCAGCTGATTGCTGTGATTCACAATAGTGTTGAGATTTCACTAAATTGGTTTTTCTTTGAAAGCAGTCATCCAGTCTTAGTCTAGCTGTGCTTATAGTTAGTTTTGTTTTCTTGTCAAACCCTAATGAGATGTCATATTTCTTGAAAATGGATGTCAGTACTGTTGAAATTGGCTTCATTTTTTTTAGAAGCAAGAAAAAACTGCCAAAAACAAAACCAAAAAAGGTGGAAAGAAAAAAAAAAGGAGGGAACTCTCAACAATCAAGACAGTATTCTTTTTTGTAGTAGTTGTTTTGAACTTCAGCTCACCTTTTTTCTTCTGCCATTGATGTGTCTCAACACAGACACAGATGAGTGAGAGAGTAATTACACTAGAGAGTAATTTGTGAAAAGAAGTACCTTCTACCTGCCTGATAGTGTTGGTTTGTGCCCTATTTTCTGCTTTAAGTTTGACTATTAGGTGAAATCAGGCACAGAGCTTTTCACAGAAGCAGTGGGAAAAAAGTTTAATGCCCTTTAAGGTTGTTTAATATTTGCATTAATAAAACTGAGAGACAAAAGAAATAGTATTTTTAAAAAATAGTATTTTTTAAAAAACAAACAAAAAACAAACCCAGAACTCCCACCATGAAATCAGTAGAAGAAACATGTAAAACAAAACCACCTCTTGATTTTAGATGGAAAGACTACATAAAGAACCTGTTAAAAATAAGACCCAGTGCAGGAGGCATTTTATTTTGACTTGAACTTTTCAATTTGTAGTAAATTTAAAATGCCAAAGTAAGTGCCGGATTATAAGCAGAAAACTACATTGAGATTGTAGGACAATGGATGGCAGTACTACTTCTTTGATAGAGCTTCCTTAGTATCACTACATACCCATCTTCATCATAGTGGGGAGTTAAACAGGCTTGATAACTTTTTTTCCCCCCATCATAGGGAAGAGACTGGCTTCTGCTTAGTTCCAAGAAGGCCGTGCATGACTTAGGTCACTTCTGTTTGCTACAGTAGTGCTTTATGTTGTGGTTTCTCATTCCTGAGTTACAACATATTAAAAGTCTTTGTTTTGTTCTTTGTTTTCAAAGTTCTGATGTAGTGTGGGAGACAAAACCCAAGAAGAAGTCAAGATGGAGACCAATGAGTGTTAAGCAAATTGATAAATTAGAACAAGAATTCAGAGATTACAGTGAGCTAAGCCCTTCAGAAAATAAGATTATTGAGATGGAATCAAATGTTTTGGTAATACTGATAGTTCTCTAATTCTATTGCTTATATGTATGCACAAGAAAAAGATAATATATCAATTTTGCTGTCTTGGATAAAACTTACGGTAAAATTTGAGATGATTGATTTACCTACTCCATTTGAAAACACTTCTTTATCTCTGTATTAAAAAAATGCAGGAAGAATTCCACAAATTTGATATATTGCTACAGACTTCTTGTTGTTAGTGCCTGACTTTGAAATTGAGGTGTACCATTTTTGGAGATTGTGGTACTAAATATGCATAAAACTACAGTGAGGAAGGTTTGCATTTGGTTCATACGTTATACCAGTAAATATATTAGTTTGGGGTTGATTTGTGTTTTTTTGTTTTATCCTGAAACCCTATATTTATAGTACGGCTTGTTGTGGAATGATTTAGATGTGATTCAACCACATAAAATTGAAAAAGAAATTTCAGAAATTATTCTCGAATGTAGAAGCACATTGTGCTCCAGAAGCTCAGTCCTTGTGTATGAATGAATTCTAGACACTCATTAGAAATGTGCTGTAGGAAAATAAACACTAGATAGATAAATGATCCAATGTTTATGCCAGCTATAGTCCATTACACTGTTCAGCTTTTCTTCTAGATAGCTACGTGGTAAATTATAGTAACCCCCAAATAATGCACTATTTTGTCATTTTATTTCTATTTTTTATTTATGGCAAAATTTGTTTGCTTTAAATAGAGGAAAATTATGACATCTAACTTAAAAGGTGCAGAACTTTTACTGCTGAGCTTTACAGTATAGCTGAACAGTGTAAATTTTTAAGTATATTATATGAAGCAGGATTTTAAAATACTTGGCATACTAAATTTTCTTTAATAATAATACAATAGGTATGTTTAACTCCTAATGGAATGAACATGACAATTCAACAGCCAAATGAGATTCCTATCAGAAGAAATTATCTCCCAGCTTTAAAAGTGGAATACAGTTCCTCTGCACATCAGAAGTCTTTCAGAATTCAAATTTACAGGATACAGGTGAGTTATGTCAAAAAGTAGTTGTTATGTATTCTGAAAAAACAACTTCTGTGGAAACTTGGGTTAATTTCTAGAATTGTTTGGATTTCTCATGTTTTCAATTTAATAGTAATCATTGGCTTTTACATTAGTGCTTCTCAATCTTTGAAATTACTACTTTAGTGCTTCTTGGAAAAAAAGGAAGATAAATATGACTGTTCAGAAAAAATATTTGGCATTCATCTTACTTGCTTTTTCTTGGAGCATTTCTGTATAACAAGGAAAAAGAGGTGAAATTTCTTGTCTTGTTATGCTCAATATTTTAAGAACAAATCCTTTGCAAAACTTTTGTGGACCATTGATTACTACCAATTTAAAGAAACTTCGATTATTAGATTTTGAAAATAGATATATTTTAAGTATAGTAGTGGTTTTTTCCTGTTTTTGGATTGGTGGAAAGCCACAGGTAAAGATCATATCTCTAGAGTTTGTCCTGGTTTTAAAATATTTCACTATTGAAAAGCTCATGTGCTGTACCTTGTCCTGTCCTTACCCCTACTAGATACAAAACCAGATTCCTGGAGCCATATTTCCCTTTGTGTTCTATCCTATTAAACCTCCAAAGTCCATCACCTTGGATTCAGGTTTGTTCTTGTTTAACATAATCCTTCCTTTTAAAATAAAAGAAAACTTGCTTGTACTGAAGTTAATAATTTTATCAGATTTATCACTTTTATCAGGTGAAGTCTGCATGAGCTTTCTGACTGCAGATAATAGAAATAAAAATGGTAGAAGTAAGGAAGCAGTTACCCCTACAAAGAAGATATACAGAACACTGTTTCAACAGTTAACAATAAACAGAAAAAAAGAAAATGTGGTTTTTTTGTCATTATTGTACCTTTTAAGAGAATCTTTTTGGCCCATTATGTAATTTATTGTGGAGAACATATGACGTGAAAATTACTTAATAAATTTAAAAGGAGGTTTTCAGTTCAGATCACTGCTAAAATTTAATGATGACTAATATATGAGAAGACTTGTCTGTTCATAAGATAAGTTTTGTTAATTTTGATGGTAATGAATCTGTGGCACTGTTGCTGTGCTACTTACATTTGGAGTTTTGGGGCAGTGAGGATTCACTTGTCGTCTTTAGTCTTCCACTATTTCCCTACCACTCTAGTATCATGCAGTGCATATCCTAGGAATCTATCTGAAGTAATCTTAACTACTAAGAAAAGAAATGTGCCTAAGCTCAGAGTTGTTAAGTGAAGCTTATAAGCTCTCCAGATGGCAAATTATATTTTGTATGGGTTTTAGGTAGCTTTCTCCATTGCTTGGAGCATAGAGCATAGAGTTCAATGTTGCTATACTATGTGATGAACTGGAGTCTTTCATTAATTTTTTCACACTGAAGTCACTTGAAAAACCTAAGTAATATCAAAAGGGATTCTGAATTGAGACAAAGAGTACTGCTTGCAATTTTATTCAGAAGCTAGTGGGATGTCAGTTGTTCATTTTGAATATGATTGGTTTTAAGCTACGCTGCATGAATCTGCAGAATTCATTTTTGTTTGTTTAGTTTATATTTTTGTATCAGCCATTGGAAAATCTTATTCCATGACTAAAGAAATTACATAAATCTAATATTATATCAATATTAATTTGCTTTTAAATGAAAATGGTGCATTTTCAGTTAAATAGCATTTTGATGTTTCATTTCATCCTTGTCTTCCTATTACTTTCTGTTCCTGCTCTTTTCCCTGTCTTAGTTTTCCTGCCAATAATATCCATTATGTAATCCTGTTGTACAGGATTGAGAAAAACCTGAATGCATATGACATTTTCATAAAAAAACTTAGGAAGTTATGTATATCATATAATAATCCGTGCTGATCTCTTTTTATTTGACAACTTCATAGCACCAAAACCGTTTACTGATGTCAGTATTGTCATGAGAACTGCAGGACACTCACAAATAACTCATATTAAGTAAGTATTTTGACATGTTCCATCTCTATTGCTATTGGATATATTCAGTCAAGCATTAAAATTAAAATTATTACAGAGGCAAACATAATGAAAAGTCATTTTAACACAAACTCAGTCTTGGAATCTCAGAGCATTTTAACAGAGATGAAAGCTCAGTGTCCCGAAGAATAAAGCAAGGATTTTTAGATGCCTTTTAATGCGTATTTTTAGTAATCTTTATTTAGAAAAAATTCTATGTATAGTGGTGCTATATACAGTGTTAAATGCTGCTATGTGTTTAAAATTGTTTTGATTATTTGGAAATGTGTTTATCTTACACCTAAGTGGGAAGCCTTCTTTTCACCAATGATGAATCCCTCAAAAAAAGCACAAAGCAAATAAAACAACAAAACCAACAACAAAATACACACACAAAAAACAATCCCCCAAAACCCCAAAACAAAAATCCGCACCAAATAAAACCCACCAAAGCCAGTACCTGATGTTGTGTAAATGGTCTAAATAACCTGTATTAAGCTTTAAGTGTTACATGTTTTTGTAGAACACCTTAGTAATTATTTTTTGTTTCATGTGCAGGTACTTTAAGGTTCTGATTCAAGAGATGGATCTCAGATTAGATCTTGGCTTTCTGTATGCAATTGGTGAATTCTTTACACAGACTGATGTGCCAAGTGACCAAGAGGTAGAAACCTTTTGTTGTTTGAAGATAAAGAGATATTAAATTTTTAACTATTCAGCTTGTATTTTTAAAAAAAATTAAAAATAATTTTCTGCATCCATATTAGTGGTTGATTTCTGTGTATCTGGGAATAATATGAAGCTATGAGATTTTAATTTACTGTTACCTGAGTCAGATAGTAGACTCCTTCCTTTATGCTCATCCTGTATGCTATGGAAAGAGGGCTTTAAGCTTTACAGTACAGGGACAATGAGCGGAGTTTGTACATGAGAGAGTACAAGTAATATTAGTCAATGTTTTGACAAATGACTAGTAGTTTTATGTACTCCAAATTTTGAAGAAATATCTTTTTCAAATGCATTTACAGCTAGAACTTTTCGAAAAGGATGTTGAATCTCTTCAAGAAGAATTAATGAGTGTGTCATCAATGGATACGTCACAAATCAGCTTGTATGAATACTTCCATATCTCTCCAATTAAGGTATTCCTTTTTCACATTATAGGCTGAGTTCACTCTCTGAAAATTTTTTGTCTTGTGCAGGATAGTAGGCAGTGGAAATAAAGATTGAAACAGCTGATTTAAAAAAAAAAAAACGGGCCAAGAAAGTATTTTCATTGTAACCAACTAACTTAGTACTGCACGCTTATGGCTTACTTAATGAGTAATTTTTTTTTCATTTTATTATTTTTGAGTTCCTTGTAAAATGCTTGTTTGTGTGCACACAGGGTATTATGGATTGGAAAATTATGTAATTTCTAAAAAAACATGCGTAGCCAGGGTAGGAGGTTAGTGTGCAGCTGACATTATGACAACTGTTATAGGACTTTATAGGCTCTATAACAGTTGTTAAGAGAGTCTCCCATCTATCCATGGGGGAAGTAGATCAAAGAGTTATTTGAGTTGCACCTCTTTGCATTATCTTGTGAGATGTTAGAAATTATATTTGACAAGAAAAAATGCAGAGAGGAAATAGGATGGAATACATGTGCTTGAGTTTTTATTAAAAGCTTTGTCTTTAGTAGTTATGGATTAAGTGACAATAACTCTGCAAGATAAACTGTGTATCACTGAAATGAGCTACAGTTAAGCTCTGTTATAACATACTGAATGTTGCGTGATACTGTCTTCAGAGAGTCAGAAACAGGCATAACTTCCTTGAATCTGATTTTGAAAATGGCTCGATAGATTTCTACCATTTTGGGTCATGAAAGCCATTTGAGCAATTTTCCTGAATGTTTTTCTTTTCTGATTGCTTTGAAACAAATGCTTTGGTTATTTCACGCGTGCACAGGTAGGATTTTTCCTGTATGCATATTGCAGTAATTATTTGGCACCTGCAAAACTTGTGTTAGTAATTATTTGTTTTCAAGGTTTTATGTTACATTCTTACTTGGACACTATGCTGTGTTGTCATTTTCTGTCTGCTTTGATATGGGTACAACTTAGACAAACTAAATGTTTCAAAAATGAGTTAATAATCTAAGTTACAGCTGAAAGAATCCGGAGGCCATCTCTGAAAACAGAAGTAAGCAGTTTCAAGTTCTTGTTTTCTTAAAGGTTTAAATTCTTCACTTTAGTGAAGTTTAAATTCTTTTAGTTTTAATTCATAAAGTTAAAATTTTTAATTTAAAGTTTTAATTCATAAAGTTTAAATTCTTCACTTCAGCTTTAAATGTTGATGGGCTTTTTTTGGCCTACATTATGTATTTGTGTACTCTGTTACAAAGTCAGACTGGTTTCAGTCAGATGAGAAATGTCCTAACTCAATTTTTAAATCATCTAAAAGATTATAAAGATACAAATATCATACATCTAACAACTAACCATGTTATTTCCCAATCTCATTTTTATCCTTCAGTTACACTTGAGCTTTTCACTCAGTACCGGTGGAGAAGACAGTAACAAAGAAGAAAGAAAGAATGAATTGATACCATTTCAGTCCTTGAATCTCCTGCTGAAGAGCATAGGGGCTACCCTTACAGATGTACAAGATATTGTCTTTAAGTAGGTTAAAAATACGAATGTAAAAATCACTCACAAAGATTATACCAATATTACATATGTTGAGTTTTATTTTGTTCTGCATAATAAGGGTTTACTTTTTCCCTTGTCTCTCTTTTTAGGTTGGCATTCTTTGAGCTCAGATATCACTTCTGTACTACACAGCAGCTTCAATCAGCAGTTATAAGGCATTATTCAAAACAGGTGAGAAGAAGAAAATGTCAATATTCCAATACATGTTTATTTTGAAACTGCTTACTGTGCATTTTCATTCTATTGAACAAAATAAAATTTACTTTTGTCCTTGTATTTATGTACAAATGTTAAATAAATGCATACAAACCAATTACTAATTAATAGGATTTTATTGCCTTGCCAAGTGGCATGGATAATAAAACAGGTTGCTGGGATAGGGGAAGCAGACACGATGGAGTTCTGATAGAACATGATTGGCATTAAAATACTAATGCAATTCCTTGGACATTAGTACTATTCAAATCATAGTACCTTTTTGGCTTTTGTGTACTGTTGAAAGTCCTGTCATTCAGTGGCGAGAATCCAACAAAAATACTTTTGCATAAAATAACTAGTCCTCTCCATCCATCATTAATAATAAGGGACTACTGTAATGCTTTTAAGTAATGTTGCTTCTTGACTTACATAATACGGTTTACTCACTGATTTTCTCATCTTTTACTTTTCTGGACAATTTTGAGGTTTTTATATTGAACTCATGTTTCTTTCCCTGTTTTAATCTGAGATACTCTACTGTTTGCATTTGTTTTAGTATAATTTAGGAAATATTTTCACTAATACCTATTTTCATTGTAGGCTATTAAACAAATGTATATTCTTATTCTTGGCCTTGATGTGTTGGGTAATCCATTTGGATTCATAAGAGGCTTGTCTGAAGGAGTAGAAGCTTTTTTCTATGAACCATATCAGGTAAAATTCTCTGCTGCCCTTTTACAAGTAGATAGGTAGACATTGTACTGAAAATCTATAATACCTTTTTGGTTTTAAATTTAGATTTAGAATTGAAAATTTCAAGTGAAAATGCCTGGAAAACTCAAGTGAGAGTAAAACGGACAGAGATGTCTACTTAACTACCAAAAGGCCGTTTCTTACCTTTCTTACAGTTCATACCTTAAAATAAATGTTTCACTTCTCCTTACAATAAGCAGACTTCAGGGAATTAATTATTATTCTAAAATTGTCTGTCGTTCTGTCACAGGAGCTTTGGTGAGTGCTTTCACAGTTTATCACTCAGTGTCATCCTGTTTTCCTCTTTGTTATAAATCCCAATAAAAATGGAAGATTTAAAAATATATAAGGCATACTATTCAAAGCTCATTATGAGTGTATCCTTTTTTTTCTCATAGGGAGCCATCCAGGGTCCTGAGGAATTTATAGAGGGAATGGCACTAGGATTTAAAGCGCTGGTAGGGGGAGCTGTTGGTAAGTTATAGTCCTGTGATGGTAGTTCACCTAATAGTGTACAATAGACATGAGTATTTGTACAAATTTGCAAATTTGTAAATTGCATTAGAATTATAATTTGGTTTATATTCCATTAGGTGGATTAGCAGGAGCTGCCTCAAGAATCACAGGTGCTATGGCAAAAGGAGTAGCTGCAATAACTATGGATGAAGATTACCAGCAAAAAAGGAGAGAAGCCATGAACAAACAACCCACTGGTCTGAGGGAGGGTATCACTCGTGGTGGAAAAGGACTAGTTTCTGTAAGGAGGAAAACAAAAATTAATTAATTTTATGTAGGCAAGAGTGCCAGTTGCTTATTGTGTTCACCAGAGAGTTGTTGGTTTTCAATTTTTTTTAGTTAGTTTTTTTTTAGTTTCTTAATTTTACTTTTGGTTTTGCAGGTGTATAGCTACAATTAAATGTTAGTTTTATAGAAAAATGCAAGAGGGCAGAAGAGAAGGTAGAAACTGTGAAGCAGGTGCCTCTAATTCTGTTGGCTTGTAGTGAATTCCAAAATACTCCCAACACATGCACTTTGAGGCTATTCACGAATGAAGTAGAAAGAAAAATGTTAAAAAAGAAAAATATTCTATGGAAGCATGTTTGTAATGTCTGTTTTGTTTATCCTGGTAGGGTTTTGTCAGTGGCATAACAGGAATAGTTACAAAACCAATAAGAGGTAAGTTTGGTCTTGATGCATTAACTGTTTGCTCAATGGTAAATTCTTGATATTTGATGAGCTGTTGTAAATCAGAGTTATAAAACTTTGTCAAGATTTTATATTCCTGCTGACTTACAGTTTAAATGTTGTTTACATGAACTTTGTGTGGAGACTATGTAGTTGTGTATCAAATAAGATTTGTAATTAAATGCTAATAAAACTTGTTAAGATTTTCAGAGAAACCCTGTGGTTTATAATGATTTACTCCTGTTAATGATTTTAGGTGCTCAGGAAGAAGGAGCAGCCGGTTTTTTCAAAGGCGTTGGAAAAGGCTTAGTTGGAGCAGTAGCTAGGCCGACTGGTGGAATCATAGATATGGCAAGCAGCACATTTCAGGGTATTAAAAAGTAAGTAAAGTAAGTGTACAGAATATCATATGAAAGAGACAATAGTAATACTAGTAGTACTTTGTGTCTTTGTATCACTTCTATGTTATTTACATAATAAATAGTTGCTCTTTAACAAAATCCACACTTGATATAATTTTAAAAACAGAGACACAAATCTCAGCTATTTCTAGCATTACTGAAAAAAACTAGTTTAAATGTCTCAGCAATCAGACTTCCTTCGACTAATGATTTTTAACTTTTACTCCAAATAAGCAGGAAAACAAAGGACTTCTCAGATGCGTTCAAAGTTACTTTACATATTATTACTACTTTATGAAATTATTTCCAAAACCACTAGATGATGCCAGTCTCAGAACTATGTTAAGACTACATTTAAATATTGTGATAGTCTTACTTTAATAAATTCATTGATGAAGATTATTCCACATTATTACTTTATATTGTTATTTATGTTTATATTGTTATGAGCAATAAAGGAGGAGACAGTTTTGAAGAGGCACATAGTAACTTTAAATACAATTGTTCAGTGGCCTTGTTCTAGTGAGTTGGATCACTTCTGTTACCATAAGAATGCCAGTCTCTTTTGTTTTCCTGTTCAAGTTTTTTAGCAGAGAAGTGCAAGAAAAATATCAGAGTGAAATATGGTACAGTTCTATTCTATATGGTACAGTTGTCTTTACTTGTGAAGTTTTGAAGTGCAGTAGTTAGACTAATTAAGTATTTGCAGATACATGCTGCTCTGTGCCATCTAATTTGATAATTGTTATTCTTGGAAATAGGCTTCTGAGTCTATTGCTGTTTTATGTAATGTCTGTTACTATGCCAAAGTGCATATATAGACAGCAATAATTGTTATACAAGTACTTGAATTTAATTTGTGTACAAAATAATTTAGTTCCTTGGCTAAATAGAGTTGAGTGGAGATATTGATATGTGTCTTAAATCTTCTGCTCTGTCAGGGTTGCAGATTCATCAGAAGATGTGATAAGCCTGCGACCACCTCGCTTCTTTGGTGAAGATGGAGTTATTAGACCTTACAGATTAAGAGATGGAACTGGAAGTCAAATGTTACAGGTGAAGAAAATGAAAGATAAATTTTTGACATAAATTTAAACTCATCTTACATAGAAATAAATACTTTAGAATTTCCCTCTTCCTAAATTCCCATTCACTTCTTACCTAGTAACTCCATAGCCAAGAATTTAATTTAATTTCTTATGCACATAACCACACTGGGGATTTGGCTGCTGTGGTACAATTTTTGAGGGAGACACCATAAAGTAGATCAGTATATCTATAAAAGTTTATGCACAGAGCATTCTGAAGAAAGAAAAAGGTTTATATGTGCCAATGAAAAGTTTTATGCCTTTAAATTTTTTTGGGTGAAAATTGTTGATAAATACACGTAGTTTTTTCAGTAATTTTATAATACACGTGGCTTAAACAGTGACTTTTAAGTCTCAATTTTGTGTAAAACAGCATTTTAAAGACGCTTTTAAGACACTAGAAATAGTTGTATTTATGTCATACTGAAGCCTTTGAAAGAACATAAACAGTTCTGAAATGGAATACTGTTTGGAGGAAGTATATGCTGAACAGCTCTTACTTTTTAATGATTCATCTGCCATTTAAGCAAATTTGACTCAAAAAATTCCCCTCACATAGGGAAATAATTTCAGTTGTGATGCACACAGCTTACTTACTGTTTTTTCTTTTTGTTAGAATAAAACTTCTTTCTAAAAATGTTCAACCATAACAAATAAAGTAGTAATTAGTGATTGCATAAATTTAAACAGAATTTTAAAAATACCCATGGAAGGATTCACAGTGTGCTACAAAAATATTGTACCAGAGTAACCTTTTTGGAGAAATAAATGAGAATGTAGTAGCCTTTGGAGAGTATTTTATGACTAATTTTGATTATTCCTACAGCTGTTTGTTCCATGTTGAGTTCCATTCTTGTTTCGGTTCCTCCTGCATTTCATTAGTTTGTCATTCATTTTCTGGTCGAATAGGATTGATCTGTTGGGGATACCTTAGCTATGTTCATTGTTCCATTCACTGGTCATGTAGTTCAGCCAATTGTGAAAGTGCTTTGATAATATACACTATACCTGTGCCTTTCTTGTAAATGAGATGGCTTTAACCTCTGCTCTCCAATTTAGAACTGGTGTCATCGAGCCTTAACTACCCTCTGCCCTATGGTAGTTAGAAGCTACTACTGATGGATAGCATAAATTTGTTACTAATCTTTATCCTCTTTTTGCTAAGAAAATTAATTTTCAAACTTCCCCTTGTCTGTTTTGAAGTAACCTCTGCTCTCCAATTTAGAACTGGTGTCATTGAGCCTTAACTACCCTCTGCCCTATGGTAGTTAGAAGCTACTACTGATGGATAGCATAAATTTGTTACTAATCTTTATCCTCTTTTTGCTAAGAAAATTAATTTTCAAACTTCCCCTTGTCTGTTTTGAAGTATATTGCTAAAACAAATGCTAGCAAACAGTCAGCTCTAATGAGCTGACTTTACATTGCCTTTGCTTCTTAAATTTGTAAATTTTTATATTTTGGTTTTTTTTCTGAGAAACCTTTACAAAAAGGTAACTTGTAATTTTAATTTTTCTGTATTGTATGGCCAAGTACAGTACCTTCCATTATCCAACTTAAAGTACGCTAAGGCGTGGCCTTGTGTAATGCCTTTGATATTTTGTGATGGGAGCCACCATTTGAATGTAGCTAAAACTGAAGGATTGTTAGCTTCATATTAGTTTTTGCTATTGATGATTCTAAGGCAAAATTACTCTTGAAGAAATGTTTTCAGAGCTCCAAGCAGAGTAGACAGGTCTTCCTATATATAGTCAAATAAGAAAATAGAGATTTGCATTTTTTTCCCCAGTCATTCAGTCATTAAATTCTGCTATAGGATATTGGGTGTCTTAATTTAACCCTTAAGTATACTAATGTTTTTGGTTCTTAGTGTTTGTGGTTTTAGAGCTGTTACTTTGTTTTGCATGAGACTGAGTGTGTTGCATGTCCACTATTTCAAAGAATTTGAATAGAATAATATTTTCTTATGGATAAAAGATTTCTCTCTGCTTTTGCAATGCTTCTTTGCATACAGGTCTGGTGACTGGTCACACTGTGGTCACTGTATTGTAGCTTTTCAACAGATTGCAGGATTAGGTTGGAATAAACTTCTTTTGGTGATTTAGAGATTGTATATGCTGATCAAAGGAAATAGGATATAGGTTATTTTGTGTGCTCATACTGTGCCCTAAACTTAGGATGTCGCATCAGAATTTCTGTTTTCTGTGGTTTTATTTTGCTTTAATTAACAAGCTTGCCAGGCAAACTAGTACTTTTAAACTAATACTTCTGCTTTCTTCTTCCCTTACCATGCTTTCAGAAAAGGCAGGCCTACAAAGAGTGGACTATGGCTCACAGTAGTAGTGATGATGATGACAGTTAGGATAATGTGAATTGTAACAGATATACATGGCCTTTGTCACATTCTTTTGACCTTTAAGTTTTAAATGTTGCTGCTATAATTCCCGCTGAGAAATCGGGGTTTTGTGATACTAAATTCTTACTTTTTAAACTGTGAAAAAAATGTGGGGATATTAAAATGTATGATGATGAGTGCTAGGCAAACAAGCAAATAATATAATAAAGATAGTCTTACAGATAAACCCAGGCGTTAGGTAAAATAGTATTGAATAATATGAAGAAATAATACCATGACTTAGAGTTTATTTCCAGATGTATTTTTATCCACTGTGTTTAATGTTTTTTGCATTTATATAAGTGTTTAACAGGGTTTATTTACTATTGCTTTAAATGTGTTTAGTAAAACTTTACTGATTTGTACAGTCGTTATTGGTGTTAAAATGCTGTTTGACTGTTTTATTCAATTACTATTTCAAAAGTATTTTGTCTGCTTTTCTTCTTAACAATAAACATGTCTAAAGTATATCTAAAATGGATTCATCTGTTCTGTTCCAACATTATTTCTCATGTTTCCTGGAACTAGATAGTGTAAGAACACTAAATGGCTTATAAAGGTATTTAATAGATAAAACACATACATTATTCAAGAAACGTTATCATAAACTTTTAGTTTCTCATTTATCGTTTGTTTTACCATAATTTTTAATGCTTAATTTGTGTAACTTTTGGTATCCTTAAACATGTGAAATAACAGTTTATTTTGGTTTTAATTTTGACTACAAATTATTTGTTTGGTAAGTCAATATTTTTATTTTCATAACAACAACAACAACAAAAGTAAAAAATCTGCCCCAGAAC
Source organism: Fringilla coelebs (assembly GCF_963513975.1). Classification (NCBI taxonomy): domain Eukaryota; kingdom Metazoa; phylum Chordata; class Aves; order Passeriformes; family Fringillidae; genus Fringilla; species Fringilla coelebs. The sequence continues at coordinate 35,042,533 of NC_140031.1, forward strand.
TAAACTCCATGTAAAAACCACATACAGATGTAAAAAGAATATCATTAGTTCTTCAAGACATTGTAATAAAACATACATAATATGCAAAAGTGTTTAGTTTTTTATTTACCTAGACATTGGGGGATGATGGGAAAGTGTGAACACTGATCGACTACAATTTGGTATTATAAATTCTACCAAATACCTTTACAAATTTCTGGTTTCTTAAAAAGGTATTTATTCCATATTCACTTGCAGAAATGCTTGCAGTGTTTTCTTGTTCTTTTTTTGTGGTTTGTTACTGAATTCAGATTTTTGTGTTGCACTTTAAGATATCTTGGAATAGATAATTCTGTACCTATATTAAAATGAGAATTAATTCTTCTGCCACTATCTGGGCACTTGGCATTGCTCTAAAATAGTAAGAGCTTCTGAAATGTTTGCATATTCAGTGAGGTCGTTCATTGTCTCTTGGCATCCATTTATCAAAATTCTGGGGAAAGGACCATTAAAATTGTTAAGATTGTTTATTCTGGCACTGTGCATTCAAGAACTGCTATATAGGGTGATCTCTTGGGCAGTTACCCTTTGTCCTTAATGTCACAGAGAAAAAGGTGGACAAACTAAGTTTGGGAGATGGTTTTAGCTGAAATTGCTGATGCTTATGATTGCTACAGGTCATGTGTTCCTATTTGTTTTGTAATGCTGTCACCTCAAAAGAATGCCTTGCAGAAACAAATGAAAGGCTCTGTTGCAGTGTGTTACTGCCTGAAACATTGTGGGAAGGATTTTGAATGTTTCAGGTGCAAATGGATCTCCTATATTTCTTTGAAGAACACAGGAAGTAATTTTGCTCTTCAGTTCTGAAAAAAGACGCATGATGTCAAAAAGTTGAGGAAATTGTTAGGTGTAACATAATGGAAAGGTTACTGTGACATTTAATTAACTTTACTAGGTTTTGAAAATTTGGAATACTGTTACTTAACGTTATATTTTTCCTTTGTGCTGCTTTACTGCAATTTGTTTTTTTATCCTATAAAATTGTTTTTCTTTTGTAATGACAGATCTTATCAGGAAATGCATTAGAAATGTCATAATTTTTGGACAAAAATTTACCTAGGTTTTAAATTTTTTAACTTAAAATCCTACAAGTTTATGCAGAACATGGAGGTAAAATTAGTACATGAATGATAGTATTTCTGGGTCAGATATTACTAATTCAAGTTACAGTGCAGTATAAATGAAAAGAATTTGTTCTTTACTTGCTAGATTAAAAGGGTGTAGAATGCTAAGTTTAAAAAAAAAGCCCAACAAAACTAACAACTCCAGCTGGAGTTGGCAAATATGATTATATGCCCTAAAATATTTTGTATCTTTGGTATAGTTCTATTTTTCTACTTTTTAAGTTTTTGTGTTAGTAAAAAATATAGTAATTTTGTACAAGTATTTTACTTGTTTCTCTCTTGAGTCTACGCTTCTCTGAACATAAATAGAAAAAAAAATAAATTGGATCTGTGGATATGGGGATTTGAGATAACAAAAAATTTTACCATCTGAGATATTAGTACTTACTTTCTCTTTAGGTCATGGGACAAAAAGCTGTGAAAACTAATAGCAGAAACTGATGTTCTTTCGGGTTGGAAAAATCCCCAGAACTAAAACAAAAATGTAGAAACAGTTAGAGATTATTTTCTTTAGGGATTTAAGGTAACAGAGCAAAGAAGAGAGACCACATTTTCAAATTTTTTTTCTTCAATTTAAAGTATTTTAACAGTTGAACTTTTGGCTGCATAATTCCACCATCCCATCCCTTTTAACTGCTGAACTGAATTTGAAGTCCAGTGCTGTCCCTGAAAACTTCAAGTCCAAGTACCCTCCTTTTGTCTCAGATTGCTAAATTTTGTGCTGTTGACAAATTGACAATGCAGCTTTTCCCAAGAGTTCAGTTTTACTCTTACAGTGACTTGTGTAACTTCCTCCTTGCTGAGGTGAATAACTGGCTGTGCTCTTTAACTTTGATGTCATCCAGTACATCCTTTTTGTTCAGGCCTCTCTGGTTGTCTGTTTTTCTCATGATGCTCTGTAGGCATAGGTCAGTGCCAGGGGATACTTTACACCATTTTGAGGATCATTTAATAGTCTGTTTATGCATAAATTTTTACTAGTCATTTCCAGAAGCAACAGATGTGCAAGGTCTTGGCCCTGCTAGGGAATAAAGCTGAAAGACTGGTTTGGTGCTTTTGAAGCTGAGTCATTAGCAGTTGCGCCGTACAGTCAGTGGTTCTCTGTGTCAATGTCTACCCAATCTCAAAATGTATGCAAAATATTTTTGTTATTATTATTTCTAATTTTCTTTTTTAACTTGTGAGTTTGTGAGGATGTTTATACTGTGTTGTATAAGGTTGCTGCACATTATGTTACTTCAGAGAAGACAGTCCTTCAAAGTGTGCTTCAGTACCATATCATCTTGTATTGGAGGTGTTCAGCTTTTGGTTTAGTGATTCTTTTTGGTCATGAGCTTCGTATCAGGTAGGATACTGAAGTGATTTGAGCAGCCCCTTGTTCCTTAGTATTCACACTTTGGTCTGCCAGGAAGAACATCTGAGGATTAGGAAAAGTATGTCATGCTAACCCTTGCTGTCTTTCCCTCACTGCTCTTGAGCTTGGTTTCAAATCATAACGTAAACATCCATATTCTTAAGTACCCTAAAACTAAGGTTTCACTTTGCAGAATTACATTCTTTATGAAGTTCAAAATAACTTCATTTTTATTTGACATTGTCCAGACTCTTACCAGGTATTCATGCATGCCATCTAGTTTGCTGATCCCTTTACTGAGTCACAGATGTCATGATCTGTCCTGCTTTGGAAAACCTTGTCTGTCTAGGTTAAAGGAAAAAGTAGGATCCTTACCACTTAAATATGCAACATTTGGATATTATTACATAGCCATTGCCCAATCCCAAACAGAAGACAGTTATGGGAAGCTGTCTGAAACCAGCTGACACCAATTGTTCCAGAGGAATATGGAAGTCTGCATTACTCAATTTCATTTTTACTTGATTGTTACTGAAGCATAAAGGCAATATTCTTTAATTTACCTGCTGATGCTGTAAACATGCTTCAAATGATATGAATCCAGGAGTTTTGGTTGTATTGGCAGGAAACAGAACATCTAGATGTGGTCATCATGATGAAAGTGTAGATCAGTATGGTTTCTCCATTTCAGCTGCTCAAACAAATTTGATATTCAGATCAGCCAGTCATCATAGGCAGTTTATATTTCTGCTGTGAAATAGAAGTTTTGCATTCTGAAAGAAAGCTGCTATTCTAATTTTTATTGTCTTGCTATGGCCTTAGATTTAAATGTTAACCATGACCACAGATTCTCACTGATTTTAATAAAACCAGGTTGATTTCAGAGTTACTGTTCAGCATGGCTAAATGGAATCTGAATACAGATACTAACACATCATGGACATTGTGCATTGCTTTATGTTTTGTATAATGATATTGCACATTAGGATAACTGAAATGAGGAAGTAGGTAATAAATGATGAGTAGTGGTTGTTATTCATAAATGATGAAAGAATTTTGCATGGCAAAAAATGAATGTTTTACATGTTACTTTTTCTTTAACAGTTTTTTTCCTTTTTTCACACACATTCAGGCTACATCTACGAAGTCACTTAGGAACTGGTTAGAACTATTAAATGTTTCTGTGGGGAAGACTGGATAGGTAATAATAACAGGTTAGCCTGCTGAAATTAGCAATTCTACAGCTTTTGAAAAAATTATCTTATAATTTGAGCTGAAAGATGCATTCAGAGTTGGAGTTCCTAGCAATGACAGTGGATTGCCTTCAGAATTAATACATTTGGACAGTAACCAGTTCATAGGGAAATACGCTGGTAGTCCAGATGAAAGGTAATTTGGACATCAAGAGAGAACAGCAGATTTGCAACCACTTTTTAAGCAGTAACAGCCTTTTCAGTATTTTTCTACATACTATGTCATCTGAGTGAGTTCAAGAAGGTTATCAAACATTCTGACTTAAGTATCACACATACTACTTGTATTTTTTAGAACTGTTACCAGAAGATTCATAGATTTTAATTTTTGCCTCCACTTCTTAATTTTGCTTTGTATCATTTCTAACTTTGTCAAAGGCCTCTTGGCTTGCTTCTCATTACATTAAGAGGGTGTGGTGTGACTAGGAATCTCTCCAAGTGCAGAGATACCACTTTTAAGACATTGAGCATATTTGCATACATATGCATGAACTGATCACTTTTACTGTTAGATTATTGCAGTGACATTTAAGTAATTGTACTACAGGTAAGAATAGGTAAGAATTTGCAAAGGAGGGGGTCTCTTATTGTGTTACTTCATGCTTTACAGCTTCTGGAGTGTAATTTTTTTAAATAGATTTGCATATACTTATTCAGGTGATTAAAATGTTTTCATTTGAAATACAGACATTGCATTTTAAAGATTTATATGTGTTTTCTTCCAATGTTGAAACTAACATTGAACAAAAAATGACTGATTAATGTTACTTTTCATAGTTTTGCATCGCCGAACAGTGGTCCAAGTTGCTGTCTTTCTCCAAACAATAGCTACATACCATAAAAGTTTAAAGAACTATTTATGCATCTATATTGAGTGATCAGTTATATATCGTTTTATGTTTAAGATGTATAAGGCACTTTGGTAGCAGAGTGCAGTAGTGCGCTTGTTACAAGAATTGTCAGCAGTCTCCCTCTATGATGTATTTCATAATGAATAGGTAAAAATCTAGTGCTAAACCAGATAAAGATTGGAAATAAAAGGTAGAAAAATCCAAAGGCAGAAAATTTAAAAGTAGTTACTGCTTAGCATTAGCAAGTGTTTGTTCTGTTTATAAATAGGGAACAAATGTTTTATTTCCCAGTTAACTCAAAAAATCATAAAATATCTGTGTTTATAGTTTTGTAACTGTTGTCTACAAAACTATAAACACAGATAGTTCATGATTTTTGACTCACAGCTAACAATGAGGGCTAGTTTTCTCAGTGTGTGCCACATGGCAACAATGTTTTGTTCTCCCCAAGTCACATGATTGGGAATCTTATAGAATTAAATGCTTTTTGTGGAATTTGGTATACATTTAAATAGCTTTTGTTTAAGGTTGTCGCTTGTGCAATAATTAAGTACTGTACTTCCATAATAATTTTCACAATTCCCAATTTGTTATCTGTAAGCTGAGAAAGTTGCAGCAGGGGGACGTGACTAGTTGAAAATTAGCTAGCAGTCTAATCAGAAAACATAAAGAGGTAGCCCCCCTTTCCTAAGTCCCACTTAAAGGGGATTAATATTTGGATTGAGAGCCTTACTTCTATGCTGTGCAAAGCATAAGAAGGTTACTTTCTCCAACATGGGAAATCTTCTCCATCATAATAAGGCTAAATTGCTAAATGCTTTTACCTATATTTGAATAGAACAGAGATACTGGTCATTCTGTGTGATATTTATATGTTTGGTCAGTAAGAGTAATTTGTGTCATTGTAAAAGTGTCTTGCAGTTAAGTGAAGTGTATTTTGTACCTGTTTTGAACCCTTGCTCTTCCCACACCTTCCTTTAAGTTCTTGTGAGCCCTGTCTTCCATTTCTCTGTCATTCTTTCTAGGCCACTATTGAAAGGCCATCAGTGTACAGACCTAGACCAGTAGTCTGACCTGTCGATCAGGTATCCTCTCCATGCTCTCCATAGCCTGTCCATATAGCCTCCTTTGTCTTCTAACCATCCAGCGTGTTGTGTACTGGAATGTAGTAGGGGCTACCTTTTAGAGAGGTTTTTTCAGTTATTTATTTATTTATGTCCAAGCTTCTAATACAAGAGGCAGGGAGAGACACATTTCAGAGGCAGAGCAACACCTTGATAAACCTTGAGTAAGATGTTTCCAAAAATTTTTAAAAAACCAACAAAGCTTATTTTCCAAGCCCTTAGTTCCTCATTTTTTATGCCATTCTTCTTGTGGAATTCATCCTGGTATTGACACTAGCTCTTACAGCAATAAATGCAAGCAGCAACTTATGTAAGTAGGCATGTGACCAACAGCTGTGATTTTGTAGCTGAAAGAGATGGGGGAAGAGAAATAATTGGAAATTTCTAAGAGCTTTTTGGAAAGCTGTCTTTAGGGTAACCTGCTACTCAAATATTCATGCATTTTAGTCACAAAAGAATCAGTATCTTTGCAGAAGAGATAGTTTTTAAAAAGTCTGTTTGTGCAAGTGGAATTATTCACATGTTTAAATTTTAAGTTTTTTACACTAATTAAATGTCTTCATCATTTTACTCTGCTGGGGAACACATATTAAATGGCTTTGCTTTCTTGACTCTTTTAAGAACTAATCTAGATTGTTTTAAAACTTTGGCCTTCATATCTGAAGCTGTATATTTGTAGTTAAAACTTTTTTGAATCATATGAGTTTGTTCTAATCTGGTGTTGCTTCCAAGTTGTAACAGCTGGGAAGCATGCAAGCAGTTGTGTTGCTATTCCCAACCAAGATGCAGCAAGATTAATTTGACCACTAGTTTATTCACTCACTGCTCAGAAGTCAGAAATCCAATGGTGACCAAGTCATGTGAGAGGTACAGGGCTTCTGTTTTTTTAAAAAAATATTAATCTGCTGTCATCAATATTTTAAATATATTGCTCATTAAAAGTATTCTGCTACAGTATTCACATTAATTGTAGGAAATGGTTTTGTTCATGAGTAAGCAAAAGAATGTAGAGGAATGCTAAGTACTACCTCAAATGCATTATTGTTAGTCCCACTGTCTACATGATAATGGTGCTTATATACAGCTAGGTATAAATTTATTTTCAGGGTTAATTAGTCAATGTTTTGGACGCAATGTGATAAAATAGGAAAGGAATCTTTATTTTGTTTGTTGTCTTAGAAATGTATTAGTTAGCAGAAGTTCGGTGTACACCAAAAGTATGTAGAAAACTGAGTACCGAAATTTTTAGAGAAATTATATTATTCCTTGTCAGTTTTGGTTAGGATTGATTTTTATTTATATAGGTGTATTAACAGCAACCAAGTAGTTGAACATCAGTAGAACATCAGCTTTTACAGATATTAGTTATATTTTGACTTAATGAAAGTAGCCTTTTATTCAAAAGTCTGTGCTTTGTGCTTTGTTACAATTTCTATTTTTGGGGCATAAATAACTTTGAAGCACAAAAATAGTACATTACTAGCGTATTCAAAGCTATAAAACTTTTATCTCTTTTAGAAAATTGAAAATGGAAGATTTGCAAAACTCAGATATATTGCACATGCTATGGTCAACAGTACAGATCTGTTAATGGTAACAAAAAGGTAAACAGTTTTGACTCTGAATAATATATCCTTAAAACAGTCATAAAAATATGCATGCCTTGATGACAGCTGATCAGTAACTGCACTGTCACCATATATGTAGACAAAATAATGGGGAAGGCATGCCTAGTGTGCTGGTAATAATCTTCAACAGTGTCATTATTTTTAGTAGGAGAGTGTTCAGGAGAATGTTATTGCTCTCCTATTTAAGAAGGGAAAGAGATACTGATTTTAAGATATCTTTAGCTGAGAAGGATTTGTTATAAACTGGGTTAGGCTAAAATTAACTGAACTGTGGGATTCACTTCTGAAGATGTATTGAAGGAAAGAAAGAATAATATAGGAACAGTCAATGTCTAGCAGTGGAGTATGGGGCATCCTTCTCAAATACAGCTTGAAGTAGTGTTACAGTTTTGCTATGAAACACAGTATTTTAAATGCTAGAGAGAGTTTCAAAATTCACTCTTTTGGAAAGTGTGCTGTATAGTTAGAGATCATGAGATGAAACCTATTTTGCAATTACAAATGAATTCACTAGAGAAAGGATAATATGACAACTGCTAAGTGTTTTTACATTAATTTTTAAAACTACTTTTATTTTCTGGTGCCTAGTGGTGTGTTATTTGTGACAAAAGGGGCGTTTGGACAGCTGACATGTGAATGGCAATACACTTATGATGAATTTACCAAAGAACCATTCATCGTTGATGGTCGAAGATTGCGCATTGAAGCCAAGGTACATTACTCTTACCATGTTTTGTTGTCTTTTTGTGTTACTGTTTATGAAATTGAAGTTTGAATTTCTACTCACTCTCCTCTGAGTTCTTGATCTCCTTTGTATTTGAGATGTACTCAGAGAAAGGAGTTGAAACTTGTCATGGGCAAACTCGTCAGATAACTAGTCTCTGACTGTTTTAAGCAGCATAGTGACTTGGTCTTTGCAGATGAGATTTTTCCTTGAGCTTGAGGAATTTTTTGTTTGTATGCCCCAATTCACGGTGTACTCATTGTCTGGAAAATGCCGATACAACAAAAGACTGAGAAGATTGCAGAATATTTTTATTATGCTCTCTGGGGCATTTTGTCTTCAAAATTGACCATAATGACATGTATATTTTCCCTCTTGATACAAATTGAAGAATGTTGCTCTTAGTAGCAATTTTTCCTTAAAAAAAAAATCCTTAAAATTCTTTTCCCTGGTAAGCTGGCAAAGGACATAAGGAGAAAGATGACCGCCAATGGCTTTTTACAGAGGCAGTTTCTTAACAAAAAATCTTAAATTCTTATTGATCTGTTAACTGAACTTACTTTCATTCAATAAGTTTCTCTGCCAGTATTTTGTTACTGTTTTTAATAAGCTGCATATGTGTAATTACACATATTGGTTATCAGGACAGTCTTGATGGTGCACATCATTCAGTTTTTCACTCAGATTATTTGTTTCTATTGCAGAGAGCATGAAAGGCAGAGCCATATTGGTTTGGAATCCTCCAAACTGGATTTCTGACTGCAAGTGAACTTTTACAGGATGAAATAATTCTTAGCGTTTCTGCCATTTCAGACAATGCTGAATAACATATCCATCTTTACCCCTACAGTCATTTCAGAATCCATTAACATGTCTGCAGTATGCTCTTTATTGAAATCTATGGTTGAAAACTGTATTTTGCAAATAACTCCTTACATTTTTCTTTCTGAAGCTTAAGTTGCTGTTTTCAATACCTATGTCCACTATTTGCAAGTCAGTATTGGTGGAATGTCCACTCAAGTAATGACTTGAAGGTGAATTACAAATTAAACCTTGGGGAGTAATGGATTTTGTTACCACATGTACATTATCTGCCTTCCATTCTTACACACGTTTATAGACACTTATCCAGGGACTCCATGGTAAAAAGGGGAGTCTGTTACTGCTGGACTGTTCACCCTACTGTGCTTTCATGCAGAAAATGGTCCCTCTCAGGGTATGTGCATGTGATGCAAACATACTCAGATGACTCTTCTTGGTACACATGGCTGTTTGAACCATTATAGCTGCCTTGATAGTAAATAGCATTGTGGTCTTAAAGCCTGAAGTAGCTAACTTCAATTCTGAATTACTGTTTTGGTTTTGGGGTTTTTTTTAGGAACGAGTTAAATCTGTCTTCCATGCCAAAGAATTTGGAAAAATTATTAATTTTAGAAGTCCAGAGGATGCTAAGGTAAAGTCAAAATACAATTAAAAATATAGTGGTAAATTTAACTTAAAAAGTGTAACAGAAATACTCTTAACCTGAAACTATGTATAGTTAAAATTCAGTATTTCCACATATCTATTACAGACATGGAAATAGCAATAATCTACTCAGTAGTGAATTTCAAAAATTGTCAATTCCAACACCAGACTTTTCTCTACATAAATCTTCTGAATTACAGCAGTCTGACAAAAGACTGATTAAACAGTAATGTTTACAAAAATGAAACAATCTAGAATATGAATTAGAATAGTGCATTTTAATAGACCAAAATTATTTGTAAATTACTCATAGTTTTGTTCCAGGTGGTGGGCAGGGGTGGGGTGTAAAAACTGCTCCGTTTTTAAAATACAGGTTTTTTTGAAGAATGAAGAAAATCCTTAATAAAAATAACTGTAATTTATGTGATATATGATAGTGCTGCTATAGTTATACACATTTTTGGTATAACATCTTCATTTTGACATCATTAGTTTTGACTGCAACAGACTTCAGATCTGCTACCAGAAGGTAGCTACTTGTCAAAGTTCTGCCTTGTTTTTAACTAGTGTAGCTAGTAATTTTCAGCAAAAAAAAGAATGAGTCTTGTGTATATTTCAGAGGGGTGTGATTCCCTGGCATCATTGTTTGAGACAGCTTGCAAAAGTTGCATTCTCTCATTAGTTTAAGTTGCTTTTACATCTTCTCAATTAGTTTAGATTGCTTCTGTCTTCGTGAGAGTAGTTTCTAGTTACAGGTAAGTAGTAGCAATTAACTCTTACATCAGAAAAGTAAGGGCCCTATGCTGAATTTCACTTGCCTGTAATCTTTGGAGGTACTGAGGTTCTATGTTTCTTTTCTTTTTGGCTGTGTGGAACAAGGGTGGGCAGTCCTGAGGTCCATTAATCTCTCTGGGAGAGGAATCCCATCTATGCCCCAGCTTAATCAGGAACTATTCCAAAAGTGAAATAAGTACATCACATTACATATACCACAAGTCTTAACTAAGGGAAAGAAAGGTAAAAAAATGAATACACCTTTCACAAAAATATTGGGGTGTTTATTTACCTAGAGAGGCCCAGGAGCCTCACAAAATCAACACAAATATTCTTATGAGGGGATAGAACCTGATACAGTAACAGATTCTGATTTGTAATAATCCACTCATCTTTCTTCAAAGTGGTATGCACACTTTTTATGGCAGACCCTCAGTATAACTTCACATCCTACTCTAGATTTCCATCTCACTACCCTTTCCCCCAAGCCTCCTTTTTATTTTTCTTTAATACTCTTGGGAAACTAACTTCCCTTTTATGGGAACATTCCAATATGAAATTCCTTAAAAGAAACAAGATATAGTTGGAGCTTTTTTCCTAAATAACCTATCACACTGCTGTCACCTATTATTGTCTTCTGTCTGTTGTCATCTGTGATTTGTCTAGAGCTGTAGACAAAAGCAGAGCCAGGATGGGGGTTAAATGTTGTCTTCTCTTTTTTTCAAATCTTACTCCTTGAAGTGCAGACCAGGAAACAAGTTTAATATGACATGGTATCAAATGCTGAATATTGGTGCTTAAATGGCTCCATTCTCATGTTAGAAAGACAGGCATTTATACTCTATAGGAAAGTTTTTAACACTTGTGTTAAAACTTGCTTAGGAGAAGAGCAGGTGGTTAAGACAGGGACAAAACCAGTCCAGTTTTCAGCTGCTTTGTCCGTTTTGTACCACAGAAAGATTTTAATTTTTGCTCTTTTCTTTACACAGTGGATCCTTTCCAAACTAGAAGAAGTACGAGAGAATCAGCCAAAATTGTAATGAATGGAGAAGCACCAAGATGAAGAACACTCAACTGTTACCTTTTAATTCCTCTTTCACAAGCAGAACTGTTTGAATATCATCAACAAAAGCAAAAACAGAAAGGAGGGAAGATTTATCCAATGATTTATTATGATCAGAACTGTCTATATCAGAAAAGTAGATGATGTTAGATTAAAAGTTATGTAATGATAAAAAAAAAATCTGCCAAGTTTTGTCTTGGTTTGCTTGATTTTTTAATGTAAGAATTTCAGATTTCTTTTTTTTATATAAGCAGTATAAAGTGAGTTTGTCTTAACCTTTGATACTGAAATTGAACTCTGGAATAATTCTTATGATAGTATTTGGAGCAAGTCTTGCAGTTTTGATTTGATTGTGATAATCAGTAGTTACTTTATGTTTTGGTTTTATTGTGACTTGAGGCTGTGTTGAAATACAAATTTCTCTGTCAAAGGAAATGTTAACTTAATCACTAGTGTTAAAATATAAGAAGGAGAATACTGGTCAGAGAATTTGAATTTAAGTCACAAGTGGCTACTTAGTTGACAATACTAGGGCTTTTTGTAAATGAATGGACCAGGTCACAATTAATTTATACAGTACAGTATGGCTTTTAGTGTAAAATTTTTTTATATCATACTCAAAGAAATGTTGCAGCACCTCTATAAATTATTACAGAAAATGTAACAGTTTACAAAAATGCATATGGGGGAGAATTAATTCTGCACTAAAATATTAATAAAAATATTAATAAAAGCCTATTAGTTAGTTAGTAACAGTTAGTTAGTAACAGTCTTGCAGTCTTGCAACTCAAGATGGAGTTTATGGGGTTATAAGTGCACTGTTGCATACCAAATATAAATGCCTTGAATTACACAATATTGTGTGCTAAACAAAAGACTAGTGGAGTCAAATTTATATTAAATAATAAATATAATATGTCACAGTTGCTTTTATTAACTTTTCTTACCCAATGAAACTTCTTTGTTTCATACCCAGACAGCTGCATTTTATTAGCTTGAATGTCCGCAATTCTGTTTATTTCTTAGATTTAGTAGTCGTAGTATTGTTGAATGGCTGTTTACTGCAGTTGATACAAAAAGTACATGAAACAATACAGTGTTACATGAAGGTTTTCATAAATTCCCATATCAAAGTCTTCAAAATATATTGTACATATAGAAAGCACCTACTGCCAAAATATGATTTCCGAACAATAGTTTGGAATATTTATAGCTACAGGATAGAATTCTAACATTGCTGGTGATGCTTGAAGTGTCCAAATTGTTCCATTATTGTAAATCTAAAACAACTAGCATGTAACATATATTTGCAGATATTTAATTTACTGTAAGTCTTGCCGTTGGTGTTGAGTAACCATTTAGCAGGTTACAAAATACAAGTTATCTTGCAATTTTCCCCATAAATTGTAAATGGAATCAAAATATTATAAGGGGATTCAAAGCTATTACAATGATGGTGTTACTCCAATCATTTTGTACACCAAGTACATACCAAGAGTATTAACTCAGGTTTTATCACGCCAAACTTCCATACTTTGCCTTAGATAAGTAGTGGTTTTACGTGCACTGAGTACCATTCTTTATCTGTCTCTTGTTTTTCATCTGTCATTTCTGTTTTAGGCATGAGAGTTCATTTAATAGCCTCATAATGTTCTTGATAAAGTGTGTGGTTTCCTCTGCATTCCCAGAATTTACAGACTACCTGCTGCAAATTTCACTTAAAATGTATTGTGTGTGTACTTTGTACATTCCCATTTGTGTGTAGCTTTTCCATTTACCTGACATGAAATATTTTCTCTCCACAGAGTCTCTATTTTAATTATTTCTTACATTTATTTTGCCAACAAACTCTGATTCTCAAATCTCAGCTGGCTTTTTGGTAATATTTAAGCAATTTAACTCTTAATGTTGAAGGATTTATTTTAAATGTGCATATTTGTGGTTAAGCAGCTGATGTTTTGGAAAACATAACAATTCCCCAGGACGGCATTTTTCTTATAGACTATAAAATATTTTGATCTTCTTCTAACTAAAAGCCTTAAGACAGGATCTGAATTGTCCACAAGTCAGCGTGGGACTTCTCTTCCATGTCCCTTGGTTTCCACTTGTAATGAAAACATTATTTTCTATAGGTCCCTTTTCTAGTCCGTAATTTTTGTCTTTTGACTTTGGTTTTTTAATAAGGGTTTCTCCATAGAGTCATGAAAGAATTTTGCCATTTCTTGGCAAACACCAGTTTTCTCCTTTAACTATGTATCACCCCAGAGTGAAGAGAAAGGTATTTAGATTTGTGCCATTGTGTAATTTTCTGGATTACTGCAGGTTGTATGATGTCTACTCTGCTGTGCCTCATTCCTTATTGCAATATGCATATCTTTTTCAACAAGAAGGCTGAATAAGTATGTTAATTTTTTTCAAAGTGTATATGCAACTAGAAAAGGGGATCTCGATAAACATTAAAATGTAGGCATTTGGTTCTGCCCACTGTGGTGTTTAAAAGTTTATCTTGGCCTTTATTGAAATGGTGAAGAACTGCTCCTCATCTATATGACTGTTATGTAAACTTAAAACATTTGAGAAATGCCATTTGGGTTCTCAGTTTGCTAAGGGTTACAATTACCTCTAAAAAATTCATGAAACATTTGTAAGTCTGATTGTTGCACTTTGTTTTTGTTCAGCTGCATGGCTTTCATAGCATGGCTCTCTTGGTTTCCACTCCACCCTACCCCCCCTTCTTAATCTCTTAATCTTGAATAAAGTGAAACTGAATTTTGACTGAAATGTGCTTATTACTTGTTTTCTTTATGTACGGCTTTAATTAACAGATAATACCATTTATTACTCAGAATTTCACAAGTCAAGTCAAATCCTGTCTCTGAGATCACATGGTCAGACTTCTTTTGCAACCATCTCAGTAAAAGAGAATTATGGATTTTAGAATTTACCTTTGGTTTATTGTTTTAAGAAAGTTTTTAGTAGATGGATTAACATGTATCAATTCCTTTTTAATTTTTTTTTTTTGACGTGTGGGGTTTTTTTGGCTCTTGATTTTTGTTGGGTTTTTTCCTTATGTTGCAGTGTTGAAAAAGACATAATGATGTTGCAAGAGAAGAGAGTCATGGAATGATTTGGGTTGAAAGGGACATTACAGATGACCTAGTTCCAGTCCCCCTGCTCTGGGCTGGGACACTTTGAGCTAGACCAGGTTGCTCAGAGCCCCATCTTACCTGGCCTTGAACAGCTTCAGGGTTGGGGCATGCACAACTTCCTGGGGCAACCTATTGCAGCAATTCACTATCCTCACAAGAAAGAATCTCCTCCTGATATCTTAATCTAAACCTACTCTTAGTCTGAAGCTGTTCTCTCTTGTCCTGTCACTACATGCTCTTGTCAAAAGTTCTTTGCAAACTTTCTTGTAGGCCCCCTTCAGGTATATGAGGCTGCTACATCATCCCTCAGAATCTTCCCCTCCCAGACTTAATCTCCTGAACTCTGTCTTCATAAAAGAGCTGCTCCAGCCCTCAGACCATCTTCCTGGCCTTCCTCTGGAACATCTCCAACAGCTCTGTGTCTTCTATTGAAAGCCACAGAGCTGGCACAGCATTCCAGGTGCACGCCATGAAACCGGAATAGAGGGGCAGAATTCCCCCCTTGCTGGCCACACTGCTTTGGATGCAGCCCAGGCTACATTTGGATTTCTGGGCTTCAAGTGCAGTTGGCTGGGTCTTCATCCATCTTCTCATCCACTGGCACCTCCAAGTCCTATGCAGGGGTGCTCTCAATGCATTCTCTACTGAGCCTGTACTTGCGCTTAACCCAATTCTTGTGAAATCCTCTTTTCATTTTTTTTTCCTCATCATAAAGATTGTGTATGTATGCCATTAGCCATTTGTTATATTTAGCGTTTTACAAAATTACTCTTCCCTGAAGACTTGGGAATTTTCTGCCCAGTACATGCAAGTACATCTATGCATCACCTATGAGACCAAGCTTTACCTAATCTGTGCGATGATGCTCTTATGTCGCGGTGCCCCTCCAAGTGCCTGCTCGGAGTCACCCAGCTTGCTCTGGCACAGCGAGCGGCAGGGGACACTCTCCCGATCCTCAGGAGAGCAGGACAGCGGCTAAGGCTTTCGGCTTGCACGGGCGAGGCTCCTTGCGACCGTGGCAGAAGAAGGAGTGGACTTTGGTTGAGGGTTCAGTCTGGGTTCATTGGAGAAACACGGGAAAGCGATCTGCACCCAACTGAAAACACAGGGCTGGGTTATGCAGCTTGTTATAAAGGAGGGAGGGAAGAGGGGAGGGGCTCACCCTGCCAGTGGGGTCACAGGGGGGCTTGGGGAGCAGGGAAATAGGCATTTAGGGGAACCAGTGGGAGTAATCGAGGGGAGGGGCCCTGGTGCCTGAACCTATCACTCAACACCCTTGGTAGAAGTTTCTAGGGGGAGGGGATGGGCTGTCAAGTGACAGATAGGACACCAGGGAGGAGGTGGGGGAATGACAAAGCAGTTTTTAGGGAACGGTGGGAGAGGGCAGGGTAATTGGCAATGAAAGAGAGGGAGGAGGCAACAGGGGCAGAACCATTGCAACAGGAGGAAAAGTGGAACAAACCAAGGTATAACTAATTACAAATACAATGTATAAAAACACAACAATCTTAGTCACAATTTTTGTTTTTGTGGCTGCAAGAATCTAAAGTTCACTGACCACGTGCCCAAAATTTTGTAATTTGGATTTGATTGTCTTCATGGCAAATCTGGAACAAGAATTCTAAATATTCTTATAATACCTCAAGGGAAGAATCTTAAGTCTGCTCCAACAAGAAGTAAAAGAATGTCTCATGTAATTTTTTATTTTAACTTGTCATGGTACAGCGAAGGCTGAAATATATGGCAGCCAGAACAGGCATGATGAGATAGGACACTAATGCGCAAAAAGGGGAGAAAATGGAATTATCTTTTTGCTGGATGTCTCCAAGTGTTTTTTTATCTTTGTGCATGTTCTCATTGCATCAAGCAAATGGAGAAGTATGTGCCGAGGTTTGTCTTGGTAAGTGCCTTCATGTATGCTTGTGATTGTTGGTTGTGAAGTGTGACAATGAAGCGAACTTGTGCTGATGGGGTCCTGCAATGGTAACAGTCTCAACATCTGCAAAACTTGTACTCCAGCAAAGCCAGGCTCCTACATTCGTAGTACAGATGTCCTACTCACATACACAGCAAATCTTGACTCTCAGAGGAAGCCTCTAAGAGTTTAAAGGTATTTTTCTGGAAGTCCCAGGGGCTCAAAACTGGATCAAGCAGTCAAGGCATTTGGGCATTTTATATGCCTTCTTCTAATAAATCTGCTGTCCTAGAGAAGTATTTCACTGATGTCTTTTCATGTGACTGTAATTTTTAAAGTAAAACTCCATTACCTATAGATATTAAGACAACAATTGCTATTCTCTGAGCAACAATGGTTAATTTAGGACTGTAAGTTTGAGTACTTCTTCCAGTACTTCTAAAGGAGGGCTCAGATGACTTGTTGGGAACATGGATGATATTCACACAGATGGGCTGTTGTATAGTGTGCTTTCCACCACTTCCCCCTTGGCTGCCTCTTCTTCAGCAAGTGGCTCTGAGTCCTGTACCTCATCCCCAGGTGTTTTTCATTGTTCCCTCAGCATAGAGAACTGCCATTCACTAGTATAGACACACAGTGTAATAGGTCAGTGTCCTTCACTTGCTTAAAAACATAGAAGCATTGTTAAGAAGGGGCTTCTCCTGATTTTCCAACACTAAAGAAAAAGTGGGTTAGTCAAACATTACAAACTGTTTTCTTCTGAAAACACTACTTTCTGGGAAAAAAGGGATCTGTTTTGTTTAATATGTGAAACTGCAAACATCTTTCATGGGCAGGGAAAGGTCAGGGTGGGCTTTTCCCCGGACTGAGCTCTGAGAGCTATCTCCTGGAGGCATACACAAGAGCACTACTCAAACTGAAAAGTCAGTTGAACTTTTTTATTTTTCTGTGCCGCACAGAAATTGTTATTTTATGCCAATAGTAAAAGCTATTGCTATAATATTTTTCCTTAGAAAAATGGCATTTTGATGTATTTAAGTATAGGAGAAACTTGGCACATCTTTTGGGGTTAATTACCGCTATTATGAGGCTTTTCTACTAACATGCTGTACTCACCAGTGTTGCTTGGCGAGCTGATAAGTGCCAGTAACCTCTGTGAGTTTTGCATGGCAAGAACAGCTTTCGAAATTGCCCTCACATCTTTATTATTTTGTCTGAGAATTGTTGCCACAGTAAAGGAGAACTGAATGTGCTATTAGTGGTGCTGCCATTCTTAGTGGAGGGGTTTGTCGTTGGGAAGAAAATGTGGGAGGTAGGAAAATGGCTGGAAATCTTCTAAAGAGTGACCATTGTGCTCTCTAAGCCCTGGAAAACTACCCATGAATCTTAACAGCAAGGAAAATGCAACCAGATTATGTTAGTGACTTGGAAGAATTTAAGGCCTAGGTAATCACAATTAATTACTTGTGGATAATCTTTCAGCTCGCATGGCAGTGAATGCTGGGAACATTTGTTAAGTGCCTTGCTCTTTGAGAAAAGTGTTATTGTAAAGCATTTGAACAAAAATGTAGTGATAAAGAGTCACCAATAATTAATATTTTGTAATTACTGCTAGAACATCCAAGGAGTTGGTTTATCAAGACTACAGAGAGCTACTTCTGTAAAACATAATAGGCTTACCCTAGTCTTTCAACTACATTGCTCAGAGCAAGAATATAAAAATATCTAGCACCCTAAAAAACTCTAACTTCTTATTTTTAAGGTAATACTGTTTCAAATTTTATAAGCTATGATTGTAAATACTAGATTTAAAGAATTCTGAAGAAAATACCAACTGGACAGCAATGTAGCTATGTACATTCTTCTATATACACCTGAATCTATAGCTGTCAAAAAATAACTCACAGGCAAAAATGAGATGGGAAATATGAACACAATATTTTAAATATAAAACTCGTAAAAACCTAATTCTTTAAAACTCTTTTAGTCCATATTTCTTCAGTAAATATGAATCCCCCTTCCATTTCCATAAATAAATTCCATAAATAGTATTTAAAAAGACACCCTTTTTAAAATGAACACAGGCTGTATTATGAGCAATCCACACTTTTTGGCTGCAACCATGTTTTTCTTTAAAACAGATCAAAATCCCTCAGGTTTAATGGACTTGACAACAGCAAAGACAAAATGAGTATTTTCTGTCTGGGCACAAGTAGGAAAGATTATCTTCTTGTCTGGATTCTGATCCTGATACAGCTCCAAAATTAAGTCTCTGACAACTTTGACTTCTTGTTTAAATCATAGCTCAAAGCACAATTTGTGGAGTTGAACAGTTAAAAGCTATGGGTTAAGGAAGAAAAATGTGGACATTATCAAAACAGGCTAATTTTGTATTTAAATATAAAATTACCATAAAGACATAGTCCCCTGTTAGGTTTTTTTTTATTCATCTTTAGTGGAACAAAAACTGTTTGCAACACTGCTTTCTGAAATGTGTGGAGTATGCTTTTTTCAAAGCTAAACCTTACAGGTCAACAAAATTTTTTTCCAAAAGTCTAGTGAAATTATGCAGCATTAATAGTTTGCTACACTGTCATAGTTTGTCAATGACTGTTATAAATGAATTGACTCCGCAGCCAAATTAAAAAAAAAATTTGACAAAGATTTATTAATTACAAATTGGAAAAAAAATCCGCCACAGCCAAGACAGCGTCAAGTCTGGAATTTGGCGCTGGGTGAACCTGGATCCGACTGACAGAGTGCCGGCGTTTCCCTGGAGGTTCACCCCGACCGTCTGGTACAGCCCGCTTATATCCCCTATATTCTCCCTGAGGCCTGCATAACACAGGATGTCCCTTGTGTTTGTTCATATGTAGAGTTCGAACATAGGGATGCAAAGGTCAGTCTTGGAACTTCTACAGTCCTCTCACAGTCCTCTCGGTCCTTCCTGGATGTTCTTTTCACATGGATGGCCGAGTCCATACGGATGCAAAAGGCGTGCCTCGATGTCTCTGACATGTACTCGAGTGGTGCCCATGTAATCAGCTCCTGGCATCCCCTTGTCCCCTTTTTCATGGCCCGGGAGGCTCCTTTCATTATCTTTAGCATGTTCCAGCTAAAGACTTGATATTATCTTTAGCATGTTCCAGGAACTGCGTGAATAGGAATGAGACCCTGCTCCCGGCTGGAGTGGTCAAGGACATGTGGTGGATCAATGTAATATTTTAGACATACATATATTTACTAACAGCATGAATTAATCACTCATATATAACAATGACCATGAGAGAAATTAAGTTTTCTAAAACACACAGAGTAAATAGGATTCTCTTTGGCCAAAAAGGAAACATATGTTTTCTCTATAGCTAATAAATTAATGTAACATTTCTAATTTCTGATAGTAGGATTCAACATAGAATCGAGGAATCATTTAGGTTAGAAAAGACCTCCAAGATCATCAAATTATCACCTTGTCAACTAGAACATGCCACATCCAGTTGTTTTTCAGTACACCTCCAGGGATGGTGACTCCACCCACCACATCCTTGGGCAGCCTGTTCCTGAAGCTTCTCCCCTGGTGTAGGTTGGAGCTTGATACATGTCTTGCAGAATATAATCCTGTATTATGTAATAGGATACCTAATATTTTTGGTGATGTAAAGCATCAGTAACATTTCTTAAGGAAAGTTATTCAGGCTGCTTTTACAACTTTGACTTTTTCTCTCAAGTCCACAGAACAAAATTTTTCTTGTAATTATATGGCAGGAGGAATAAATGCATCTACTGTTGTGACCCTTTGCTTTTTTTGTTTGCTGTCCTCCTTCTCTCAGTGTCTCCAGCTTGCTTCCATAACTTTATCTAACTGGAAGTTGTAAACATACGTTAGGGCTTTATCAAATCTACTAGGGCCCTCTCTTCCAAACAGCTGCAGTCAGGAGACAAACTGTTAGCTCTAAATGGAATTAAACTACATTCCAATAGGAGCACCACAGTTACTACAAATACCTTGACTGCACCACCCCTCTCCCCATCCAAAACTTAATTAAATAGTAGTTCAGCATACACAATAATTGGGCTACTTGAATTGGAAAGCTTTTTTCATGTAATATAAATCTTCTAAACCCATGTGTTTTGAAACACCATTCATGTTACTCTGTTAACTTTGGAAAATAAAAGGAATGGAAGCATGGATGTCCAGCATTCATTGAATGCGAAAGCTTAAAGGACCATAGAAGGAAAGCTACTTTCACAATTGTATCCTGAATCCTTTGGCAGGTCATCTTACCTAAATAGAATACTTTCTAAATAAAAAGGACACTCAATAATTCCTGTAGCTGGCATGAGTACTCCAAGAACCACCACAAGTTGACATGAATGAGGACACAACAATATGACCAAGGTCACCCAACAAAAACAAGCTGAAGGCATTGTCATAAATTAATCACACAGACTCAAACACAGAGTAGTAACCAGCAATCCCAAAAGCGTTCCCACAGAAGCAGCTAAATAGAAATTCATTTGTACATGGCCTTAGCCCAGCTGTTGCTGACATAAAACCAAAAACCCTTTAACTTTTGTTTGAATAATCTTTGCTATTACCCCAAAATAAACATAGGGATTAAGATCTGAAGACAAATATAAATATCAGTCTAGTTATACTGTTTACCAACACCAGTCTCTTCATTCGTGGTGTTTATCTAGCACAGTAAAATGAAAAGCTGTAAACAAGAATACTTCAGACTTGAATATGAGACTTAAAGATGAGGCATTTAGTTTCTTGTCTGACTGTGCAGTTATTCTTAACCTTACTTTTCCTAGCTCCACAAATCTTACCGTTTTAATGGCTGGGTTTAAATTTTAGGATGACATTTCCTGTGCCTTGATAAAATGTGTGTGTGAGCAGGGCAAGATTGCTCTCTGCAATCTACTTTCCCACCACTAGACGTCAACGTTAGATCATCCAAAGCCCTAAGGAGGGTAGAAGTCCTAGGAGGATTAGAACAAAAGATAGGAGGTGTCTTCCAAATCCTACACCATGGCTGTAGTACAAACCTTCCTTTATTTAAGCACCAATTTCTCTCTCCCTTTTCCTTTTATGGAAAAGCAAGGACTTCTATGTATTCTCCCCTTGCTGCCCCAGCGTCCTCACATTTGGATTTCAGAATAAAAAATACTTACAATGTAACCCCTTGCTCAGAGGATGAATTTTTTATTCTCTCTTAAGAGTAAGAAAATTCATCCTCTTCAGTGATGTAGCAAACTATTGTTGAGATTTCATCTGTAAGTAACAGCAAAAGGAAGATTGAATAAAATTGAAAATAATTACTGATTGTGACTGATTTCTTAGAAAATGGGGCTACAGTACGCCGTTAAATGACATCCTTCTTCTTCAGTGTAGGATTATTTAAGGAAAATGCAGACAAACATATGACAAGAATGATAATGCTTGACACAGAGGAGCAGATTGCCTATGTGTAACTGTTCTGAGTTAAATTTTACCATAAATGCATAATCTAAATATTCCTTGCTGAAATTTAACCCTATTACTTCTCAGCCTTGGCAGAAATAGAAATGTAATTCTTCTGTTATCAAAATAAAGCTCCCCCTGCTCCATCCCCTCCCCTCACCAATTATATTGTTTGAAAACTGGGGGAGAAACTTATCTTCATTCTTATTTATATGCAAAACATTTCATGTAACTGAACTGGCTGACCTGCCTTCTTGTTGTCAATATATTTGTACAGTTGTTTCTCATTATTTTCCCCAAGGGAAATTCAGTTATATACAAGCTGTGTTGATCTCAGAACTGGGAGGAAGGATGGTTCCAGAATGTTTGGAATGCCTAAAATTAGTTAGTTTCATCTCTCCAGCTTAAAATTTGCTGTATACCACCGACAGGTGCCTCAGCATAGAGATGGGTATAACTAATAAAACCAGAGGGAAACCATCTCTTCTTGATGAGGCTGCATGTGCCCAGGTGGCCAAGGCCAATGGCATTCTGGCCTGTATCAAAAATAGTGTGGATGACAGGGCCAGGATCAGGATTGTCCCCTGTACTCGACATTGGGAAGGCCACACCTTGAATCCTGGTTGGTTTTGGGCCCCTCACTCACTACAGGAAGGACAGGGAGTGTGTCCAGAGAAGGGGAACAGAGCAGGAGAAGGGTCTGGAGCACAAATCCTCTGAGGAGCAGCTTTCTCCCAGGCTGTCTAGCCTGGAAGGAAGGAGGCTCAGGGGATATCTTCCTTATGGCATTCTGCATCTCTCTGAGTGGAGGCTGTAGTGAAGTGTGGGTTGGCCTCTCCCAAGTAACAAGTGACAGGACGAGACAAAATTCCCTTAATTTGTACCAGCGGAGATAAATGTTGGATATAAAGAAAAAATTCTTAACTGAAAGTGTTTTCAGAGCACAGGCTGCCCAGGGCAGTGGTTGAGTGACCGTCCCCACAGGTGTTTGAATGTTGTGCAGAAGGGGCACCTTGAGACTTGGTTTAGTGCTGCACTTGGTAGTGTTAGGTTAAAGGTTGGACGAGATGATCTTAAGGGTTTTTTAAAATGAAACAATTCTATTATTGTCTTCTCTAAGTCTTGTTTGTTGCTGTAATTAGGCATGGTAATTACTGCTTAGAGGAGTCCAAGAGATGCTATTCCCTCTGTCTCTTGTAGAATTCCTGAACTCACAGAATCATTAAAAATGGTTGGGATTTTAAAGATGTCTTAGCTTCAGCCCCTGCCACAGGCAGGAACACCTTCTGCTAGACCAGGTTGCTTGGACGTCCTCCAGCCTGTCCTTGAAGACCAGGTATAGGAGTTGCACAAACTACTCAGCAATTGCTTTCTTTTTTCTAGTCTAAACCTACCTTTCAGTTTAAAGCTGTTTCCCCCATCCTAGTCCAACTTCCTGAATCTTTCCAGAATTCCTTCATTGCCTCAACTTGTCTTTCCAGCAATGTCACTTTATTCACTACCACTTCTTTCATCATCTAATCAATTAAATTATTGCACAACTGTAAGAATGGATTGCTATTGGGAAATCAGCGTTTTAACCAAGAGGCAGGTGTCACAGTGCTTTGTTTGAGTGTTTGTGTTTGTGTTCTTGTGTTTGTGATGATTTAACAAGAAACATTCATTGTAAGACCAGTGCAATACCAGCTGTTTTAGCCTGACTACTGTAATGATTGAAATAAATTCTTTTTCTAGAAAACTGTGTTGGCAGGCTAGAAAATATCAGTGTAAGATAGGATTATAATTGGAAATGGATTGTTTGTTTTAGATCTAGTTTTAAATAAAATTGATTAGCAGGCTTTGATAGTTACAGATGTTCTGTATTGCATTCATGGTCAAGACAAATAATTGCAACTGAACTGAAAATCTCTAAACCATTGGAAAATTAAGTAAATGCCCAAGCTGTATTCACAACTCCTCCAGTATATAAGAACCAATTCTGCTAGCCAATTCTTTTTTTCACATTGTTGTATCTCTTCCATTGAAGGGTTTTTGAGGATTTTTGCAAGTAGGATGACTTTAAATCCATAGCTCTAGCTATTACTGTAGCTCTAGCTCTTTAGGCTAGTCTGATAAAATGCTTAAATGTCCCTCCCCACCTTGTTAAATACTCTGAAGGGTAACTGAATGAGATAAGATGTCCCACAAGGCTTGCAGGCTTTTTGCCATTTTCCTGTAGAATCCAAAACTAAGAAGCCTAGAAAAGGGTTATTAAATCTTGTTAGCATTTATTAATAACGTAAATGTACATTTTAACAATTATCTTTTGGCATTTCCAACTGTGTATCATGAAAGGAGTTAAAATATCCTGAAAATTTACATCAAGACTGGAATTTTATAGAAGTCTCACCACTAAGAAGTTAGCCCAAGAGACATGATGGAAATATGCAACACTAAATGCATGAGCGGTACAGAAAGAACAGGAAGGGCTCAAAGAAAATCCATAATCATTTGAGAGCAAACCAAGGAACAAAGAGGGAAAACAGCACAAGCACATGTTAATGTCACTTCTTGGCAGAAATTTTAGTTAATGAAATACAACCCACAAATTAATTCCAGAATTCACTCTTCATTGAAATTCATAGAATATAACATGTTCTCTGTAAACACAGTATAAGCAGTAACAGCAACACTTACATTTAACATGCTATAAAATTTTGATATTTGATATATCCATGCCAAAGTTGCCTTACTTCAGGCATTTTTTTTGTAGACTTCTACTTTTCCATGACATGGTGCATGGTGCAGAAGACAAAATAAGGGTGTATAGTTTTGAATACACAGAAGTAGGAGAATATACTTGTCCCATTAAAAATAAAAAGTACACAAGAAACCAAACCAAAATCCTCAAAACCTATAGTCCTGGAAAGAAAACTGATCATGTATAAAAGACACAGTGGCAAAATCATTAAAAAAACCCCTCAAAACCTCTATCTAATTTTAATTGAATCCTAAAAACGTATTAGTCTCTTTAAAATGTGTTACATTACTCTCCAGTGGGAATCAAATTTAATTCTGTAATAAAAGGGCAATTGATGATGAATAAGAGGTGCCAATGCATGGTCTTGTTGTTAATCTGTTTTCATCAAAAAGTGATATAAAAAAGAAACAAAATAATCAGGAGGTGTCTTGAGTATTTGTTTTTCACTTCAGTCAGCAATACCATTGGATAAAAGCAGCCTTCCCCCGTTTTGCAAAAGTGACAAGAAAGAGGGAGAAATGCCAGGTGAATGAGTATATTAAATACAACTCATAGTAAAAACAATTTTAATTTTTTTTTTGTTTGCAACAAATGGATAACAGTGCAAGTGAAAAAGAAAATTTTGAAGATATATGGATAAATTTTATCTCCAGCTGTTACATGTTATGCTATTATTTCAGTAAAGCTTCTCTTTGAAACTCCATGCTTGGAAACAAATTGTATCTGGTTTGATACCTTGCACCTCTATCCTATTTCCTAGGAAATTAAATATTAAATAGAACCCCAAGCAGTGCTAAAGGCTGGAGGCAGAGTGGCTGGAAAGCTGTCCAGATAAAAAGGATTTGGGAGTGCTGGTTGACAGTGGCCAAATATGAGCCAGAGTGTGCGCAGCTGGACAAGAAGTCCAGTGGCATCCTGGGCTGTATCAGCAGTGGTGTGCCCAGCAGGAGCAGGGAAGGGATTGTGCCCCTGTGCTCAGCAAGGACAAGGCCACACATCAAATCCTGTGCTGAGTTCTGGACCCCTCGCTGCAGGACAGAGCGGGTAGAGAGTGTCCAGAGAAGGGCAGCAGAGCTGGGGAAGTGTCTGACACGCAAATCCTGTGAGGAACGGCTGAAGGAGCTGGGGTTGTTTAGCCTGGAGAGGCTCAGGAGAATCCTTGTTAGTCCCTACAACTATTTAAATGGAGGGTGTGAAAGGGTGGCACAGCGTCAGCCACGTCTCTCAACATTTTGCCCCGTCAGCAGGCTGGGGTGGTCCTGGGAGGGGACACAACTGGGCCAGCTGACCCAAACTGACCAAAGGGAACTCCATAGGGAACTCCATACCATGGGATGTCACTCAGATACAAAACTCAGGGAAGGAGGAGAAAGGGAGGCATTTGTTATTTACAATATTTGCCTTATGGAGCAACCTCCACTCATGAAGGAGCCCTGCATCCTGGGAAGTGGCCGAACACTGAACGTCACTGCCTGATGGCAAACAGAAAAAAATTCGTTTTGCTTATGTGCATGCAAACTTCACTTTTGCTTTAATAAACTGCCTTATCTCAACTTCTGAGTTGTTTTCCATCTGATTTTCCTTCCCCTGTTCAGTTGTGGAACAGTAGAGAGGCTTGGTGGTCACCTGGTGCCCCGCCAAGGTCAGCCCACCACACCTGTCCAGTCAGCACTACATGCAAGAGTACTGAAAAAGCACAAAAAGGATGTTTCCCATCATTGACCAATGCCAAACACTTGCATTCTTACAGGATATTCTGCTTGAATTGGGTTAGTTTTTACTCTGCTGCCACTGTGTTTTTGCAATAGTGGAAATATGGAGATATCAAGTGTAACTCTGGCTACATTTCAGTTAATACTGTTTCAACAGCTAAATAACTCATATTAAAAAAAAAGATTCCTTCTTTAGTACAGATCTGCTCAGAAGTAAGGAATTTAGCAGATTGTCAGAAAAATGGATAAAAGTTAGAATCATAGAATATCCTGAGTCAGAAGGGACCCACAAGGATCATTGAAGTCCAGTTCCCAGTCCTGCAAAGGACAGCCTGAAGAGCCACACCATGAGCCTGACGACATTGTCCAAACACTTTCTGAGCTCTGTCAGGCTGATGCTGTGACCATTTCCCCAGGGACCTGTTCCAGTGCCCAACCACCCTCTGGGGAATTCCTGATAGCCAACCTAGACCTCCCCTTCAGGCCACTGTCACAACTTCTGGCGATTCCCTGGTCACCACAGAGAAGAGATCAGTGTCTGCTCCTTCTCCTCCCCTTGCAAGGAAGTCGTAACTGCGATGAGGTCTGCCCTCAGTCTCCTCCAGGCAGGACAGACCAAGTGACCTCAGCTGCTCCTCACACAGCTTCCCTCAAGGCCCTTCAGCATCCTCATTGCCCTCCTTTTAAATGCTCTCTAACAGTTTAATGCCCTAAACACCCAAACTTCCCCCAGCCCTGGAGGTGAGGCTGCCCCAGCTCAGGGCAGAGCAGGACAATCCCCTCCATGCCTGCTGGTGATGCTGTGCCTGATGCCCCCCAGGACAGGGTTGGCCCTCCTGGCTGCCAGGGCACTGCTGACCCATGTTCAGCTCCTCACTGACCAGGACCCCCAGGTCCCTTTCCATGGCACTGCTTTCCAGCAGCTTCTCCTTCCACAGTCTGTCCATCCAGGATTGCCCGTCCCAGGTGCAGAATCTGATAGATGTCATTCATCTATTAATGTCACATCTTTTTTCAAGAACATTCAGTTTTCACAAGGAGACAAAAAGTGTATGTTTTATTGAAAGTTCACAATATATCACATGTGCCATTTCACATTAATATTGTCTATTCATATTGTGCATAAATATTTGAGGAATTAGTTCCATGGTCTTTACCCTCACAAACCTCTCTGACATTCCCAGATAGTCTGTTCTCTGAACCAGTTGAGCCTATTCCAGCAATTTCAAGTAGTGATATGTCAAGAAGATGTCAACTACTTGAGAAGGTTCTATGCAGGAATGTTTGCGTCTGTGATGCCAAAGTCTATAATTGAATTTGATCACTTATATTAGAGAATGATAATAAGAATAAATTTCATATGTCTTTATCCTATTTGTATGAAAGCTTTCAAGAGAGATAACTTTATCTTACATTCCTTTTGCATTTGGTTTTTAAGGATGGCTTCCAGAAAATCAAAATGTTAAAAAGTTAACACATTCTGATATTCCTTATTTTTACTTTTGTTCTAGTTAGAATGGCCCTAGCAAATTTCAGCAGTAATACAGATTTCAATCCATGCTGTTTCCAAACCTAGCAAAAAATAACAGCATAGAAAGCATATACAGTAAGCAATGCAGTAACATAACATTGTTAAAAGTCAACAGACATGAAAAATTAAAGGGATTCTTTTTTATATTTTTTTTCTAGCAGTGCTTAAAAAAATGAATGAAACTGAATTTTCATACCCTTATAACATATTAATACGTATCCATAACAGTCTCTTTTCCTTAATAAATTATTCTAATTATCTAACCCTGGAATGTAGACTGATTTCTAGTTGCAGAATTTAATCCAGCTAATCCTCTGCCTAGCTTCTGGTTTTCTTACAGTATACTATGAGGAAATGCAACCAAGTTTAGTGAAGGAATTAATGTCTGTAATTTTTTCAAAAGTTAAATCAGAAGAGTAGGTCTAGGCATGCAAAAACTAACAAAATACGTCTCTTTTGTTCTTGTCACTTCCTTTTCCTTCATCAATACATTTGCAATAGTTTAACACAAAACCAGACATCTCTCTCCTCTGTAACTTTGGCTGACACATGTAAATGTGTTTAGAACTTACAAGGAGTGAAGGAAGGTAGTCATGCACAGTGTGATCACAGAATATTTATTGTTTAAGAAACAAGACTTAATACTTATTAAATTTAGTCCAGCCTTACATAACAATAGAAGATCCTCATTTTAATTAGTCACAGTCAATTAAAGAAAAATTCTATGAAGAAAAGAAAACATGTTTCCAAGTAACAATATTCACTAAGTATGGGCTCAAATCAGGGAGAAATTTACTGGTGTGTTTTCTGACTCGGTTTGTACATGTATCCCACCACTGACTGTAATGGAATTCCTTCAGACTCACAGTGAATCAGGAAAAACATGAATAGATCTCTGAAGGTACAATATGCGTAGATTCCTGAAAGGAAGGAAACAAATTCAGGTAAAAAAAAAAAAAAAAATGATTAGATAACATTCATATTGAATTAAACAAACAAGAAAAATGCAGCAGGCTAAGAATAGGAAATTCATCCATGCCTTGATTTCCTTCCTTGAAAGTAACAACATTCATGGATCCAAAAGCCTGCGTGTACTGACCTGCGTGTACTCCCACTTTTCGAGTGGGAGAACAGGGGGCACTCTGGGCACTCCACTACTTGGAAATTTCCTAGGCTGAGGAAGAGATTCAATTAGTGTATTCAGAGTCAGGAAATGAAAATAATTCAAAATGCAAGGATTAAGATGAAAAAGAATGATCTCTGGCAAGGCAACAAATTAAACTGTTAGTCACAAAAAAACAACTAGTTGGACAGAGTTTGCATAAAATGTCATACTTCTGGGTGTAATTTTCACAGTGGAAACTAGCTGGTGTAGGACAAAAGTGACATTAAGAAGCTTTTAAATATGTGATTGTTATATGTCAGAGCTACTGAAGTCATAAAGAGGTTCTCTAGCCAGGTGAAGCCATGCATACACACATACACACACACAAAAAAGAAAAAAAGTTAGAAAAGGACAAGAATGTGGATGAGAATGTGCATGTCTAACTTCTACAGTTTGGTGCAAGTTCTCTAGATTTCCTCTTTTCTGTCAAAACCACAGATGTTTCCACCTATTAACATATCAAATTTCTGCAGGAGTAAACAAGGTACTGCAAGATTAATTTCCTCTCAATTATTTCTGTAGGGTTATCACCAAATACCTCAATCTCTTGGAAACAGAAAATTCTTCAACTGTAGAGAATGAGAATTGTGAATAACTATTTCAGATATTTACACCAAAATTTTAGGGATTGATTCCTGCATTCTATTTCCAGTTCTTAAATTACTGTATAGAGGTTCTGCCTTACAAGCAGTTGGAGACAACATTCAAATGATTTAGAGTTTACCATAGAACCAGGAACAACTTGAAAGATAAATGTCTCTCTTTCCCAGGACTGTGTCATAGAAAGAAAATATACATGGGAAACCAAGAGCTATTGGTTATCTCTTCCCATACAGCTCTAGACAAAGAAGCAGTTATGTCTCTGCACCTCTGAAGGACTAAGAATGTCAATAAAATGAGCACTTCTTGAAAACTAATTTCTGTCCTGGAATGAAATTGCCTCAGCTGGTCTCTACACAGTTTCCCATCCCTGGTGATTTTTACTTCTGTCTTCATTGCTTCTGACACAAGAAATCCTGATCTGGGAAAATAAAATACATGACATCTCTTGCCATCAGCAGCCATATGACATGAAATTACACGCTGTCTCATTTTTAAGACACTTATGAACATCAAAATTGAAAATAACAAGGAATACGGCGTGTCCTTGGAGACTCCATGTTAAGAGCATCTGAAGAAAATAAAATTTCTGGCCACCCTAAGTTTTTGCAATATACCACAGGAGAAAAAGAGTCAAACATAACAGTTCCACTGATTCCTTTCAGAACACAATGCTGCATCTTCATTATCACCCAGTCCTTTAAAAGAACATAACATTTACCTAACACTTTCTGCAATGTATTCGGTATTCTTTTTAGAATAGAGATATGGACATTTCAAAGGTTTTTCACAGGTCACACCACCTCTCAAGAATTAACTCTCTTGCAGCCTTACTAGTGTACTTACAGTATAAAAACTTATTGCAGAGAAGGTTTTAGATTATGGACATTGTTTTTGAGTGTGTGTATTCAGATGTATAACAGTTTCATCAAGTAGAGATCATCCAGAATTTTCCCCTGGTTTCTTCAGCCAGGAATACCTGCTGGCTGACCAGTGAAGACTGATGCAGAGAAGGGCATTCAGTATCTCAGCCTTCTCAGCAACTTCTACTGGAAGTGTCCATGTTCCATTCAGTAGAATGCCCAGACCAGGTATTAAATACTTCTGTTAATTCAGTGTACAAAGATATATGAAAATACATCTTCAAGAACATTTAGGCCTCAACTGAAAATAATCCAAATAGATGTTACATGGTATGTCTTAGTTTTTGAGGTTATCTTTAACATTTCACACTTGAGTGCTCACAGTTATACTGCACTGCATGTTAGACTGATTCTTCCAAACTTTCCCCATCTTCTTTTTAAAAATAATAAATCTTCCATCATTCTGAGTAACTAATGACTCGAATTTCTAAAATGGTTTGAGCACAGAAAATACCATATATCTAACAATATCTAACAATCTGCTTTGCCATATTTCCAATTTGTACTGGTAGACATAATTAGTTGAGCTGCCATTGCTATCTGAACTAAAATGAACTCCAAGTTTTTTGATGTTCACCCATTAATAAGGACGGGTTTTAAGGACAATGTCCTTGAAAGTGGATGCTTTCCCAGTGTGCCAAGCTACTCAGCTGTCTAATTTCCTTGCTAAGTGAATTCCTTGGATGTTATCTTATGTAGGATTGTAGGGGTATATCATGTTGTACAGAAAGTGAATGCTGCCAAATATAACCTGACCCTGCCCTGAGCGACTACATTCTAAACACACTTCAGATACCTCACAGTACAGCTCAAGTAGATATGGCTTCAGATATATACAAGTCAGAAATAATTTCTCCTTTCTACTTCAACCTATGCAGGGCACCAGATATGCTATTTGTTTCAGTACCCAGAGGAAAAGAAAGCAGCAATGAATGTCGAACACAAATGTCATTATTATTTTTCTATATAAAAAAATATCTCTGCATTCTCAAACATGGATAAGGAGAATCCTTTGCTAGACTTCTGTTAAAACATCTCTCCTCAAGCTCTGAAGATTTTGCATTATCAGCTTCTGTTTAATTCACTGACTTATCAGTTTAAGTACTGGATAGACCCAAAGAATTTAACTTAAGAAGTTAACTTCACATTTTCACAAAAACAATTTCCTTATTTCCTCTTCATTACTCTGAGCTTCTTAAAATCCACAGACACAAAAGCCTTTTCTTTCAAGTGTTGAAACATGGGGGAGCAGACCACTCTGCATTTTGGTTTTAAATACTGAAAGACAAAAGGAAAGAAATTATATACATGGTCATTGACTTGCTAAGTAGTGACAACCTCTAAGCAAATCACAGAATCACAGAAACATAGCACCATGCAATAACTTGCATTGGAAGGGACCTTAAATATGACCTGCTTCCAGCTTCCCTGTGATGGGCAAGGACATCTTCCACCAGACCAGGTTTGCTCAGAGCCCCATCCAACCTTGCCTTGAGCACTGCCAGGAATGGGACATTCACAGATTCCTTGGGCAGCCTGTGCCGTGGTATGCCTCACCATGCTTATGCTAAAGAATTTCTTCCTGAAATCTAAATACAAAAGATAAACCTACCCTTTTTCAGTTTGAAGCCATTCTCCCTTGTCCTGCCACTGTATGACACTGCCAGAAGTCTTTGTCCACTTTTCCTGCAGGGACTCTTTAGGTAGAGTCTCCCTCGAGCCTTCTCTTCTCCAGCCCGAACAACTGCAGCTGTCTCAGCCTGTCTTCTGAGGAAAGCTGCTCCAGCCCCTGAATCATCTTCCTGGCCCTCTGGTCAACAGGTTGAAGTCTTTCTTGTGTAGGGGACCCCAGAGCTGATGCAGCCCTGCAGGTGGGCTCTGACCAGAGCAGAGCAGAGGGGCAGAATCCCCTCCCTGGCCCTGCTGCCCACCCTGCTCTGGATGCAGCCCAGGACACGTTTGGCTCTCTGGGCTGGCAGTGCCCATGGCTGGGTCATGTCCAGCCTCTCACCCACCAGCACCCCCAAGTCCTTCTCTGCAGGGCTGCTCTCCATTATTCACCTTCCAGCCTGTGTTGATGCTTGGGATTGCCCTGACATGACCAATATGCCAAGACAGAAGATGCATCTTAAGTGCCCGCCCAGTTTAATACTGAATTATGTCAACAAGGAATGTAGGAAAACCCATTTGCCTCTACCCTGGAGATACCTATTACTTTTAAAGTGATAAAAAACAAATGGAAGAACAAACCCCCCAAAATTTTAGCTTGTAAGTTCTGATGTACTCCTGTTGGCATTTTTTTCCAAACACTCCATATACACTGGGACAGGAGATGGAGAGTGAATGAATATTTATTTGTCATGCAAATCAGCCTTGTCAAAGGCATTGCAAATACTAAGTGTGGGTTTTCTAATTTTGTTTTGACTCAGCTAAGTGAAAGAAATGGGCTTGTGTTCTGGTGCTGCAAACCTTTCCAGAAAAATGGCTAAAAAACATTTCACAAGGAACATACACGACAACTTTTTACGTTTTCTATGCTGAACTTTAAATGTTTTCTGTGCTGCTCTCTGAGTTCACATAGTAAACTTTACCTCTGTCACTTTGCATATTAATATGAATAAAATATTGCTTGTGATAGAGGTCATTATTTACAACTTATTGCTTAAAAACTGTATTTACATAGTACTGTATGATACTCTTTTTCTTTTAAAATAACTTACTACCTATGTCATCAAAATGAATGACATACAATTTTAAACCAAATAGTTGTTTCCATTTATGAGAACAGTACCATATTTGTGTAGCAGAATACCATGTTGATCAATATTTTCAGAGTATATAATTTTATTTTCAATCTATGAATGCTCTGCACCTGTAAGATTTTATGTCTACAGTCCAGACCCTCTTTTTATCCTCTTTGCCTCCACTATCTTAGATATTAAAAGAAAAACATTCTAAATGCTGCTAAAAATGAAATGAAATGAAGGACCTGGCGGACAGCGAGCTGTCCATGAGCCAGCAGTGTGTCCTGGGGCCAAGGAGGGCAATGGTGTCCTGGGGTGCGCTGGGAAGAGCAGTGCCAGCAGGCTGGGGGAGTGATCCTGGCCCTCTACTCAGCCCTGGGGAGGCACATCTGGAGTGCTGTGTCCAGCCCTGGGCTCCTCAGGACAAGAGAGACACGGAGCTGCTGGAGCTGGTCCAGTGCAGGTGACAAAGACGACGGGGGACAGGAACATCTCTCTTGGGAGGAAAGGCTGGGGGAGCTGTGCCTGCTCAGCCTTGAGCAGAGGTGCCTGAGAGGGGACCTCATCCATGTCTGTCAGTGTCTGAAGGGACGGCGTCAGGGGATGGGTCCAGGCTCTGCTCGGCGGTGCCAATGGAAATTGGGAAAAAGCTAGCTCAGCCAGTCTGGCTCTTGATTTTTATCCTTCACCATGAAGAAACTTGGAATGATCCTGTTTAAAGGACCGGAGCCATGCCTAATGTATGTCTTCATGAGAACTGAAACTTTTAAGGGAGCAAAGAGAATAACCATGAGTAACTTAATCACACAAAGTGTAGAACAGAAAGTTACAGATGACTTTTCAAGATAACCAACAAATATGTAACAATTTCCACACATCAAAAGTGGAGCCTCGGCATGGAACAGAACAAGGCAAAGTTTCCACTCATTCCTATGAGAATAACCTATCACTGGAATACTTTACCAGGAGCTGAAATTAGTTTACTATTGTAGTGACTCTCATTTTATTTTTAATTGGTGCATAGCTTTTAGAAAAACAGACCAGCTGGGATGAAAGGAATGGTCTGTGTTGTACAGGAAATTAGACCAGAAATTTGCAGCAACATTTCTCTAGTCCTTATGCTAATCTATAATGCACTTTTGTGCCAGGCAATCTTGGAGCTTATTGACATGGTATAACAAAAGAATAGCTGTCAGCTTTTGAGAGACTTCTAAGAAATGTTATCTCTTGAAATTCAGGGTAATGTGTGTTACATTCCATTTATTTAATTTGATTTGTTGCTAACAGGAACACAGAGCAGCAGCCAGCTGAGCAGGGAAATTGCAAGCATACACCCAGCATCAAAGCACGGTGGTAAGAACGCCAAGGTTATGGGTACGGGCCATTCACTTAAGAATTGGACTCAATGATCCTGGTGATTTCCTTCCAACTGATAATATTTCGGAATTCTGTGAAAAGGAAAAAGGAAATAAACATGAATTTAACAGAGGACAACTAGGAATAAAATACAAACTCATACAATACTAAGTTTTACTTAGTTTTAGAGTTCCTACTCCACTTTCCAGCTCATTATTTGTCCCTGTTCCATTTGAGTTTCCTATGGCTTTATATTTTGGTTGCCCAACTGCTTTCTGATCCCTTATCCCAAATAGGGTTTTTTGCACAAGAAATCTGTAACATACCCTGGAGTCAAAGGGGTTATCATTGAAAAATCCCTTAGTTCCTCTACTGTGACTTGGGGGGAAAGAAGAAAATGAAGAATCTTGTCACTCTAGTCTTTCTACTAATAATCAATTTTATTTTTCTACTGGTAAAGCAGAAAGAAGCTTTTAACTTTGACAGTTTTCTCTTTGTAACACCACAGCATCTGTAGCCCTGAATTACCTTGCTCATCAGACAAAAATTGTCACTTTAAGTAGAAGGAAAAGAAACAAAACAAAGCAAGGGAAAAGCCTAGTGTTTTGGTAAATCTCCTGTCAAGTCTCTTTCAGACTAACAAACTCAATGCTAGATATTCCTAGCTTTGCTGTGCTCTTAACTAACACCGGCCCCAGGATCTCATGGCTCACAGCTATGCAGGAGGTCAGGACTCCAAATACCAAAAAGACCTCTCAGATATCTGCTCAAAAACTCACTAAAGCTGTAGATCTCCTATGGGCCTTTTTTTCCCCACTGTCTACCTCCCAGACTACATCTTCCCCCACTGCCCCAGGGACTGTGCCCTCTCTGTGGTCTGTTTATCACCATCCCTG
Organism: Fringilla coelebs; assembly: GCF_963513975.1. NCBI lineage: Eukaryota > Metazoa > Chordata > Aves > Passeriformes > Fringillidae > Fringilla > Fringilla coelebs. The sequence continues at coordinate 35,078,132 of NC_140031.1, forward strand.
TACAGGTCACAGAGCTACAGAATGGTTAAAGTTGGAAGAGATCTGTGGAGGTCACCCAGAGTAAGGAAACTCACCTCTATTTTCTTTTATTCCATTAGCCATCAACTGCTTATCCCATAAATGGTTTTTTTTGGTTTTGTCTTTTTGTCTTTTTTTTTTTGTTTGGTTTGGTTTCCCTTTTTTTGTTTGTTTGTTTGTGGTTTTGTTTTGGTTTGGTTTTTGGTTTTTGTGGCTTTTTTTTTTGGTTTGGTTTTGGTTTGGATTTTTTCTCTTTTCTTTTTTTTTTTTTTCCAGAGCATAGCTTGAACTTATGGTAATGCAAATGGTTTGAGCACATAACTGAAGTGTTGAAGTACCTCAGACACTGGTGAGCCAGTACAAGTTTATGTGGAATTCTGACAGGGTAGCTGCCCTCTAGCACATGTGGCAGAAGGCTTGGAAGATGGTCAGGGTGTTTCCACTGCAACAATGTGGATGAATCAGTAGTGTGAGCATGAAGTTTGTACCTGTTCTCTTCCACTAATAATGCCATAATGGTTAATATTACTTGAGCTCCTCTCCCTAGGAAGTCTTGACAATGAACACTGTGATATATACTCTTTTATACACTTTTATACTCTTTATACTTTTTAATACTCTTTTATACACTCTTTTATATACACATTTTATACACACTAATTTAATGTTGTATGTATAACATACTATTTATTTTTTCTTCTGAGAAATACAGTTTTTCATGGTAAAACAAGAATTCAAAAAATTACTTCAGGATTTCTTCACTGTATCTTGCATCCGGGTAGAATGTATTCTATACCAGTGCAAATTATCAGTAAAGGTGTTAAAAATCAAGGGACAGAAAGGAAGCCCTTTTGTTTAAAGGATACAAAATTTTGTTGAAGCTTCTTTTCCTGCTCTCAGCTCTGCAGGTTTTTTCCCTACAGGCAAAACCAAAAAATTAAAAATCCACACAAACATACCCCATCACAAACAAAACCCAAAGCAAATAAAACAAACAAAAAATCCCAAATGAAACAACCCCCCCACCAAAATGCAAAGAGAAATCTTTCACACAGAGAGAAATCTCTCTCACAAAGAGAGTGTGGGAGTTGCACTTTCTGCCCTGCAAAATGCTCTGCATCCTTCCAAGAAAGACGCTCAGATTTGGTGACCAGCCTTTAGAGTCTCTTCACACATTGCAAGAATATCTAAATCAAACTCATGAAAAAAGTAGTATACATCATATTTTAATACACATACAGGAGTGGAAAACAGGAGTGGAAAAATGGAACCATAGCATTTGATAGGAACTAGACTAACACTAAAAACACTTCTTCATTGTGGAAAATTCACTTCGAACAATAATTTTGTTGGCAGATCATAAATCCATAAAATGTGCCACAGGCTCTAGCAGTAAGGAAAGAGCAAGCCTAGAGGACCTTTCCAGTTGGTTCTCTTTCTGAAGTGGCCTTTTCATTTTGAACATGACACCAGATGCTGATATAAATTATTTTGGCTGAGTTGCTACTAATTGGTCTTTTCATATGCAATTAATTTCTTTGTTTCTTGTTCACTAAGGGATTTAATTGCTGCAAAATAGAAATTTGCCAATTTTCCTTTAGAGAAATGCCCATTAAACTTTCCATTAAAATAAAATCCTCAGATCTTCCATTGCAAGGAGTTGTTCACATATTACTGTAAATGTCTGTAAACTAGTACGTTTCTCTTCTGAGAATAAATATTTTTCAGCTGCACGCACTCACACATTTCTCTCTTAAAGCCAAAGCATGCAAGCAAGACTGTACAAGAAAACCTAATGAACTGGAAAAAGTTGTCAGTGATAGAAGTGCCATAGCTTTCACACAGAGAACATGTGTTTCATACAGCCAATTGTGTGCAGGCATCAAAACTCTCCAGCTGCCACACACATTTTCAAGTGTCTTCCTCTCAAGACTGAGTCAACCTCTGGCTCCTCATGCCAAATCTAAAACCACAGACTTTTGTCTTTTGTTGTTTTTAACTTTATTTCCTTAGAGCCTTTGATGAATCGATCATTTTAAAATTACAATTTTTTCTTGCCTTCTGGTTGAGATTTTTTTTTCCCTTATTCTGCTGACGAAGGTCTCTGAGAGATGTACTCTGGTTGATTTTGTTGTGACTACTACAGATGTGAATTTGCCAGATTGAACCCATGAAACAGAGCCAGGGGCTTATGCTTCCATCCAGATTCTGAGGCAGAAGCATCAAGTTCTGATAGAGAAGTTGGGTAAAAAAATATATTCAGCCACGGCTGTCTCTGTACAGTGACTTTATTTTAGTCTCTATAGCAAAGTTTTGACACTTTAAATATCCTGAAGCCACAGCTCAGAGAATGACTGGACTCAGTTCTATCTTCTGCACCCTTAGGAGACTTGTTTTTCAAGCTTCCCTTTGCCAAGAAATCTTTTGCAGAAGCAAAGGCAACAACACAATTATTCACTTACTGCAAAGGAAGGAGCATGGGGAAGAGAAAGGATATTGGTCTGCAGTACATTGAAGTCTGTTCTGAAAAGCCAGAAAATATTCACCACTTGTACATATCCTTCCAGTGTGAACCATTATATGCAATCCTTCACTTCCAAGTACAGCACCAAGTCTGGAATCCTCACTTACAAGCTCTGCATCATTAATGATTTTTCCCATCACTACTGTCCTCTCTTTTCTTTATCAGATCATGCCTTCTCTATATGTACTATTTATAACTAATACTATACTAATACTAATACTATACTAATACTTCTAACATGGCAAAGAGGAGACCAATTTACAATAAATCCTCTGCTGGCTGAAGGGCTTCGTCCCAATCATTCCTAAGGCACTAAACCCAAGCCTTGTTACTACTAAGTGCTCTGTACTTGTGTAACTTTGTGTGTTATGTTAAATGCTACATAGAAGTAGCAACTATAAAGCCAGAACGTTTTAGATGAAAGGCCATATAGTGAAAAATAAATATCTGTATGCAGGAGATACAGATTTGACATTTTGTGGAGAAAGTCTAATAAAGTATCAGCTCTGAGGGGTACCTCAGAGCTGATTTTGGTAGATTTATGGGTGTACCTCTGCTCAAATGTTTGTATTTATGGATATATAGGTGATATTGACCAGAAAAAACCCAACAATTTTTCCCCATTGACTCAGTATTCACCAGTATTTACTTTTCTTAAAAACAGCCCAGTCTAATGTATAGGCGCCCTTCACAGCATTTTTTGAGAAAATATGCTCCTTCTAAAAAATGAATTTTGAACCTACCTCAAAGATATGGACATGTAAGAAATTAAAAATCACCACTGTCACAAATGCAAGTCAGTTTAGAGACTCAAGTAAGCCAGTTCAGCTCAAACTTCCTTTAAAATCCAATATAGATACACAGTCTTTCTACCATCTTTTATTTTTCTGCAAGAAACTGTAGAAGTATACACTTTTTAAGTCCTCCTTTTTCCTCCTTTCTGCTCTTCCACTTGTGATATTGTTCTGGCTTGAGTTTTTAATGTTATTTTTTTCCCAGAAGCATCCAAAAGTCCGTTATAATTAGTTGAAATAACTCGAAGGGTTAGCTCTGCTTCTAGTAAACTAAACCATCTCCCCTAGTGCAAAAGAACCAAAGCAAAATGAAAATGTATGTAACATAATGTTTTACTGAAAGAGCAGTATAAATCCCAAAGAACCAAAAAAACCCAAGTAAACAAAGTAAAACAGGCCTATCCCACGAACAAAAGAACGTGAAGATGACACAAAACTTGGAATTAATTTGTGAGTGAGGAGGAAAACTCTGCTACATTTTTGGTAGCTCTGAGATTTTATAAGGTAGCGAAATACCTGCAGGTTTCTAACCAACAGCCGCCTGTTTTGAAGAACAAATTAATCCAGCAATTCCACTGGAAAACAAGTGAGTAGTTGGAACTTGGATGCTAAGAAAACAAGGAAAACCATGTTACTATTGCTTTTGCATCTGAGTGAGTCTAGCAACTATTTAGGAAGGAGGACTGCCAGAAGCCCATGACTCTGAATTTACCAAAGAAGAAGTAATTAGCAACTCTAAACCCAGCTTGTCATATTTTTTTAAATTCAGTGGAGTAATGCAAACAGTGACGCAGGCAACCTCTCTAGTATTGGCAGCAATAAGATGACATAGATCCCAGCACTCGATCAACATGGCATAGTAGGGAAACTTGAAGTCTTTAAAGTAAGAGGAAATGGTCCTGTATTTACAAAACTGTGCAGACTCCTACAGTCTCTTAATAAGAATTAGTAACTAGTATTATGTCTTATAAGCACACAACTTTACTATGACATGCCAGAAAAGAACTTCACTATTTGAAGCAGTGGCATTACTGGAAACAGTGTCATTAAGAGTCTGGTAATTTTTAAATGCAGTAAGGCATTCTGATAAATAGGGCCATTAAAAAAAAAAAAAAAAAGACTCCCAACACATCCTCAATCAGTCCCACACATTCTAATACCAACAAACATGTCCCAGCTGAGCATGTGCATATTGCTTGTGTGGCAGGGAAGTTTGCCATTTAAGAGGTGGAAAATTTCCTTCCTGACTTCCATACAGAGTCCAATTAACTCACTTGTATTGCATTTTGTACTTGGTCATGTAAAGCAGCCCACAAATTTAAGCCCCCAAAGTGGATACTGAATCACTTTGCTCTGGAAGGAGGCCAATGTTCTCTCTCAAAATAAGAGCTTATAAAACAAATCCAAAAAAGAACAAGAAAAACTATTCCCCTCCTGGAAGGAAACAGATCTGATGTTGTATGCCCAAGTCTCTGAGGATATGATGCTACATGCTGCATTTTGTGACCAAATGAACACAGCTCCTTCTTCTGGTGCTTTGAAAAGAGCCTCTCCTCTGCTGACTCTTTGCTTTTATTGCAATAGGGTTCCTTTGAGAAGTTTTCTACTTTCTATATTTATTAACCATCCAGCAGCACTAAATTCTCTGAAGTGAAGAATTTCAGGTTTCTGCCTTCAACCTCTTTATGGAGATCTGCTAAAATCACACAAAAGGTCCAAAGACAGATACAACTAGTCTGTTCACATAAGTCTCATTTCCTTGGAAAATCAAGTTGAGACCTCTGTTTAGGAGGGTCTAGACCCATACTTTGTGCATTGGCCAATAACTGAACATGTTTCTTCTGAAGCAGGATATAATATATATTTTGGAATGCTTTGAATTAGACTCTCTATAAAACAAGCTTCTAAAATACATCTAGACTGTCCATAAATTCCATCCCTTTATCACCTGAATTAATGCCAGCCCAATGAAAATCAGTTTAAAAAGTATCGTGTCTTTTTGCTAAATTTAATTGCAAGTAAAAATGCTTTCAAAAGCATAAAATAAAATTATTACCATCAGATTACTTTTAAAATAAAGTGTCTGCTATAAGAAATGGTTTCTCTCCTAAGGTGTAAAATAATGAAGAGAAGAAATAACTGTGTTATATAATTTTCCAAAACTTCAAATGCATATGTGCAAGGAAATCCAACAATGCCTCTTTGCTGTTTTCCATTTGTCCACACTACATGGATTCCCTGTGTCCTTCCCAAATTTGATTTCACTATACTTGTCTTTTTTGCATTCCCCTTTTCTGACATAAGCTCTTTACCTATCCATAACATTACTTTGGCATTAAAGTACTTTCTTAAAAATAAAAAATTAGTTCTGCTGACAGAGTCATGCTGGGGCAGCTTTGCAAGACACTAGATTATCATTTACTGGAAGTAAGAAACATTTTGGAGAAATGCATTTTTCACAGCATTCTGTTTTTCTCCCTAGGAAAAACCAATTGTTCAGGCTGCTGAAAAGAATTGTTAATTGCAGATATATATGCCCTGTTATCTCACATGTGCATTTATAAACCAAACTAACCCACAACAACAGGACTGAATTCCTTTTCTATGATCCCCATCCTAGACAGCTATATAGAAGTGTCTTTGTAGTTGGCTAAATGTACACATTCAGAATTTTAGTTTACTTACTTTGACATAAGTAAATGGAAATTTCTAATGTCACCTAAATTGGAGAGAGGAAAGAGTGATTTTCCTGCAATATAGGCTATATTTTAGTTTGGAAGATGAAGGAAAAGTTTTGTTGGACTAGTATTTTAAAATCTCTGTTGCATCTCTAGTATCTTTATATGAGTAGCAACAGCAAAAACTAACGTAATTCAACAAGCTATGACTGGCTGGCAGAAACAAACAACCAAGAATATATCTTAAAATTATCCTTTTAAGATTGATATATACAAGCAGAATGGTATTGTTTTCCTTCCTCCATCATCAACTGATTTTTTGTCTACTCATGTTTGAAATTTCATTTCCTACAACTTGACTTTGATCAAAAAACTCCTGTACAGTGAAAAAGGTCTTTCACTATTTCACTCGTCAATGGCTTGCTGTCAATTGGTTTTTCATTTCTCTCTGCCTCACTTGTACAGTTCATCTTTCATTTACTTCTATTAGTAGTCACTGTTTCTCAAAGAAGCCATTAACTTTCAGCTTGCTTTTTAGAAATCTGTATTATCACAAGAAGTGTTTGTTAAAGTAGTTAATAAAAGCTGTCACACAAAAGCACTATCCTCAGATTCTAAATTATGCTGTACTGTAAAGGGCTGTTCAACCAACACTCAATTTACCAATTCCTATTCAATGATACTGAAAAAAATGTGATATATATAATATTAATAACACCCAACCCCTCAATGAGTCCACTTCTAGCAGGAAATTTTAGAGTAGTTATAACAAGAAAACAAACAATCAAATGCAAATTAAAAAAAAAAAAAAAAAAAAAAAAGGGAGGAAAAAACCCCAACCAAACAGCCCTTCCAGAACTGAGGAATTTGGAGGGTAGTATAACCATGCCTTATATTATTTATGAACTGTATGATTCCTAAACATCTGCAGTATTTTCACCTAAAAGGTACCCCAAACATGCTATGATGCCTTCCAATTTCAAGTTGAGGTCTAGAAAAAATATCCCAAAGAACTCACAACCTGAAATTAAGATAAAAATTGCTTTCTCAGTTAAAGGTCAAGCATGACTATAGTACATAACTACTTCATCTAAGAAAAAACCTCTTACCCTCTCATTTCAGCATTATTGTAGAAAATAAATAGCTACAGCTGAAAACAGCAATAAGAAAGCTCTTTCAATACCTTCTGTAAATTGCTTTTATTTCTGAGGGTTAACAAGCTCTTTTGATATTCTACCCATACAGGAGTTACAGATTTTCAGATATGTTACACCAAAAAAGAAGAGACACAGCATAGAACAATCTGTTCTCTGCTACAAAAGCTCTAAAGACAGATATTCAGCAGCCAGAGAATTTATGGGCCCTGACCTGGTCAAAGCACAAACCTGAATACAAGAAAAATAAAAATGCAAACAGATAAACAAAATTGATAAAGTGCCATAGGAAAACAAATATTTCAGAGAAAACAAGTCATGCCATGGAAAAGGCAGGCACAATGTAAAGTGGGGGACCATGCATGCTGATTTCTTCCTTGGCACTGGACACACCTCTGCAACGTATCACGACAGCAGAATCACAATTGCTTTGTTCATTACTGCTGTTGACAACTGTTTTTCATTACAGGCCTAAGATCCATTAATGAATGACAATTACAAGACTAACAGTACTTTGCATTATATTCAGTACCTAATGAAAGATCAAAATGCAGTAGTCTTCTGCAAAGTGGCTGGAGTGGTGCCTGGTTATTTTCATGTTGTCTCTCAGGGGTTTCTCTGTGTGTAAGCAAAAGTGATTTTGCTTTCTACATGTCACTGAAGCTGGCCTTGCCAAACTCTTCTTGTCACTTAGTGCTTTGTTACCTCTGATAAAGAGCCACAACACTAAATTCTGCCTCTCTCCAACAAGTGTAAAATAGCATTATAATCTTCAGAATCTGAAGGCACTGCCAGCACAGCTATCATCAAGAACAACATTTTGGCAGAATAGTGTTTTATGGGAATGCATCCAGCTTAGTTCTCAGTGCTCAGAATAAAAAAACTTTGTTGCTTATTAAGTCTTCATATATTTTTTTAATGGGAAGAAAAAAAACCCAAATCCAGACATGAAATTCAGTAAGAGTGCAAAATAGACTCCCTCAAATAGATTCTGATGTCATAACTTTTCATCAAAATATACACGTCTGAGTTAAGATGAAGTATATTCTCAATCATTTTAGCTGTTTCTGTAACTGTTGCCTTCTTGAGGACCCAAAGTTGTTTTACAAATTACTTATTAACCCTCAGAATAGTTCCTCATGTGTGAAAGAATAACCCTAGTTCCTCCAGTCCATGAAGTCCAAAATTCCTTTTTGTTGACACCTTGTGTTCTTCTGTGACAAAAAAATAAAATAATTTTAATTTACCAGTTTTTTATCCTACTTCTTTATAATCCTAATGAGAAAAAAGAACATAAACCAATTTAAACAATAAGATGTCTGGTGATTATTTTTGTATTCATATCAGTCATATGCAATCGTATTTTTTGAATGAAAAGTAAGCTATCAACTGTATTTTGTTCATATAGTGTTTCAGTTAATAAATTAATAACTTCTACAGATTTTTTCTGTCTTGATGCTTCCTACAGAGTATCCCCTGGAATGGCAATTAATCTCCCAAAGCCAACTCCTTTTTGCCCATAATGGTAATGGGTGTCTTTATCTCGATCCATGAATTTTTTGCACCAAGTTTTCTTCTTGGCCCTGTTAATAAGATCTGCTGGTTTTGGCTGGGAAGGAGTTAATTTTCTTCACAGTAGCTACTGTGGGTCTGAGCTTTGGATTTGTGCTGGAAATAGTACTGATAACTCAGGGGGTTTTAGTTACAGCTGAGCAGGGTTTACGCAGGACAAGGTGTTTTCTGCTCCTCGCTCCATCCCACCAGCAAGAAGGCTGGAAATGCACAAGGAATTGGGAGCAGACACAGCCAGAACAGGTCATCCCAAGAGCAAAAGAGACATCCCAGACCATATGGCATCCTGGTCAGCCTATAGAGATGAGGGAAGGAGAAGTGATGGTGCTTATCTTTCAAAGTCACTGCTTTGCTTGGTTGTGCCCTGCATTCCTGGGCATGTCTGAACACCTGTCTGTCCATGACAAGTGGTAAGTTAATTTCTTATTTTGCTTTGCTGTTGCGGACAGTTTTTGCTTTACTTATTAAACTAGCCTTATCTCAACTCATCAGCTTTCCAGCTGTTACTCTTCAGCTTCTCTTCATCCTGCTGCAGGGGAGTGAGTGAGAAGCTTGGCTAGGCTTGCTTGCTGCCTTCTCTTAAACCATGATGGGAGGGGAAATGACAGAGAAGTGTGGTGGGCACAAGAAAGTCAACAAAGGACAAGACATATTTACATTCTGCTGTATTTTCCTCTACTGATGAGTTCTAACCAGGTAATTTCACTTCTTGGGTGGAAAACACTCCAAAACTTGATCATCCCTTAGGCTCATATTGAAGTTTTATCAGTACTGTTTACCTCTGAGATATACTTGAAGTACCAAAATGTCAAATCTGAAGGTGCTGACAAAACCTAGATTTATGAAGTGACATCATTGTCTTATCTGCACTGTAAGCAATTGAAAGAGAGAGGGAGAGCATGTGCTATACATTTATTCTCCATCTGCGTTACTTTACACTGATCTACAATTAACTTTACCTGCTATTTCGCTGCTTACTCTCACAGTATCCTTCTGAAACTTTCAGTCATCCTTACCAATTTCATTAATATTCAACAGAAAAATATCTTGTGGTTGCTCAGCCTCTTTCCCACAATACCTTTCAGTTTCTCTATATTTCCTGTTATTCAGCATCAGTGTGATGTGGCTGATACATAGAGCTTTAAAATAAGAGGGACATGGACAGCCTTTTCTTGCTCTTCCCCAACTGGAGGATGGTACAGGAGCAAAATAATACCTGTTATAATTTCTTCTTAAAACATTCACTGTAATTTTTTTGAAGTTTAACAATTGGCTCTATTCTGTCTGAGCTATGCTATTTGCCTAATTTCCTTACTAAGCAGTTACTGCTGGTAAAGCAGTATTCCCATTCAGTAATTTATACTTCGTACCACTAGGTGATGAAAATATGTCAACACAAAGAGGGAAACTTTTCTCTGAATGTTGTGTCTTCAGATGGAACAAAGCAAGAAAACACTGTGACTGACCACCTCATCATACTGCATGTCAGTACTGCAGCAGACCATACCATCACTTCAATGAACAATCACCCAGCTGCAGCGCTCCTAATATTACCAGTGAGAGCAAGAAAAACCCAGGTAACCTAGCAAAGTGCAGTATGCTATGTATTACTTTTATATCACTGCTATTTTTCTAAAATATTTATTACTGTCATCAATTCTTGCTCTATGACCTTTTTTTTTTTGTGTTTGCATCATCCTTTGGGGATTTCTTTTCAAAGCTGCCATCAGTCCCTTATTCAAGCCTGTGCTGTTCACCAGACACTCTCGAGGATACTGCTGGCACAGCTCTGCTCTCCAGGTAACATGACCATCAGAAGAAGAGTGAAGCAGTTTTTAAAACAAGGAATAAGTAATATTTCCTATTTTTGTGTGTAAAAAGATAATACATCTGTTCTTTCAACATATATTTTTGATTTCTCTGATTTTGGTGTTGTACTGGTTTACTGGAAAGAAATATGAAATATGATAAAAAAATATGATGGAACATATGCCAAACAAAGTTTGGGAGGAATTTGTTTTAGTAAAGTGCTGATGTTACAGTGTATTCATGGCCCTCAGGAAGGCAATTCTGACATGTCATCTTTCAGAAGTCAACAAAAGTACAATGCAAATACAATTCAGTTTTAAAAACCTATCCAAAAAAAATCCCACCACTAACTTTCTTCACTGTCAGTGGAACCCTTATATTTCAGAGGACAACTGTCTAACCTACATTTAATTTCTGACCAAAATTTTATAAACTCAAAAGAAAGAGCCTTATCACATTACAGCAGTGCCCTCTAGCTCTACTTAAAGAAAAAACATTATGTGGCTGTCAGAATTATGAAACAATGCTGTGAAATAAACAGCCCCTCATTGCCCCCCAATTTCAGTTTTTAAAGGAAGGTATTTTTTTCCCAAGTCCCACAAGCACCAAAGGCAGATGGAGCCATGTTTGAAGAGATTATCATCTATAATGCAAGGTAAAATTGACAGAATCACAGAATGAACTGGGTCAGAAAAGACCTTTAAGGTCATAGAGTCCAACCTATGACCTAACACCTCCTCATCAACTAAACCACAGCACTGATTGCCACATCTAGCCTTTTTAAAACATGTCCAGGGATGGTGACTCCACCATCTCCCTGGGCATGCTATTCCAGTGCCCAATCATCTTCATCTTTCAGTGAAGAAGTTTTTTGACATCCAACCTAAACTTCCCCTAGCACAGCTTAAGACTGTGTCCTCTCATTCTGTCATTGCTGCCTGGAGAAAGAGACCAACCCCACCTGACTGCACCCACCGTTCAGGAGTTTGTAGAGAGTGACAAGGTCACCCCTGAGTCTCCTTTTCTCCAGGCTGAGCCACCCCAGCTCCCTCAGTCACTCCTCACAGGGTTTGTGTTCCCAGCCCCTCTCCAGCCTCGTTGTCCTCCCCTGGATGCACTCGAGCGTCTCACTGTCCTTCCCAAACTGAGGGGCCAGAGCTGGGCACAGCACTCCAGGTGTGCCCTCACCAGTGCTGAGTGCAGGGGAGAATGACCTCCCTGCTCCTGCTGGCCACTCTGTTCCTGACACAGGCCAGGATGGCATTGGCCTCCTTGGCCACCAGGACACACTGCTGGCTCATGTTCAGCCGGCTGTGGACCAGCACCCCAGGTCCCTTTCTGCCTGGGCACTGTCCAGCCACAGCATCCCCAGCCTGTAACACTGCAGGGGTTATTGTGGCCAAAGTGCAGGACTCAGCTCTTGGACTTATTAAACATCATCTTATTGGACTCTGCCCGTCCATCCAACCTGTCCATGTCCCTTTGCAGAGCCCTCCTACCTCCAGATCAACACATGTTCCAGCTTAGTGTCATCTGCAAATTTACTGATGGTGGACTTATCCCCTCATTCAGATCATCACTGAAGATATTGAGCAGAACTGGCCCCAGCACAGACCCCTGGGGGACACCACTGGTGACTGGCCACCAGCTGGATGCAGCACCATTCACCATCACTCTGGGCTGGCCATCCAGCCAGTTCCTATCACAGCAAGGAGTGCTCCTGCCCAAGCCCTGGGCTGCCAGCTTTCCCAGGAGTGTGCTGTGGGAGACAGTGTCAAAGGCCTTGCTGAAGTCCAGGTACACAGCATCCACAGCCTTTCCTGCATCCACCAGGCAAGTCACCTGATCATAAAAGGAGATCGGGTCAGTCAAACATGACCTTCCCCTCCTAAACCCCTGCTGGCTGGGTCTGATACCCTGGCCATCCTGTAAGTGATGCATGATGACGCTCAGTATAAATTGCTCCATTATCTGAGGTCAGGCTGACTGGTCTATAATTACCAGGATCCTCCTTCCCACCCTTTTTGTCAATGGGGGTCACACTGGCCAGTTTCCATTCCCCTGGAACCTCCCCAGTGAGCCAGGACTGTTGGTAAATGATGGAGAATGGCTTCACAAGCTCATCTGCCAGCTCCCTCATGGCCCTGGGATGGATCCCATCTGGTCCCATGGATTTATGGACATCCAAGGGGCTCAGCAGGTCTCTGACTGCCTCCTCCTGGATAACAGGGGGACCATTCTGCCCTGACACATCTACCAACCCAGGAGGACAGTCATCCTGAGGACAACCTGTCTTTCTGTTGAAAACTGAGGCAAAGAAAGTGTTCAGTACCTCTGCATTTTCCTCACCTTTAGGTACTAAGTTCCCTCCTGCATCCAATAGAGAATGGAGGTTGTCCTTACCCTCCCTTTTACCATTAATGTATTTATAAAAGTATTTTTATTGTCCTTTACAGAAGTTGCCAGTTTGAGCTCTAACTGAGCTTTTGCCTCTCTAATTTTTTTCCACATCACCTAGCAATCCTCTTAAACATTTCCTGAGATACCTGACCCTCCTTTCAAAGGTGATACACCTCATTTTTTTCCTTAGTTCCTCCAAAAGCTCCTTGCCCATCCAGGCTGGACATTTTCCTCATCAGCTCATCTTTTGGCTCATCAGGACTGTCTGCTCCTGTGCCTTCAAGATTTCTGTTTTGGAGCACACTCACCTTTCCTGGACTCCTTTGCTTTTAAGGACTGCTTCCCAAGGAACTCTCCAAATAAGTCTATTGAGTAGGCTAAAATCTGCCCTCTGGAAGTCCAGTGCATAAGTTCTATTGATGGCCATTCTTGCCTCCCCAAATATTGAAAACTTTTATTTCACAATCACTATGCCTCAGACAGCCTCCAGCCACCACATCTCCCACCAGCCCATCTCTGCAACAGCAGGTCAAGTGTAGTTCCTCCCCTGGTGGGCTTTACTCAGCAGCTGTGTCAAGAAGTTGTTCTTCCACACACTCTAAGAACCTCCTGGACTGCCCCTCCTCTGCTGTGTTAAGTTCCCAGCAGATGTCTGGTAGGTTAAAGTCACCTACAACAACAAGGGTTGGTGATCTTGAAACATTCTCCAGCTGCTTGTAGAATAAGTTATCCACCTCTTCTTCCAGGTTGGTGGACGATAGCAGATTCCCAGTAGGATGTTGGCCTTGTTGGCCTTCCCCTTAATGCATAGGCACCCAACTATTGTCATGAGTTTCAATTTCCTTGCCATCAAGAGCCTCCCTAATATAAAGGGCCACCCCTCCACCTCTTCTCCCTTTCCTGTCTCTTCTGAAGAGCTTGTAGCCAGCAGTGCAGTGTTCCAGCTCTGTGACTCATCCCACCACGTTTCTGTGATGGCAACTACATCAGAGCTTTGCTGTTTCACCGTGGCTTCCAGCTCTTCTTGTTTGTTCCCCATGCTGTGGCATTAGTGCACACACACCTCAGCTGAGCTGCTGATTTCACCCTTAACCCTGGCTCACCACCCTTGGGGCTGCTTCCAGACAGCCCAGCTGCATGCCTTTTCCCCTTCAAACCTACTTTAAAACCCTCTCAATGAGCTCTGCCAGTTCATGAGCTGAAATCCTTCTGTCCTTAACAGACAGATGGAGCTCATCTGGCTCCACCAGAAAGTAAAAGTTGCCCCATGATCAAAGAACCCAAAATTCTGCCAACAGCACCAGCCTTTAAGCCCCTTGTTGATACTTTTGAGTTCTCCTGTTCCTTTCACTCGTGCAGTTCTTGACTGCATGTAACCAATTTAATTTTAAAAGGATTGCTAGGTTAATATTTTATTAATATCCGAGCTTTCTACTCTATATCAACCTATAGCAAAAGAAAATGGGCTATTGATGTGATTTACATTGTGGCATGAAATACATAGGTAAAAACCAGAGCCATCCTGCTTTACCCAATGGCCTTTCATAACCCTGAATGCAAGATGATTTACAAGTTTTGTGCTTCCTGTCTGAAGTTAAGTAGAGTACACAGTCTTCCTCTTGTATTTTTATTTCCAGCAATTCCTAATGTGCCTTGCTGTGCCTCTTGACATAAACCCTGAATACTGGGTCTCTGTGTAAATCCCACAATACAGTGTTTTGTTACTCCATTCCCATAAAACTCTTCAGGGCTCATTAGCTAAAATGAAACTAGGCTTTTGAAGCACATCTTGACAGAGCATCTTTTTAAAGCATGTTAAGAAGAGGCTGGGCTTTCAAAAAAGAGCCTGAATATGGAGTATTCTAGCCAATATGAATACTTCTGAGATATTAAACTAAAGATAATTGAAATTCGGGATGGAACAGCATACACAGTCAGACTTGGACTGAGTATCTTTCTAATTAAAAGAGCTGGAAAATAAATGGACACACAAATTAGAACCTGCCTTTCAGCACCTCAGCTGGTGCAGCTTTAGAAAACAAAGTATAGTTGTCACATTAGGAATAACAAAAAATGCCAAAAAGGTAATAAAAAGTTGGTAGTACAGAAAGTATA
This sequence comes from Fringilla coelebs, assembly GCF_963513975.1. Lineage (NCBI taxonomy): Eukaryota > Metazoa > Chordata > Aves > Passeriformes > Fringillidae > Fringilla > Fringilla coelebs. The sequence goes on from NC_140031.1 coordinate 35,093,196, forward strand.
GATAATAGAACAGATAAATAGTGCTGTATTATATACCTAGAAATATATCATCACATCTTAAAGCTGTCCATTTTAGCATTATGGGAGAATGGGAGTCTTTGAAACATGGCTATATACCAGCAAGTATTACTACTACTGTTATTACTAGCAAGTTTAAGAATATTATTTGTTCTTAAAAAATTTTTTTTAAATCCTTCAAAAAATAGGCAAATTGTATTTTACTCTTCAGTGACGTTTGTGATAAGCATTTTCTCAGAATACATTTAGTGGGTGTAATTTCAGGAAATTATCTGTTGAATCATTACTGCCACAATATGGCATGTGTATTCTACTGACCAGGTCAGAGACAAAAGGTGACATGCAAATACTTCAGTGAATTATCACACAATTATCCTCCTCCCAGCCACTTCAAGCATTCATTCTTTTCCTCTGCTTCCAAATACTGACTGCCACACGGGTAAGTATAACCTGCTCTCCAGTTAGGCATGGCCACTGGAAAAGGGTCCTGGAGAGGATCATGTTTATAGCTTTGGGTGACATACCAGCTCTGCAAAACTCAGTTCCCTCAAGCCTCTGCTCTTAAACCTCTGACAGGCCACATTTCTGACTCTCTACAGAAAAAAAAGGGCAGAAATATTTAGGAGAATAAAGAAGCAACATTTAGTGATTAAATCAGGAGATTCACTGTTGCACGAACAACTAAACCACCTTAACTCAGCATCTGCAATAGTTTGTATTGTAGCTGTTAGACTTCTCCCACTGAAAGAAGACAACATCTTTCTATAATTGTAGGCATAAGAGTTTGATGTGCAGAACTAAATGGAGCCAGTGTGCAAACGTGGATACAACAAAATGGTTTCAAATAAATAAACCTGAATTACTGAAAATACACATGGTTATAACAAAACCATAGGGTTTTAATTACAAGAGGCAGAAAAATTTTAAGAATTTTCTCTTCAAAGAGGAGACCTGAAGCAGCAGAAAGGGAATTTTTAAGGGTTGTGAAGAAGGAAAACCTTTATGGTAATTCAGCATTTTTGGAGGACTACCGTTCCCATTCTGTTAACCACTTCTATAGAGGTACTATAATAAATGCTGAAAATAGCTTCACAATGTAATGCACATAGTTGCACAAAAACAAATCCATGACCATTTCCACTACTACAAGGCAGTGACTTGAGCTGGGGAAAAACCAAAGGAGATTTAATCTCTATTACTTATAAGAAGTTTTTGTTTTCCAGTAGGGATGTAATCCAAAACAAAATGTGTTTTCACTTCTCTTGTTCATTTACCAATAAGCAAGCATTCCTAATATCTGTGCCAGGCAATGTTTTGAAGGGTTATCTGTCACTTTTTCCTAATCAGCAACAAAAAAGCTGTCTTTCCACAGATGTATAAAGAAACAAATTTGGCCTGGGAGATGAGGTTGGGGAGCAAAAACAGAAAAAAGCATCCCCCTTAAACCCAGAAGCTATTTCAGATATACCACTCATATTCTGTAGAAATCAGAACCATCTTCCATGCTGGTTACCAGGGAAACAGCTCTCATGCATTCTAAAATCTCCCATGTTAAAAGCACATTTTGGAGAATTTTTCCCTGCTGATGACAGGGAATGTGATTCAGAATATGGGATTCTCCATTCCCAAAGTTAAATTAACAAGGAAGAGGCTCTAAACATATAAACATAATAACCATCAAAAATTCTATAGAGAAGAAAAAAAAACTTTTAAAAATTATTTAAAAGTTCATATGGACTATTGCTATGCATATATCTGAATATCTGTTTCTGGCATGACTTATTTGACACCTACATAACTTGCTACTTCAATGTTATTTTTTACTGCTAAGTGTAATGACAATACATCTTCAAATAAGCCTTTAAATAAGAGTCTTACAAATTAAAAAAAATATAATACATAATTTTTTAGTGAGGAACAATTTAATAAAGTTCCATGTTTCATTCCAGTCTTTCATGCTATAGAAGTGCCGGACAAAGTTAGTCTTAATTCCATCATTCTTAGTAATTACAAACATCTTGAAGGAAAGCATGGGAGCAAAATCAGCATTGGAACCAAAAACTTTTCATGAACAACTTCCTACAAGAATTCTCTCAGGAAGACTGGAACAAGCATGTGGATGGAGGGTAGGATGCCAGAGTAACATGCATGTTATAGCACAGCAATGCTCCTCCACTTTGTGACAGTTTTGCTTATTTCAAAATTATATTTATTTTGGCAAGATAACATCAGTAATTATTTAACACAAAAGAAAGATAGACATTTGTTCTTTACATAGCTACAGAGGCCACTGTACAGAGGCAAGATTGGAGTTGCAGCAGTGAAGACAGACTGGGAATGACTGGCTGGAGTGAAGCCCCACAGAAATGAACCTGGGGGTCCTGGCAAGTGGAACATGGGTCAGCAGTGCCCTGGCAGCCAGGAGGGCCAACCCTGTCCTGGGGGGCACCAGGCACAGCATGGCCAGCAGGCAAGGGAGGGGATTGTCCTGCTCTGCTCTGAGCTGGGGCAGCCTCACCTCCAGGGCTGGGGACTGGTTTGGGTGCCACAATACAAGAAACACATTAAACTGTTAGAAAGTGTCTAAGGGAGAGCTATGGAGATGGTGAAGGACCTTGAGGGAAGCCATGTGAGGAGCAGATAAGGTCACTTGGTCTGTTCTGCTCAGAGGAGACTGAGGGCAGACCTCATCGCAAGACTGCAACTTTCTCTTTACTCTTACTTTACTTACTTAGTAAGTGGTGGCTCAGAGCTGCCCTGGAGGCCTCACAGTCACAGGTACCCCTAATTATATAACTCGACTGTCCATGGTACACGGGACAAAGACAAACACCAAGCTGCTTTCAAGATGCAGATCAGCAGCATTCAGTATTAACATACTTTGAGCTCTATTAAAAGATCATTTCAAGGACTAGTCTAAACGCTAATCTATCAACACTTGCTCAAAACGACAGAAAAATTTTCATGTGTCTCTTTACAGACATAGATACATTAATAGAGCAAGGACTCAATTGAAATAAACAGGGCAGGAGATCTTTCTCCTTTTTAATGCCATTATTAAAAGTGATCAGCTCAGGTGGGCAGAACCATCAGGTCTGAGCTCATGCCACTGCTGCTTCCAGGAGTGGCATGGAAGAGGAGGAGGAAAATCCAGTTTTGACCACGAGTCCACAGGCAGAGTTGGGGGCTCTGCCCTCAGCAGACCACCACGATATCTCCCCACTTTCTGATTTGACATTTGAGGCTGTCTATCCAGCCGACATCTTTTAAGTTATGGTGAGGAGTAAAAAGAGTCTTAGTGGACCCTGGACTCTTTTCCTCACGTCCAGACATCCCTTCAATCTGTCGATTTTGTGTTGGTTCATTGTTTTTAGGGGTATTTTTGCTAGGTTTGGTGAGGGGCTTCCCCTGTTGCATGCTGGCTCCGAGGTCATTTGCATGCCAATTCCAATGTCCCCTCCTTGCACCATCCAGGGCGGGCAATGCCATCCTCCTGGTCGCAGGCAGGGTGGTACTGACAAAAAGGGGAATTCTCAACAATAGGGAGCTAACAACCGACTATTAACCGGTGATTACAACATGAAACTAACAACAACAGTTAGAAGTCCCCCCTGGCAGCAACTGGCTCAACCTTAAAAAAAAAAAAAGGGTAACTTTTTTTTTTTTACTCATAACACAATTAAGAATTGAAGTTTTGAAGTTTTCCAGGACAATGTGTTTTCCTTTTTTTTTTCCGCTTTCTTTCATGGAGACTGGTGCTTCTAAGAGGACCTGGGTAACTTACCCCAAGTTCCCTAGTTCTCTCATCTTTGTGAAACGTAGCCTCTTGACTAAAATTACAAAAACAAAAGAAAAATCTGCCATGTATTACTCATGATTTACCTCTGAACCACAAGTAGGCTTCCGCTCTTTATGATCCGGTGATATGCACTGCTCAAATACATAAATTTCAAACGGTTTTTCTAAAATATTTGCTGAGACTATCCTTCATTAGTTGAATCTTATATTAGCATTTTGTGCTGCTGAACAGAGAAAGAATAATGTACTGTTCACATAGTTTTGTTTACTTTTGCTTACAAATCAATAATATCAGTGTGCATGAATATCTGATAGTGAGTTGCAAAGAAGACAGGGTTAAACTCCTCTACTGTTGTCTGCTGAAAGGACAGGAGGCAATGAACATACCCTGGAATATTAGAGATTAAACATAAGAAAAAACCTTATTATTTAACATGAAGGTGACTCAATACACAGCTATTCTGTCCAGGGAGGTTGTCTTTGTCTTTGAAGGATGTTCAAAACCCACCTGGACTCAGTTCTGAGTAGACTGCTCCAGGTGACCCTTCTTTGAGCAGGGGCATAGCTGATGCAATCCCCAAGGCTCCTTCCGACCTCCATGACTGTTATTCCATGACTGGCTAGATAAAAACACTGCTCAAAACAGCACAGCAGTGCAACAATGAGAAGGTGGAAGTTGACTGAAACCCTGTCCTCAGAGGCAGGGACACTTCAACTTCCACTGAGCCAAAATATTACTGAGCTGGAAAAGGTTATTCAGGTCAAAAGAGAAGAACCCAAACACCACCAGTTCTGCACAGCTCTGGGAGATGAGATGAACCAAACAGGACCTCACGTGGAGAAAGAGTGGTGACTACATGAAAACAGTCTCCTAAGAGGCTGAGTGGGATCAAGGCACAGCAGCCATGCCTCCATACTGCATGCCATCAAATTTTCATGTAGACATTTGGACTACAGCCCACAGATGTTCTATTATTCTCCAACAATTTTTTTTTCCTAGTAGTATTATTTAGTTCTGCTCAAAAAAGGCTAATGTGCAGACTTTATATCAGAAAAGATGGCAGATAAAGGGTATGGAGTCTGCCAGTAAGATTAGGGATTGCCAGAAAAAAAATTTAGGGCTATTTAGAAAACACCCATAAATACCCCCAAACCCCCCACATATTAATCTTAACTGCTTATTATTAAGACTGACCTCATCCTCCTTTCTTCTTTTTCTCCCTGAATCAGCAGCTTCTCAGCCTTCTAAATACTAATGAATATTAATAGTAAATACTAATATTTTTCCTCTAAGGTTTTCTCTGATGAATTTGCACTGCTTCAAATAAATAAAACTTTTTAAAGAAGGAGAAGCTGAATAGAATGCAAGAAGAGAGTAGTCTGGCCCTTTAAAGTTATAGCATTACAGTTGTTTAAAATTTAAACTTGGTCCCAAACATTGTAATGGAGAGGTTCACTCTCAAAACAAACCAATTCTTATTTTACATCACAGGTAACAGGGACACGGGATTTCACCCTAACTTCTCCGTCAGATGTAAGCCTTAAGATAGCCAAAATCTTTTCCCCAATAGTTATGTGGGGTGGGTTGACCTTGGCTGGATGCCAGGTGCTTACCAAGCTGACCTATCACTTCCCCTTCTCAGCTGGGTAGGGGAGGGAAAATCAGATGGAAAACGATTTGTAGGTTGAAATAAGGCAGTTTGCTAAAACAAAAGTGAAAGGTGTGTGATTACAAGCAAAGGGGGAAAGAAATTATTCCTTACTTTCCACCAGTGAGTGATGTCTGGCAGCCTCCTGGGGAGCAGGGCTCCAGCACATATAGAGATAAAACTGCCCCCCTTTCTCCTCCTTCCCTGAGTTTTGTATCTGAGTGACATCCCATGGTATGGAGTTCCCTTTGGTCAGTTTGGGTCAGCTGGCCCAGTTGTGTCCCCTCCCAGGACCACCCCAGCCTGCTGATGGGGCAAAATGTAGAGAGACGTGGCTGACGCTGTGCCAGTGCTGCTCAGCAGTAGCCAAACATTGCTGAGTTATCAACACCTTTCCAGACACCAAGGCAAAGCACTGTGAGGGCTGCTGTGGAAAAGTAACTCCAGCTCAGCAGAACCAATACACTATGAAAAATATTTTCATCTAAATAACTCAAGGGTTGGTGAAATCCAGACTCCAAAACCAAGACTCACCAGGCTGCTCATCCTGGCGCTCACCCCACCATGACTCAGTGTTAACCAAGCTGTAGACAGGAAGGCAGCTGTCACCTAAGGACACCATCCCTGTTAAAATTTTTATCTCATCTCTTATGAAGCTATAGACAGTTTCCAGATGAACCAGCTCTTTATGACTTGCCTACTAGATTCTAGCTTTTCAATTTGCTTTCCTATATCTTTCACTAAAATCACACTGAGATTCTGTTATTTCTTGTTCAAAAAGCTACAAAATTAAGCTTGGCCTGAAACTGCAAGCATCAATTGTATATTCTGCTTTCTGTTCAAACAGCCAACAGTTCAACAAAACAATTTCTCCAACTGAGTACAAAATACACTGCTGCAGGTAGCTGGAGAAAGTGTCTTTTACAGTTGTTTCAGTAAGAAAAAATACAAACAGAATACATATATATATATACACACACACATATATATATATATAAAACACCTTTAGCTAAGTGGCACTTTTTTTGTTAGTCCTATATTTTTCAAAACCAACTGAACTGTTCCCATGCTCACCTGTTTTCCTGGTAAAAAACAGCAAATGAATATAGAAAACTATCTGCAGTGTTTTCAGTTAAAGGAGAGCAACATTGTACAGCAACGTGATTTCCTAAAAGCAAATAGTACAAAAACAGAAAACAGTAAATGCTATAATATTTAAATTGCATAAATGTAGAGCATTGTACTGAAGAAAACCCATGGGCATCAGAGCTGAAGGCAGAGTGTGAGCGCTAGCACAGCGTCCTGCCAGCTCACTGTGCTCACAGACTCCTCTGGCGCTGCTTAGAAGCAGCTCCAAACTGGGAACTTGGACTCCTGAGACCTTTGGCATCAAGCTGTGGGGCACAAGCAGCGGCCACAGAAAAGCAAAGCTTTCATGACTGAGGCTGCTCCTCCCTAGTTTAGGATTTTGTATCAGGTAGTTCCAGCCATAGCTGTGGGCTTCGTTTCCACCCACACCCTGTTCCAGAGCAGCAGGAATTCTACTGGGTGAGTGTTTGGCGTCTGACATGAACACCAGTGGTGGAAGAACAGAACAGAACAAAGCTGGTGGAAGAAGTCGTGTGGTGGGTGCAGGATGTGGGAGCACAGCAGGGATGCTCTGCAGGGCTCAGCACAGCCATCCCTGACACCACGGCGTCCTCAGGGTGCCCTGGCGCTTCGGGCTGGGCTCCTCTCCAAGGAAAACCACCCAGGCACCAGGGAAGGGAAGGGAAGGGGAGGGGAGGGAAGGGGAGGGAAGGGAAGGGAAGGGAAGGGAAGGGAAGGGAAGGGAAGGGAAGGGAAGGGAAGGGAAGGGAAGGGAAGGGAAGGGAAGGGAAGGGAAGGGAAGGGAAGGGAAGGGGAGGGAAGGGGAGGGGAGGGGAGGGGAGGGAAGGGAAGGGAAGGGAAGGGAAGGGAAGGGAAGGGAAGGGAAGGGAAGGGAAGGGAAGGGAAGGGAAGGGAAGGGAAGGGAAGGGAAGGGAAGGGAAGGGAAGGGAAGGGAAGGGAAGGGAAGGGAAGGGAAGGGAAGGGAAGGGAAGGGAAGGGAAGGGAAGGGAAGGGAAGGGAAGGGAAGGGAAGGGAAGGGAAGGGAAGGGAAGGGAAGGGAAGGGAAGGGAAGGGAAGGGAAGGGAAGGGAAGGGAAGGGAAGGGAAGGGAAGGGAAGGGAAGGGAAGGGAAGGGAAGGGAGGATGCCTGTCGCAGCAGGGCTCTGGGTCCCCAAGCTGTTTGCAAGCTATGAAAGGCGGGGGATGTGCCTGCCATTGGTGTTGGCCAGTTTTCATGTTGGAGGGCTTTTTTGTACTTAGCTGTATTTCATTCCCTGCTGATGTAGTTGAATCTAGCACCGAGCTTACTGTTTTGTGGTTTTTAAGGCATACATTCTGGGAATTTCGCTCACACCCTGGTCTCACCTGCAGCTGCAGCAAAGCATCATTCAGGGCAGCTGCAGTGCAGTGACAGGGGCTCCTCAGGCGTCCTGCAATTAGCAGCAGCATTACAAAAGGCATGTTTGATGTTCCTTAATTCATAAATCACTGATTTAGAACAATTACTATTGTCTCCTTTGAGGATGTGGAACTACAAGCAAGTCGCTTAACTACTGTAGCCACAGAGAGCTGCACGGCGCCTTGTGCTTCAATTGGAAATACACCTCTGTGCTGAGGGTGGCTCAGGTGGGAACTCCTTCAGGATAAAGATCCCATGGCTTCAGTCAATTCCTTCAGGTTCAGCCCTTTCTGTTCTCAGGCTAGAATCAATTCCGTAGCTGTTTAAGGACACACTTGCTAATGTAGCAGTACGTCACACTCCATGTTCCAGAGTCCAAGACTCATTTACAGGCTTGTAAAGAGTGGAGAATACAGTCTTTATGACCTTCTAAATGTACTGAAGTTCAGTAAAATAAAAACGTAATTTTAAAATATCTTATTAATGTTATTTCAGGTGCAGAACCCCTTTTTTTTCCTTTTTTTCTCCCTTTTTTGTGATGGGGAGAAATATTTATTACATAGAAGTTAGATATTCAGGTTTGTAATTACACTGTAGGCACTAAAAATTAAACTGTTACAGGGTTTTTTCCCCTCAACTTTTCTCCATGCATGCATTCAAAGTTTCCATAGAGATTGTCACTTTACTTTGTCTTTCCCCATCATGTTTTTCTCTACTGGTTTATTCTAAAGAAAACAAACCTTATAATGATACTTGAACTTTTGAGTTTCTAGAGTTTTGAACACTTTTAATAACACGGAACAAGCTTTTGATTTGTGCAACAGGGATAAGTGAAACCACTAGAAAATAGAAATATGAACAAATATTTGAACAAACATAAGGTGATTTTTTCCCCCACAGGCATTTGGGTTTATATCCTGCATATAAAATATTTTTTAAAATCTAAGCTTAGTACTTCTAAGTCAATGGAAAACAACTGTCTCCAAATTTGCAAATATGCAGGAGTAAGTAATTATATAACAGTTGTTTCAAAATTTAAAAGTGTAATATTTTGGTAGTCTTTATTCAGAGTAAGTTTTTAGAACACTTTCCTGACATAAGGATATGGCAGGTTATAAAGAAGTCAGGATCTCTGAGTTTGCTGATCATGGAATTTCATACAAATGTGGCTGTTCTCTGAATGACATTACTCATTGCTACTGCAAGTAAATATTTGCCTTGTTTAATAGCATTTGATGACATGTACATACAGTTTGAGATAAGTGTCAGAATTAGGTTTTTTGTTGGAACAACAGAAAGATGTACACAGCAGTACAGTTCCCACTATGCTAATCACTTGGAAAATTTACATCATATCTCTGTTCCCACATTAGGGTTGGCTCTCCAAGGAAAGAAATCAAGGTCTAAATTTATTTTTTCTGTATATGTTCTTCCTTTATCAGCTTTATTCATAGCACCTTTTAACAGGCTGAAGAACTTTCAAAGACTCATAGAACTGTAAATGGAAACTGGTGGAAAAGACCTCTAACAGAACCAAGTCTAATAATTTAACTCAGCACTTCCATGCTCGACACTAAAACAGATCCCCACATGTCATATCCGCACACTTTTTGAACACTTTCAGGCAGTATTTCCCAACATATCACACTCTGGTTCATATACTTCTTCATCTAAGAGCAAGTCAGTACAATGTAGGTAATCCTCTGGGCAATTCATTCTTGGAAAAAATATTTCTGTGATATGCTTAAGCTTTCTTCCAATCACTAATTGTCTTTTTTCCAGCTTACTTACTACTTTCTTCAATAAGCTTGCACTATTTACAGTTTGGTTATTCTGTAGCTGAGTAATAGACTTGTGCAGACTGTCAATATTTTCTCCTGTGGAGTTTTTCAAGTTAAAATTCTGCTACATCTTTCTTGATGCATTGGCATGGTTTAACCCCAGCCAGAAGCCAAGCCCCACACAGCCACTCACTCACTCCCTCACCAGTAGGACTGGGCGAGAATTGGGAGGGTCAAAGTCAGCAATTCACAGGTTGAGATGAAGGCAGTTAACAGGGAAAGTGAAAGCCGTGCACACAAGCAAAGCAAAACAAGAAATTAATTCACTGCTTCCCCTGGGCACGAAGGTGTTCAGCCATCTCCAGGAGAGCAGGGCCCCATCACACATAACAGTGACTTGGGAAAACAAAAGCCATCACTCCAAATGTCCTTCCATTCCTCCTTCTTTCCCCCACTTTATGCACTGAACATGACGTCAAGTGGTCTGGAATAATCCCTTTGGTCATTTTGGGCTGCCTGCCCCTGATCGTCTCCTCCCAGCCTCCCATGCACTTCCAGTCTCCTTCCCTGTATGGTAGCATGAAAAGCAGAAAAGGCCTTGGCTGTGTGTAAGCCCTGCTCAGCAATAACAAAAACATCTCTGTATAACCAACCTGTGTTCAGCCCAAATCTAAAACACAGCCCCATACCAGCCATTGCCCAGAGAATTGACCCTATCCCAGCCAAAACCAGCACTGTGCAGCTGAAGAGAAATACAGCCACCCAAAATATCTGTCAGCAAGTCATATTTCTTAGACCAGATATAAGCATCAAACTCATTTCCTTTTAACTCCTCTGGCACTGATCCACCATTAGTGAGTCATGTCCACTCTCAGACATTCAGGCATATGAACTCACAACAATCTTGATAAGGCTGCCAAAACCAAAGCAGTATGCAAATAATTGCTGTCAATACAGTTTTTCTTGAGAGCTAATTACAGTATAAAATTTTATTGTACCATCAGGAGTGAAAATTCTACCCTCAGATAGAAAGAAAAAAATTACATTTTTTAGGGGTAGGTTTGAAATTTAAAAAAATCTGGTATGATATAAGAATCCTTATAGCTCAAACATCTCACTGTCTCACATGCCTTTATTGCAGAAAACTGGCTCAAAAGCCGTGCTCACATGCAGTTGGGAAAAGTTGTAAATCACCCCTTTGGCCTCATGAAGAATGGCTAGAAGTAATTTTCAGTGAATATCTTGTAACAAAAGCATAAAACAGCTAGAGGTATCTCCCTCCTTCTCCTGCTTCCATATTGTTACTCAAGAGCAGAGGCACACACAATAATTTACTGCTCTCTTCGGCTTATCAGGTTTTCATTGTTGTTATGATTCCTTGAAGATGAACATCTTTAAATCAGGAAGGCACCAAACAAAAGGACCATGAAGTAGTGCTCTGTAGCAACAACTAGGAGGAGAAGTGATATTTTGAGTAGAGGTAGGAAGCAGAAGGAAATGTTTTCATGCTTCATAGGCTTGTATTTCATGATGTGCTTTACATGGAAGTAGTTGGTTGATTAAAAAAGGTAATGAGTATAGGATTGGGGAAGATGATGTTTTAGAAAAAAAAATGAGCAAAAATGTATTAATGGAGGTTCAATGGGGAAGTAACCAGTTCTTCTATTTTTTAAATGTTTGTTTGGGGCTTTTTTGATGGCTCACAGCAGTTTTCTGGGTACTGTTGATATGGAGGGGGGACTTCAAGGCAGAATACTTGATACCAATAATATTTTTGTTTTACTCCTAAATTCCAGATACACTTTCCTAACTATTTCTACCTATGTATATTTTCATACCTACTAGGAGCGAGAGTAGTGGTAGAAGACCATAAAAAATCCTGCTGTCATTCACTCAAGAAGTACTGAAAAATGAGAAATCTCTTGTTTTTTCTGAGCCTTCATAGAGCATGGTCATTTTAACCTGTGAAAAGTGGATACAGATTTTTTTTTTTTTGGCAGTGCCTTCTATCCACTTTTCTTAGGAACAAAGAGTAATGTAAGAGACAGACATTCAGACAGGATCAGACCTCAATTGTTATGCATATTCCAAAACTGGGAGATTAAAATATACTTAATTTTGCTTTAACACTATGTGTGGCTTTCTCTTTAGGGTGGTGGTTTAGTTTCTATTTGTTTTGCTATTCTATTGTTTTGCTATTTTACACTTTGATAAAGTTTTACTTTAGCTGACTTTTTTGTTTTCTTTCACACTTTGTGTACTTTGTGCATGTCATTGCTCAGTACTCACAGTAGCTGCCCTCCTTAAAAGGAATAGATTCAGAGAAACTTTCTTACTGGCCCAAACCAGTTTGACAGGTTCAATGACCCCAAATACTGGTGCAGTGAAAAATATCCTATATTCAACCATCTTTCAAGTGCACACTATTTAACATATTCCCTTCAGCAGAAATGCCTGGGTTAAAGGATATGAATTAAACTAGCACTTAGAATGTGAATAATGGATTGTATAAAAATCACAAACCCATCTAATTCTCAAAAGGCAAAACTTGCAGTAGGAATACTTTGAAAACAACCAGCAGCTGCTTAAGCTTCTTTCTACCAGATGTCTGAGACTTATCATGGCCAAATTTTGCTGTTCTTATTCATAGTGGGTTTATCTCATCTGGCAATGTGAAGTTACCCACTATCCTAATGCTGCAAACAAACAAGAAATTATGAGAGCAAAATAAAACTGCTGATGTACCTTATCTCCAGAGAGAAGTAAAAAAGACATCATGGATAACAAAATGAGGAAGCATTTTTCATATTATTTTTCTTGTGAGAGGATAAGTCCAGGACCTCTCAGAAATCCTAAATGTTTGGTCACTTAGGATAATTTTCCCAAGTAAGCCCACAAGTGCATGCTGATGTTAATATTTACTAATGTTTTGTTTTGTAAAGATTTATGGTGTTGGTGAATAAAGGAGCTTGTGGCACAATAATTGTAAGTCTGCAATCCTGAGGTATGAGGAAAGAGTTCCATCATCTTATCATTAAAACCACTAATTAAGATTAATGTTACATAAATGGTTCTGTATCTGCAGAGAGTTAAACCTACCATCTCCTGTTAGAGTCATGCCCAAGCAGCAGTCTTCTCTGAGGTTTAAGTATTTTATAATGCTGGTAAAATTATATTAGTAACGGCAGTTCAGAGGAGCTTAGAAACATATTGGATTAAATATTGTCTGGGGAATAATACCTGTTTTTTCTGCTGGCAAATATAATGAAGTTTTGCATTTTTACTATTTCTTTTTAGTAGTCTAAACTTCACCAAAAATAATTGCATTACCTCCCATAAAAATTTGTTTGGATGGACTGGTTTTACTCCCTGCACTCCACTGACTGTACACAGAAGTCAGGAGAACAATTCCATGGGATCACATCACAAACATGGCAGAGCTGGAACAGGAAGCTTGAGTATAATCACTGATGTTCAGTTTATCATAAAGCACTCAGTAAACATTCAAGCATTCAAGCAAATATTTTTTAAAATTTATCAGGGTGTTTACTTATGCTCATTGTTGGCAGTGTTTAATTAGGTAAACTACATCTCATTGTAGCACAACAGCACCATGTTTCCACTCTTCTGGGGTTTCTCTTGGAGTTCCCGTTTTATCAAAATTTTACATCAAATGAAACAATAACTTTTTGGAATTTTGGCTGCAGGCTATCTGGGCCTGTTCTAATTTCTACTCAATATTTTTCGCAATTATCCTTAGTGACAAATGGATTAAAAAGTATTTAATCATACTTACTTGACAGCACCTTGCTATATTCCCTTCAGACATATACCAGACATAGACATATGGAATGCCTGCTTCCTAATTTCTTCATATTTATGTTTTACCATTTGGTTAAAACCAAGTAGGACCTATGCCATTGCTAATATTATTCTAATGTACTTAAAAGTATCTGTCTTTTTGGTGCTACCTCATCCTTTAACTGTTGTACTCTCTACCCTTGAATTCTGATGAATTATGACTAGATTTTTTTTTCTGTGCTGTACTGCCTTTCACTTCCCTTTGCTACTGAGTGAAAATGGACGTACAGCAGTATCTGTCTTATTACTGAATCTTGATTATTAATCTAGTAACTGTCTAAAAAGTTGTGGTTTTTCTTTGCAGAACTCTGTGCTTTTTTATTCCATACATCACCTAAAATTTTCCCAAGCTATTGCAAACTAGCATTTTCAAGGTATCAGGTACATAAATTACTTCCAGGAACTCTCCCTTCTGACCAGTAATAAATATCAGGTATAGGGATTTTTCAGTCTGAAGAGGAGGCTCAGGGGAGACCTTATGGCTCTCTGCAACTGCCTGACAGAAGGCTGTAGTGAGGTGGGGTCAGTCTCCCACGTAATAAGCAACAGGACAAGAGGAAATGATCTCAAGTTGTGCCATGGGAGATTAAGACCGAGTATTAGGAAAACTTTTTCACTGTAAGGGTTGTCAGGCACTGGAACAGTCTGCCCCATTAAGTGGCTGAGTCACCATCCCTGGAGAAATTTAAAAGCTGAGTAGATTTGGCAGCTAGGGAGACATGGGTTAGTGGTCAACATGGCAGCTGCACTCATGGGTTGGACTTGGCGATCGAAAGGGTTTTTCCAGCCTAAATGATCCTGATTCTAAATTGCACAAACTTTCTGAAGAGATACATACATAAATACACACAGACACAAGCGTGCATACATATGTACACAGGTACGTGGATAGGTGGTTGATATTGTCTACGGCGCAAGCACGACTGAATGACCTCAGTTTATCGCAAGGAGAGGGACAATTCCCATCCAGGGAATAAAAGACACCCTTGGACTGATGAGAGGATGCCAACAATGAGAGGATGACCCCAGCACCTCCAAAGCCCTGCCAAGCCCTGCTAGCACCTTGTGTCACAGGACAGTACCTGCAGCCAGACGGACGCCGCGGATGCTTCGCTGTAGACAGCAGCGGACGGCTGGTGACAGCGCCCCAGAGGCGGGAGTCGCTTTGCAGAGCAGCGGGGTGTGTGTGCCCGCGGGGGCGGGGGGACACGGGCTGGGTGTGAATTGCTGGTGATGCTGCGCGACCCCCGGCAGGGAAGCGCGGAGGCAGCGAGGGGCTGCGGTGGGCTCAGATGGGCATGGGGGGCTGGCGGTGCTGTCAGAGGGGCGAGGGGCTGGCGTGCAGCCAGAGGCGGGCAGCAGTGCGAGCGGCAGCGGAGCAGCGCGGGTCAGGGGGCGGTCGGGGTGAAGAGCCTGGCCCCGGTGCCCCCGTCCCCGCGGAGCCCTGCCCCAGCGCCGCTGCCTCCGGCCAGCCGCGCTCCCCGCGGGCGGCACCGCACGGGCAGCTCGGGCTGTCCTCCTCAGCCTGGCACCAGCCCCCGCCAGGGAGCTTCTGGCCCACTTTCTCTTGCCTCCCGTTCCCCTAGGGAGAGGGCAAAGAGGCAGAGTCAAGAGAGGCGCCTGGCTCTGACAAAGTACTTCTGGTGCTTTGACCACAGCATGCATGATTTCCCCATTGTCACTGTAGTCGTGAAACCAAATCCTCTTCAGCCAGCAGCAAAACCATAGTTATACTTTGATGCAAAATATCAAGAAAGTCAGGCTCTTGTAGAAAACGCCTTTAAAATAAACTTGTTTAATTTAACACAAAAAAAAAAATCAAACAAAATACAACTTGTAGTTTTCATTAACAACTATGAAATTACAGTGGTTTTACAATAACTTTTTGAAAATTCTTTACATAGGTAAGCATTATCTGTAAGACTGGCACTCTCAGACATCACGAAATGCCTGGATATGCTTGCTATGCCAATAGAAATGTGCATGTACAAATAGAAAAATGCACTTAAAAGCATTTGTACCTATCTATGATGAAAGATGTAAAATCGTGTGGCCTGCCATTGGCTTAGTGTTGAATTCCTCACGTCATTTATATATGCCATTTTCCAAATGTCACGATTCCTGAATTTACTGCTAGGTAGTATATGCACAGATATATTCTCAACTTGCGTTTTAGTTAATGACAGCCTTGAAGTCTTGGCAAAGTGCCTCAGACTTTACAACTGTTATTTCCAAAGGAACTTTTATTAAGTGGTATGACATATGCCACACTGCTGTTTTCCCAGTGTACTTTTGGTCTAAGTGTAATAGTTGTCTGCCATAACAAAGTCCCTTCTGTATCAGTAACTTTGGTCTGTGGATGCTTCACATTCCAGTGTCTTGCCTGTTCTCACCATAGACATTAGTACACGGCTGATGGCCATCTGTCATTGCCTATTGCTTCTCTTGCCTCTTGAGAAAAGGCATCTCCTTAGAGAACAGTACCTATTTCATACCACATATCGAATCCTGCCTGATGTAACAGGCTTGATGTAGTTACAGGCTCAACTTCAACAGCCAGTGGTCATATTTGTAAGCCTGGGCACTCAGAGGCTCTAACAACACGGCTGAAAACTGTTGTCTGGAATGTGTGTGTAGGTTGTCATAAGCCTTCCCAGCTCCTTTGGGAGGTTTCGTTTGTTGGTTTTTGTGGTTGGGTGTGGTGGTTTTGGTTTTTTGTTGTTTGGTTGACTTTTAATGTATAAAAATAATAGGGAGAAGGAAGAAAACAGGTATCTCTGTTGTAGAGAAATTTTGTTCCACAAAAGCAGCAGCACACCTACTCTTGCTTTGAACACCGGAACATCTGACACCATGACTTTCTGTTATGACTTCCTTTCTTTAGGGCCCTGGGTTCACAGGTGACACAGCAGGCCAAAGTGATTGCTGTGCACTGAATAGCTATTTCAATGTACCCAAAAGCATTTTAAATAATGCTTGTCAGCCTAAGTGAGGGAAATACACACTTTCTTTTAATGCTTCACCCTTTGTGACTTACAGACATTCAACTACCAAGTTAATGTTTGGAAATATCAGATAATCAGCTGTAAAAGAAGCCTCTTCTGAGAAGTAGATTTCTTTTCTATATATGTGAGTGGAATCGAAGTTTTACTCAAAAGACCTCCAGGCAGACAAAGGAAAATATTTTCTCCAAAACTGTGTTGGTCACAGAATTATTGAAAGCAAAGACTAAGCCAATATGAATAGATTGCAGAAAATGAATCTGCAGCAGCTAAATTTGTCTGCCCTTTCATTAATTTCTTGTGGTTAGGACCTGGCTTTTTGCCTGCTGTGCAACAGAAGGTTAAACAAAGGTCATACTTGTGGCTCTCCAAGACAGCAAATCAAACATTAAATGACCAAGAGTTCAGGAAAGGTGTTAAGCTCTTTTTGTAGCCTAGGGTAAGACAACCATTTTCCCTACTTCCATTAAAAAACTGAAGAGTTGTTACTTAATAACTCTTCAGTTAGAATTAAAATGACTGTGCTAGGATGCTGAAGCCATAATATTTTCTATTGAGAAGACAAACAAAATAATTAAATTATGTGTATTTTGCAGGTCAACTGGCAAAATCATTTTCATCTGCATGACTGGGGACAAAAGGTTTGCCTTCCATGCCTTGCAGCATTACACTATCCCCCCTCCGATGCGATTTGGAAGCATCTGTTTAAGCATCCCGAAATGTATGTATTGTAAGTGTGTATTTCTCAACTCTTGAACATCAGAGTTAAGGGAGAAAGCTTTTAACCCACATTGCATTGAAATGCAAAATCTTTAAAGAAGTCTCCTAGAGAGATGCTAACAAAGTATCTCAAACCCAGATTGCTTTTTTCTATTAACTTTGAACAAGTGAACAGTCAACTAAACAACTCACAAATTATTTCTCAGTTTACATAAACTTTTCTCTGCTTAGGAAATTTGTTGTGCTCATTTACATTGTACACTATCATCTAGGTTAAGCCCTGTATTTACCTTCTAGCTATGTAATATTTAGCCCTTCTGTTTTTTAATTGAGGACTATGTTTTGCTATCTAGATGGAGTTGCTTTTGTTTCATATTAGCCAAAATAAAATCAGCATGTATAAGTGTGAATATGTATCAAAAGAGAATTATTTAATCCATAACCACAGAAATCTTTCACTTGTAGCACCAGTTCTATACCTTCTTACAAAAGATTCCAACAGTTTCTAGACCATTAAATAACACTGAAAATCAGTTAGGCTGTTTTTACATGTATTAGTCATAAAATTATTTGAACACATCCAACATCTTGTAAGAATTTGAATAATATGATTATGTTTATAAGATAAGGACAATTGATTTCTTTTTAGTACCACCACAGCCTGTTGCAATTCAAGAGGAATAGCTCCATCAGCTAAATTATAGTAATGTAATTGATTTATACATTTAAAGATTAATTATGCAAAGGGAATTATCAAATTTGACTATGTTTATATCTAGCCTTTTGCCTCTCAGTTACACTCAGGTTACTTGATTTCAGCAAAGTGAGATGAAACAGTGACATTCTAAAGCACTTGAAGAAAAAATAATAATAGTAAATCAGTTAATTTTTTGAGCTAAAATAAATCAGGTCTTATCAGTAACTGTGAGGGTTCTCCTAAAAACATGCTGAGAAAAGTAGCCACCAAGATACTAACAAAAACATTATTTGGCCTTTCCAAAATCAGCATTTGAAATAAACCAAGTATTCTGCAGCATGTGACAACAGATTAATTAACCTCTAGTATACAATAATCACACTTGTGTGCACAAGTAACTGACAGTTTTAAGAGACTCCAGATACTTCATTGTGAGATAAATGGAATTTTATTTTTAGGGAGAGAGTGATTCCTCTTTATAATAAATGTATAAAAGTGCAATATCTTAAATATTTACTGCATGCAAGTATCTTTTTTGTTGTTGTTAGCATCATATAAAGTAATCTTATGCAATAGTCTCTGCAAGAATACATTTGAACGTATTGTCGAATTAATGCATCTCTTCAGTTGAGTGCCAGCCTGATCATTGCATTAACCACCTCATACAGGACTGCAGGAAAAAAGGCAAATTTTCTGCAACATTTTAGCAAACAGCTCTCTACTGACAGTGCAAAATGACATACTAAAATGGCAAAATTTGGCCCATCTTTGCTTACATCATTCAAGTGACTGTATTCCAACTATAGTGCTATAGTTTTCTGAAATGCATGATCAAAAGGCTAATTGTATCTGCCCCTAGTTACAGGAACCTTCTGAAGCTATTCTTATTCACAACTGTCTTTAATGCAGCCAGTATGATCAACTCTGCAATGACTACCAGAATTGAATCCGGTATGTCAAGAAACCTTCTCTTTGTGGCAAACAGGATAAAGGAAAGATACCAAAACATAATCAAAACAAAATGGCAGGAGGAAGAAGATTAAGCAGAAAGTGCATTCCTCTTCAGCTGTACTACACATTGTTGTTGAATTTTACCAGACCAATTTACATTTAATTCACAAGGATCAGAAAGTATTCCAGAGTGCACACACATAAAGCAATACTGTATTTTCTTTAGATGGCAATTAATGAATGTGGAAGAGGAGGCAATTAATGAGTATGATATTAAATAAATGTGAATGGAGAAAGAAGTGCCTTTGACAAGACACAGTAAACCTTGAATGTCATGCCCAGCAACACAGCATTTTAAGTAAGATAGAAAACATTTTCTTTTTAGAGCTTACTTGAAAAGAATACATTTTGGTTTGTTTGGTTTTTTTTATTTTGCTATGTTTTGGGCGTTTTTTTTGGTGGTATGAATTAAAGTCCAATTTTTGTATTTTTCCATCCTTAACACTAAGTTTGATTTCTTGGCATCAGCCATCAGTCTGACTGCAGTTGCATTTAGTCCATGTACACAAAAACTTGTGATTCTTAAAGGGGAGCAAGAAAGTTTTCCTTGTTCCGTAATTTCCTTTTTCTTTTTTTTTTTTTTTTTTTTTTAGAATAAGTATGCAATCAAGGCCTTTAAAAATGGAAAGTGAAACACTTCCAAGCCAGAATAGCTAATAGTGCATAAAATGAAGAGTTTAGAAACTACAGGTCTAGGATGAGGTTTTCAGGAAGGAAAGTGTTACTCTCTTTTTTCCTCATTTCTAAACCTTTGGGCCACACAATTCTACCCCTTCCACTTGGTCAGTTCAGCACTTCTTGGAATCACTGGTCAGCCAAACTGGCTGAAACCCCTGAAAATTAGACTCATAAAGCAGCCAAGCAAGAAGAGCAAAACTAAGGTGTTGTTTGTTTTTTTTTTTCCCACCCAGTTCATTGACAAAGCAGCAGGGCTGACATAAGGGAAAGAGAAAACTCTGAGCGGATGAAAACCAGGATCAGAGGTCTTGGAGGGTAGCTCCTTTTAAAAGTAATGAGCTGTGAGAGGGGGTTCTGATGCCTTCATATCAGATACTGATACCAGGTGTGCTCCGGAGGATCTGGCAATTGTGTACTTTGTGGCAGTTTTAAAATATTCTGGAACTCCTAGATGTTTGGGACAGTATCCTACAAAGTGCTTGGTAATTGGGTGAGGTGATCATAGCATCTGATGTAAGACTTTAATCACAACTATGCACAACTTATCACACAGATACAGTTTCTACATCTATTTCACATATCTAAAGGTCACAATGACACTGTAGTTTGTTGACATTATCTTCACTGAGACATAGACATAAAATAAATCCTTCCCTAGTGACTGATCCTTCTCCCATACATTCTGCAACTGGAAAGAAAAATGAGGAACCACTCACTCTTGCCTTGGCTTAGGCAAACAGTTTGCACTCCAAGATTCTTACCTCAACTGTTTTGTTAACTTAATAGGGAACCAACTAATTTTTGCAACTTGCCTGAAATACTATTTTTTCAGTAATGACAATCTAAGATCCACTGATTGTTGACCAGGTATGAGTCAAACTCCTGAAAAGCAGCACATAGGCCTCTTTCTGTTACTTCTATCATGACACAGGTGGACAAAAACATCTAAGAAACACACTACTCTTGCAGTAGTACTGCAATCATCCAAAACTCCTTAAGAAATTTTCCTGTCTGCAAAGTATGGGTTTTCTTTTCCTGAGACATAAGTTTTATTTGTTTCTCCCATGCTTCTGAGTTTTCATTGTACACAAGCCAAAAAAACTCCAGAACTTTTATAATACTGCTGCATTACCTTCTTCACTGTAACAAACCCTAAATGTTTTGAACATCTGGCTGTAAGAAAGATACTCTGGAAATTGTAATATTTAGACAATTATGATGGAGCATGTATAATTAAAAAGCAATTTTGGAGTAATACATCTCTCCAGCATTTACCATAATAAGAAGCATTTTGGGAGAACAGTAAGTCCAAATATTCCAGAAAAACTAAAATTCAAGAAATGAAGGTGCTATAGTATGAAGACATGGCAAAAAATACTGTATTTTTAACCAACAACATTTTTGAGGGGCAGAAACTGTTTAATATTCGTTTTTCAAAAAACTATTTCCATCCCTCAACCAACACACAATACATGCATTTAAGTGACCCTTTAAGAACAGCAAATATTATTTTTAAATACTCTTAAGTTTAAAAATGCATCTGACACTCCTCCCTTTAAAGAAAAAAAAATATTAAGAACTGGTCAAATAAGGATTTCCTGCAGCATGGTAAATGAGAAAATCAGCTTAAACTGTATTCTGAGAGCAAAAAAACTTCAAATAATTTACATAAAACAATGTATCTTTTGACACTGTTTTCAAAATCTCTATTCCTTTCTTACCTGCAGTATGACTCCTGTGAAAAAGCTCAAGATAAACCTACAGTAAAATTCTTTCATCATCTAAATTGTGACCTCAATGTATTGACTAGAAAAATTTCTTCTTTGACTGACAGAACTCAAAACACTACAGATAACCAGAAGGCAAAACAGAGGAAATATCTGTAGCTCCATTTCTCAAACTAAAGTTATTGTTTTGCAAGACTTCTACTAAACTAATAAGCTGGTAAGGCTTTAGTTGTTTAATGTCTATTAAATTCTAGAATTTATGGTTTATGTCAAAAAAGGGATCGTATTTGTGAAAGTGTCAATTTCTAAAATACCATGGTTAACTTAAATATCCTGATATTTAATTTGCTAAATTACTTATGTCAGTCACTCCAAAACATAGCTACTTTACTAATCTCTTAACTAGAGGTAGGTCATGTGTAGGCCTCGTTAATATGCTGTGAACACTTCATTAGTTCACTAATATAATGGTCTGCAGGATAACTATGCACAGAGCTCCAAGAATAGCAGCACATGTAATAAATTAAATGTCTAAATTTTATTTTTTTCATGTGGGTTAACATGTCTTTGTTTTCTCCTAATATTTCATTCTTTTGTGAAGAATGTTTAACAAGGAAAGGGTAATGAGGTTGAGTAATCTGAAAGTCTTCTGCACCTTACAACTCAAGGCTGGGAGTCTAGCAAAATCTATATGCAGCCCTTTTCCCCCATATAGAGTTTTTGCAAATCACGCAGTCAATTCTGACTGTTATCCAGCATTAAAAGTCTCTTCTCCATTTTCAAACTTTAAAAAGTTATTCACAATCATGTGGCAGTATGATTAAAAAGTACAGTCCATACACCGTGACAATCAAAAGAGACTGAATTATAAAAAGTAAACTGCCCTTATAGCTGCATCATCCTACAACTGTAAGGACAGTGACAGTTAATTTGTGAAAAAGGCAAGTTCCAGGTTTCTGTAAAACACATATTACAGCTTTCTTGTGCTAGTGAACATTTAGAATACACAGGTTCCCAAGACATTTTCCTTCCCTCCTCCCCCATTTATAACATTCAATGAAAACACATCATTTTGGCAAAGTTAAAAGGGTTTCTGTCTTCATGTTTTTGCCTTCAGCTTCATGTTAGAGGCACAAACTTCTGAACTTAAGCACTATAAGGCATAGTAGAAACCACCAATTAAAACAACAGCAACACCACCACCACCACCACCACAATGGAATATACTACAAGTGGGAACAGCTGTGTTATTTAAAAAGAAAATGTTTTGTAAACTGGCATACTGCAATGCTGTGTTAGGTGATTCATGTAAAGCTTGCCTTGGCATGCCGAATATTTTTTTTTCCCAGAACATGCTCAAATGATCTAAACATTGCCACAGGTTCAACTTACCTAAAAAATACCAGAAAATAGCCCAGTGGCACACACTCTTGAAAACTTCTGCAATCACAATATAACTATAAAGCATGAGTAAACTTTTGTTTTTGTACAAAACTTGGAACCACATTTCCTTCTCCCCCACCCAATATCCCATAAAGGAAAAAAAAAAAAAAACCCACCAAATTAAAAAAACCCAAACTTTTGTCAGACACCACTGTCTAGGCTTTTTGTTTCGTTGTGTTTGCCTTTTTTTTTTCTTTTTTTTCTTTTTTCTTTTTTTTTTCTTTTCCCTACATTTTTTTTTCCCCTTCCTTTTTTGGCTACAGTTCCATTTATAGCACTGAATCCAGTGTGGGCAATGTATTCCCAGGTTAAAAAAAGGGATATTATAAACAGTGGAACTGTGAAAACAGAAGCTCTGTTCATTTATAGCATGATCAGGACCAATTTTGTTAAGCTGTATGTAAGAAAGACTCACTGTTCTGATCCCCTATTCAGAATGTCAGTGTCACTTTTTATAATCTAGATCTACCTGCTTTAGCTTCATTAAATAAAACACTTTAACTCCTTAAAATCGTTAACAATAGTGACTTTTTAGTTGTTGTTTTTATACCTAAGATTTCCACAGTTTCTGAAAGACTGATTTGAGGTTTTGCAGTTTATCATGGTATTTTTAGGATAACAGCATATATGCATTAGTACTTAGGGTACAATGGTTTGAAATATCTCTGAATTTACTTTTCCAATAAAACTATCAGAAAAGTGAAAATAACCTAATGTGAATCAGTCAAATCAAAAACCCCAAATTTCAATACGAGATATAATAGCATACGTTCTTGTAATAGGATTGTTCTCTACAGCTGTAGAAAGCCCTGACAAGATTTGAGCATTGTTTTCAATGTGAATAATTTCTGTCTTGGTGTCTCCAATTTACTTTTACTCAGGAATGTGCAAATGATTTTATACAGCACGATGCTAGTACCGCTCTGTACTATAGTATTTTGTTTTGTAAATAAAAACAACAACAAATCCCTAGTCAGAAATAAACTGACAAAATTTACATTCTTCTCTCTTAAAAAAGTAAATAAAATAACATTATTTAAAATGTGAATTAGCTATAAGACATACAATACAATTACATAGATACATATCAATACAGCACATTCAATTTGCCAAAAATTAATGATTACAAAGCCAATATGGATGCTGCCATATATATATATAAATATATGTATGTACAATGATTATAGCATTCATAATTGCACTATACCTACAACCAGTTTTAAATTACAAGGTGTTTTAAGAGGGAGCAAAAAATAGTAACTGTTCTTATTATCGTTCTTTTGAATTTGGGAGGGTTAAGGATGAAAAATATCTCATTAGTATTTATTGTTAACTTTGGTAATCGACTAATAAACCATTCTTTTTTCCACCTCCCATCTGCTGCTATGTGGCAGCCGTTTTTCTGTTAAGTGCACTCTAGTGCCAGTTGTCATCATAGATAATCAATCCAATTACATGTCTGAACTCTATACAGAGTTTCCTTGCTAGCAACCATGCACCTAGTCAAAAAACCTTTCAACCCCAGCTGCAGAATAAAGGCTCATCAATGTGTGCTGCACTTTTGTTGTTAAAAATTGCACATTTAAATTTCAACAATGATTTTGTCACTGCTTCATTTACATTTATAAATCTCTTCTAAAGAACACTGAGAGAGGCTTTTTGTATGAAAGCCTATGAAATGCCTGTGAATCAATTAACAATCAACCTTATCAGAAAAGGTTCCTGAACGTGATCTCTCATCAATAACTTCTCGTAATGCAACTGAAGGTGCCTTGACATTATTACAGAAAACAATCTCATATCATAACTTACAAAATGAGAGATCTAAATTGTCTTTAAATTCCTAGACTACATGTGAGTGCACAGTACACCTTATAGAATATTCACTTACATGTTGGTTTTGGCATTAGAAAATGGTACACTTTCTAAAAAAGGGAACACATGAGCTGAAACTGTGTGTTAATCATTTGGCAGTCGATTCAATCCGGTCAGTTCCCAACCCATCATCCATTTGGCATTTCAATCAGTATCTTAAGTTTCAAGCGCATTGGTTTTATAAAAAGCCAGATTTGGCAACACGAATTTTGTACAATAAAATATTTTTTCTCCTGTGGAAAACAAACACTTAAAAAAGCTCTAACTCAAGAAAAAACACCCCATACAACTGAGAAAAACATTGTTTCAGGCTGCAGCCACTGAGGAAAATGTAGTGTCTATGACTTTTCTATTTGGCATTTGTGAACAAAAGAAGAGAGAAAAAAATGGCACATGGCAATTAAAAAGAGGTTCTAACATATTCCATGTACATCCCAGATTGTGTCTTAATTACTTCATTGCCGTCTTTTGTGCACCTTTCTTAACTGTAAAACTATGGTTACATTTATTATCTTTAGACAACTGCAATTCTGTTTTGCAATCCAAATATTCTAGTCTCAGAAATGAAGACAGAATGAAGACACCCATGTAAAGAATTTAAAAATCACAGTATCAATACTTTTTGATCCTTCAAAGTACATACTGTAAAATTAGAATGACTGATGACTTAAACAGTGATGATAGTGTTTTCCTGACCAAATCATTCAACAGAAAATATTTCACCCAGGAATGCAACTGGGGGAAAAAAAAGGCCATTGTACCTTTTAAAAGATAAGGGGAGTAGGAAAGGAGGGGAAGAGAAAGGGTCAGGTAAAGAGGAAACCAGCTTGATTTTGCTTCAATAGCAAAAAACTGCTATCCTTTGTAAATGTACGAATGAGAATTTGAAACACATTGAGTCACACGGTTTTGCCTAAAAAATGAGGAAATGTGCTGTGAATGTACTTCAGCATCTTTTGTTTTTCCTCCATATACTTTAAATAAAATCATAATATTAACTACAAACTCTGTGGACATTCACAGAGTCTAGGCCGGCAATAAATTAGTACTATGCAAATTGTTTTCACAGATTATAATACAGTCCCTCTTGTATATCTTCAATCACGGAAAGTTGGTTTTGGAGGATGCCCCAGGTACAGTTAGACCAGGTTGTACTCCTTCAGGTTTAACTGTAGGATCGTGTCCTTGACAGCAGCAAAGACGAAGCGGATGTTCTCTGTGTCTGTAGCACACGTGAAGTGAGAGTAGATAATTTTGTCACTGTCTGGATTCAGGTCTACGAACATCTTCAGGATGAACTCTCGTGCTGCCTGTGCATCCCTCTGTGGTCCTGCAAGAGAAGTTCAGTTTACTTAAGTCAACTTTGTATTTCCACTACTTTAAAAGAAAATAAGGAAGGCTTAGTCTGTGATCGCCACCTAAAAGAAGATGGGGAACCTTTTAGTAATCAATATTATCATATATTGGCTGCATTCCTTGTGGTAGGAACTATTAAAAATAAAGAGGGAAAGAAATTTCAGACATTCAGCAAATCAGAGCTACTCTTTCACTGCTGACTATCTTCTTTCTTTACCAAGATAAATTACCTGTTTTAAACCAGGTGATTTATAAATGCATAGAATGAAAATAAAATAATTACCTATATAATTAAATCTTTTAAAACTTAGTAGAAATGGT
Organism: Fringilla coelebs; assembly: GCF_963513975.1. Taxonomy (NCBI): domain Eukaryota; kingdom Metazoa; phylum Chordata; class Aves; order Passeriformes; family Fringillidae; genus Fringilla; species Fringilla coelebs. The sequence continues at coordinate 35,119,620 of NC_140031.1, forward strand.
GACTGTCAGTCTAAACCTACTATATTTATATTATACTTCAGTCATTTTAGTTTATTTAAGTTTACTAGTTCTATATGGAATTTAGTAGGAAGCATAGAGAAATCATATCCTGAACTGAGTCTGACACTGTCATCAATAGAACTCACTTTAAGTGATAATAAAACACCCAGCTACTCTCCAGCTGAAACTGTTGACTGTAAAAGGCCCATGTTCTAACCAATTTAAAGTATCTAGTATTTTAGTTGGTATCTAAATTATGTATTCTAATGATCCTATGAGCTCTAAATTAAAGTTGTAACTCTCAGAAGGACAGAGTCAATCTAACCAAACTACATTTTCAGCTTATTGCAGAAGGAAACATAATTACTTCCTCCCTGGAATAGTGAGGATTCATTCGTGCTCACAGCCAAAAGAGAAGTGCAGAAGTAAGAACTTAAGCCACATGCTGGTGAATCCTGTTCCATTATTCTAGTGCTGCCACCAAAAGTCATTGTTCCCTTGCTCTTGTGTTTCTGAAATGTGGGTTTCTACAGAATATACATTTTCTGTGCAGTTGCCTCCTCTTATTCTCTTCATTAGTTCTGCTGTTACACAGCAATACAAATACCAGCATCCAGCTGTTATTTGTAGCTCTATTGATTTTACGATTACTGAAGAACAGTTTGGCGCCCAGCACACGTCCACACAGTTCACCAACTGGATAACAGACCTTATTTTTAATACTTCACACTTAAAATCTGTAACACTTCCAATTTGTGTAACTAAAATTTAGGAAGGAAATGTATTAAGAGAAAGCACATACTTTCTGGTGTGCTGCAAATCTATGTGGAGGAGGAGTAAGCTTTGGCAGTAAATGGGTGTATGCACGAGAACAGATGTACAAATATGCACATATATACATATATTACACATTTTCTGAGATTTAGGGATGTAAACAGATAATAAGTCCTCTGAGGCAGGACAGAGGACTGTCCAACACTTCTATGGCTTCTAAAACACAACTGGCTCTAGCCTTTAGCTTGGACACCAGACTCTATTATAGATAAAGAGCAGCAATATTAAGTCTCATAATAGCACATACATATGTGAGTATTTATGAAGAAAATTCTTGGGCTTCCAAAGACAACGATTTCATCAAAATAAATCACTTAGTTTTCTAGATAGTTTCCTAGAATTTTGTTAAACAGTTTTACAGTAGTTACACACAGCATTTTCTCAAGATCTATTGGCCTATTCAGAGATATACCCAAATTTGCGCACCTCTACTCTTATGTTATTTAAACTTTTATCTGACTTCAAGCACAGAGAAGTATGTTTATGACCTCAGGAACTTAAAAAAATTGAATGAATTAATGTCAAATTTAGATGGCAAAGTGGTTCTGGTCTAAGAAACCCAGAAAAGAACTATTATATGACTTAGTAGCTTTCTTGCCCACTGCCCTCCCTAATCAGCAGTTTTCAATGACTAGCTCTATATGATACCATGAAGATCTATGTAACAAGTGCTACGTCAGTATTTTTCTCTTCTTTTCCTACCAACTACAGCCTCTTTTTGTGTTTGCCCTCTCTCCCTCTCCCAGCCTGTGAGCATACTAAGTGTGTCTTCATGTGACACACTGACCTAGGAGCATGGCTCAGCCTCCCTTTCAAATGCACTGGGCAGCAGAACTCCTTAATTAATTAACTCCTTAATTTAATCTGTCCAATTTGCCACCCTGGCCAGCAGTTCTCATCCCTAGTCTGCTCTCTCCCTTCTGAAGATGAAAGAAGTAATCCAGCTGAAAAATAACTATTTCTGATGCCTTCCTCAGTTCTCCCACTTCCCACATCCCCAGTACCCTGGGATAGAAGAAGGGACCACATGGTGACCTCTGCAAGCCACAGACTCCACCCTGACACAAGAAGTAATCACATCAAACTGTAACTTTGTCTCTAGAGTTAGGTCCTGCAAGATCTACAGAATTAGGAAACAAACGATTCTTGAAGACTTGCAGGTCCCACATCCTTGATAGTCCATAAAGGGTTTTCCCCTTACCAATGACAAAGGAGAAGAGAAACAAAGTTTCTACAAACTGTTTGAATTTTTTTTTTTTTCCTGGACAAGCGCTTTAGACAGGCTTTGTCAACATTTGAGAGGAGGTAACAAGAGCAGACTGTAGGGTCTACTTACCTTTGGGATGTTGTCTAGGGAACTTGTTACACAAATTAAATTCAAAAGAATAAACATATTTCTATTCAATTGCTAGTTCTCTTCTGTATTTTACTATGAAACTAAATTTACACTGACTCATAAATAATAAATAATATGATCTGATCCTGCAGACTTTTTACTGTTCTCTTGAAGAGAAAACAAGTACATTTTTCCCATTATTACTTTCCATATTTGAACATGAGAGTTTTAATCTTTTTCTCAGCTTCCCAATCCGCTATTCCTTCCTAGTGGGACAAAATCGATTCTCTCTTTAAAAAAAAAGGAACATTTTGTTCTTTAGACCTCTTATTATATGAGTTTGATTTTTCTCTATTACGGAGGCCTCCTCCTCAGTTACCTCAAAATACGTAGTTTTTCCCCTCATGAGAACTTCCTGGAAGCACAGCTTTAATAGAAACACTTATATAGCCCACAATTTTTTTTATGGACAAACACATTAACTTCACATAATCAATGTAAAATTAAAGCACAATTGTAAAAGGTACAATAAAAGAGTGGAAGTGGTGGTTGCTTGTTTCTCTGAATGTTACAGAGAGCTTATGACACTTCCCCTTTGGTATTCAATCTTATATAAAAGCAAACCTCAAAACACCAAAAATATAGACGATTATATGTACAATTAAGGAATATGTGTCTATTTAATTTTAACTCTTGTATTTCAATTGAAACCCTCACCCTAACTTTTGAAAAATGACAAAAAGTGGTTCACTACTAATATGACAATACTCATCTAAAAGTCAACAATTTCCCAATAGAGGTTCTGCTATCCTACCCACAAGTCATTACAGTACAAACCAAAATCTTAGCAGTCTAAAAATTCCACAAAAGTTCAATCACATTTTACAATTTTTTAGTATATTTAAAGGAATATACCAAAGTATCCATCTGTCAAGCACTTGGTCAACGCTAGCACAATTTGCCAGTACTACAGTGTAGACACAGCATGTCATTATACTTACCATCATACTCTGGAAAATAATCAACTAGATGGGAGTACATAATTTTCTCCTCTAGTAGATCTTTTTTATTTAAGAACAGAATAACTGAAGAGTTCTGGAACCATGGATATGTGATAATTGTCCTAAAGAGTGCTTTGCTTTCTTCCATTCGATTCTGGAATAAAAAAAGAGAGCAGAATTTTGGTGGTCATGAAATTTTTATTTTTTTAATAAATTCATGTGTTTTCACTCCATTTGGCAAAAGGATCCATTTCTTGTTTTGCACTTTCCTACAATACATAAGATCCAACTAATTAAATTTAAAGTAATAAGCAAACAGTAAACTAAATATTCAGGCATCTTCCTTTTGCAAATTCAGCTAGTTAAGTGTAAGTATTCTTTAAAACACTACTCACAAATATGGAAGTTGTAACAAGAACATTTGCTAAATCTGAACAGTTACAATCAGCCAACACACTGGTGGTAATTGAAATGCAAGTCATTCATGGTAGAGACATATACAACAACACAAGACAACCAATTCAAGCTTTAAGAACATTATTTATTTTATTTGCCTTTTCCAAATCTTGAGTTCAGCAATTCTTAGAGATCAGCTTAAAATAACTGCAAGTAAATTTAAAATCTGAGAATATTCTGTCAACATCCAAGGTTTATGACATTGAATTTTAAAAAATTGTAAATTATTAACTTTGTTTCTAGCACTGTTGCCAGATGAAGAATTATTTGCACCTGGACTAATACAATGCTTATTGTTCAGAACCCACTAGCCTATGGAAGAACACAATGCTTATTCTGTAGAAGAAAAGCTAGAGAGCAACCAGCCAGCCCAGTTATGTTAACTTTTACCAGGCAGTCAAGTATGACTTTGGGGCTGCTGACCAGCAGCTACCACCAAAGAGAACTGCAGGACAAAAGAATGCATGTACAGAGGGAAGGGACCACATGTCAAGGATTTTGGGGAAATTATGATCATATGTATGCTTATTCTGGGAAAATTAATGAATATGTATGTAAAATACGTATATATATATGTATATAAAGATAAAATGTCCTATACTCAGCATTCACAGTATTTGGAGGAGCTACACCCTTGTGCATTTGGCCAAATGAAGAATGCCTGGTTCTTAATGCTACACTGGGGCTGCATTTATTTTTACTGATTTTTGATAACAGCGCTATTGGATTAGCCTTTAACTTCTTAGCGGCTCCTGAAACCACTATGCATTATAGCTGAAATACCAGCAAAGCCTATAGTTATTTTATTTGTAAAACTTTTGCCATTGTAGAATAATGTTACAACTAGATTAGCTCCAAACTGTTAGGCTGACTTGATGTGGTTAATACAGAGTCAGAGCAAATATGGTTTGTAACACAGGAACTAACTTACTCCTTTTACTATTATTAAAATTTAAAGCTGCAGCCCCCTGAAAAGGTTGTTTCACCATGAAATGGGACTCCAGAGGATGACAAGAACATGAATCCTGCAGATTCTGGTGTTGCTGAGCCATACAACAATCTGTCAGATAATTCAGAAAGTTTCGCCGTAAGTGTATATTTACTCCCATTAATCTGCATTTTAGAGATGCCAGCGTAAAAATGAATGGGAGCTTGAAAAACCCACACCAAACATAAAACAAAAAAGGAAAACAAAAAATAAGTAGTAAGCTAATTCAATTTTGTAGTAAAAGCTGATGATTTGGTCTGTTAAACTTTATTGCATGTTGCTGTTGTATAAATAGTTGAGTTTATATATTGAGAAACTAATGCAGACTAATAAAACATTTGCTTTCATGCAGTCAGATCTCATGACTCATATTGATTTCAGCAGTGCCAGGATTTCACTCTGAAAGGAAAGAAACTCTAATGTCAACGCAGCTGAACATAAAACTTAACTCCTTAGACAAACTGTTAATAAGATGGTATTTTCTTCTCAACATTCTATATAGACTTCATCTCTTAACAAGACCTTAAGAAAAGGCAAAAGGAACTACCTAGTATAGTTATATCTGTTATATGGTTCACCTCAAAAAGTTTAGCTCCATGGCACACCTGCAACTCCAGAAATACTTGTTGGCAAGTACTAGGGTCTTCACTAGACTAAACAAGCTCAGGTCTCTCACACTGTCTTCACAGGACATTGGTTCTGGACCCTTCATGCTTTTCTCAACAGATTAGGTGACTGTGAAATTGTATTTATAAACCCTTTGCAAATTATTTCAAAGGGAAATCGAAGCAAATTGTGTTAAGGACAGTAAACTGACATTTTGATATGTTGTCATTTATATCTGTAGTCTGCAGATGTTTTGTAGGAATTGAAAAATGGCCTAGAGATTTTCAAGTAAATTTTATCTGCCTGTATAAAGAAATGCAGTTTGCCATAACAGATTAAATTGCTATAAGAATGGTTTAATTAATTGACTATAATTGACTGATTAAGAAAAAAAATTGAAGTGTTTAATTTTTGACTTATCAATCTCTGCTTAACTTTCTGCTGTCTTTCATCTCTCTGTTTATCCAATTACTAAGGGCAATTCAACTTTTACGGTTGTCACAGCAGATAAAAACAATTTTTATGCCACAGTAAATTCCTCCAATACTGCTTATTATCCTCTAAAATTTGTCTTTAACTGGTTTTCTGTTTCTAATGATAGCTCACTCCTTTCAATACTTACTCTTTTCCTTTATTGAATATATGTGCCATAATATTTTTTATCAGTTTAATTAATCACAAGATCATATAGTTGAACTGGTGTTCTGAAAAAAAAAACCTTTCTTTAACAGGATGCACTATTTCTTGTATAAAAGATAGTTTCATGTTACAGTATTTTCCCTGGAAGTAGGGACAGGATTACAAGGAGTATGGAAAGAGACTAGCACTGGGGATCTGACCTTCTGTCAGACGCAACATGAAGGAAGCTTTGCCAAACCAAGCAAGACAGTGTGGCTCTTGAAAACCAAACCAAACAAACAAACCAACCCCCCTAAAAAACAACACCACAACAAACAAAAAACCAAAAACCAGCAACAATGGGGAGCAGGCAATATTTACTAGTTTGTCCAAGTACTTAATATCCTTTTATGAGCAGCTCTGTGTCACCAAATTGTTTCCAGAAAAATCTTATTTCAGCTTCAATAAGAAATGCTGCAGATAGAAACTTGAATAAGTAATGTATGGAAATCTGTATCTGGATGAGGCTCAAGGCTTTCTCAGTAGCTGACAGCCAATGTCAGCATTCAAGCCAGCCTTCAACAGCAACCTCTGTTCAACAGCAGCAACAGCTCACCATAGCCTCCCTGGCTTGGCACATGGAATATTAGCAGTAGGATTACTGTTTTCACCATCTCTAAAGATCTGCTGGCCTGGGCAAGTTCCCTGCTCAGTTTTTGCCTGCAATCAATCCCAAATTACATAAAAACATATTGATATCACCAGCTGTTTCCTCTATTTTTCTTGTTAGGACATACAGATGCCAGTGTAAATTCTCCATCTTCCATACAACCTGACAAAGTTGCCAGTCCAGTGTAAAAATATCATTACGAAATAGAGTAAGAAATACAGCAGATATACTCCAATAGTGAATTTGTTAACTATAAACAGGTTATATAATCTTGGACAAAGTTATCCTAATATTTAAATAAATATCAATAAAAAACACTGTACTTACTAATGAATTACATGACTGTCCAGTTTTATGACTAGAAATATATTTCTATGAAACAAAAATAAAATGGAATTTCTTTCTGTCATGTACCTCTTATATAAAAGATTTTATGCTGGAAAGTTTTTGTACAACCATTAAACATTAACACAAATACAAGCAGAAGTATAAACCATGTTTCCCCACATTTTTATCCAAATGCAAACCTACTCTTCCTTAAATTTTAATGGATTAAAAACGAGTACACTTCCTTCCAATTTTATTTTTATAAGTACACTTTCAATTTTCATATTAAATGATGGATTTCTAGTTTGGGTGTAAATACTGAAATTCTCTTTCCTATCTGTTGCTCTGGAAAAATGCAATTACTCCTACAATTAGAGAAATAACAAAATTGAGGTAATTTATAAGCACTCAACTGTCAGATCCTGAAGAATACCTGCAAGACTGCTAAAACAGCATTTAAAAGCTGTATCAGCTAGTACTGAGTGAAGGGAAAGCAGTATTTCCCAGCTAACAAGCAGTGCTTTGACAGAAAACACTTACTAAAATATTAATCTGAAACAACAGAGAAGCACTAGTGGAGTTTCACCCATTACTGTCTTTATGACTACCTAGAGTGGCATCTAGTGGGCGTACTGTAACTCACACTCTGAATGAAAAATGTAGTAATTACTTTTCTTTTAAAAAAATGTTAGCAATTCAAGCAGTGTCTGTTAGAAAAATTAGGATTTCCCATATTCTGAGGAACTACATTTTGTTGGAATGGAGTGAGAGACAAGGTGGCAAGGAGGTACACAAACACGGATTTTTCAGTAAACTACTTGCTCTGTGTATGCAACTTGCGTATGCTGGCAAAAATGCTTATTTGAATCAGAGGGCATTCAGAGATGATAATGATAGAAAATGAGATACTGATGCAAGAAAGCTTCAGAAAAAGCAGAGGCTAATATTTCAAAAGGTTAGTGTCACTGTCATGGACTTTATTATTTTGGTTGACAAAAAAACCATCCAAAATGAAAGGTTATGTACAAATCTATATTAACTCGGAATGTCTCTATTATCCAACTAAGACCTCCAGCAATTACTTTCATAGAAGCAATGTCAAGCTGAACAGAAAGACCTACTGTGTATTTCTGGCTAAAAATTTAATGAAGCTGCTATGCAAAACCTGGGAAACAGTAGAGGAAATGAGGAAGTGGGAGGTAAGTGCAGAGTCCTCCACTATGTAAAAAAGTAAATACAGTATCAATATTGGAAGTGCTTCACATTTTTGCCACCAGTATTAAGTATAATCTCGTAGCTTTACTGCTGTAACTAGTCATCTAAGTAAAAACTGCAATGGTTGTACAAATATTTTGATGAGTAACACCAAGGCAGTCAGAGGCCATTTCAAATAGAGCTCAGGAATAATTCCTTTATTTTATTCACTGTCTTCAATCTTTCTGTAAACTAGCCTGAAAAAAACAGCTTCTGGTAGAGGACTGGGAAGATGTCTCCGTCGATAAGAACTGTATTTTTCAATCACCTGGAAGAAGAACTCTCAACTCTCCAACAAACTGAATTTGCAACACCGCACTTGAAAGTACACAGCAATTTTATGTACCCAGCAGAGACACAGATGAAGCAAGCAACAGCTGAAATCCATTAAATCAGCATGTTCAACAACCATCAAAACCCAAAAATACTGTCCAAAGCAAAAATGTTCTATAACGTAGTCATAAAACATGCTTCAAGTATTGCTGTCAAGAATTTTTTAAATGCAAAAATGGCTCTTGAATTATTTTTTGTAATAAAACATTAATGCCAAAATTGGCTATTTTCATAATATCTACATATATTTGAGAAAAATCAGTGAAAATATTTCAGGGATAATATCAAATTGTCCCTGAAAAAAGCTCTTTTATCAAATAGTTCTGACTGGTTATTCAGAGAAAACAAACAAAAACAAAACAAAAAAACCCACAAACAAACAAACCTAACAAAAAACAGACACATCTTTGCCAGTAGCAAAAACATTTACAAGCAACATTTCTGGCAGCCTCAGTATGCTAGTTCATGATCATCCAACCCCCCTACTTCCATTACGAACCACCCACTTCAACAAAAGAGAGAGGCTCTGACTCTTCCTAATGAAAACCTTTCCCAGCACTGATAGTATACATTTGAAAGGTTCTTCATGTGGACAGGTACGAAGAGATACAATACCTCCAGCAATGAGGTTTGACACAGGTAGTTAATGTGCTATTTTCTCAAGTTTCCAAATAAACAATAAATTCTGGAGATTTGATTTCCCATGGGAAAAAAAAAAAAGTAAGTAAGTATGAAGACTATTTGAGGATTTTAATTCTAACTGGGAGTTTGTATTACCCCTCTGCATATGCTCAATTGTTCTGGACTGTTGGCTGTTGATGAAAAAACCAGCCAAATGAAGCATTACATTTATTTATGATGTAGAAGGACTGAAGTCCTCTGATCTCAGAATTGTTTTCTTTCAGCCTTCATGCTAAGCCATGTATGACTAACCTGAGAATAAGTAATAAGTGCTGGAAGAGAAGTGGAAGCATGCTCAAATGTGAACAGCATGAGAGTTCTGATGAAAAAATGAAATATGTTGTTCAGATAATTGCCTCTTTGAAGAGTAAACATACTCTGAACTGTGCAGCCTCCTGCTATTTCTTATTTTTGCGCACCTCGGAACAAAGTGTGACTGGAACACTGTACCAGTTTGTCACCTGTTAATGTATTACACAAATTACCACTACACAAGTTCTGTCTAGGCTCATCTGTTTTGCAGATGTACTTTTGTTCAGATTTAAAATTTAAGCTGTAAGCCCTAGGTTTCATGTAATTATTTTAATAAAAATTTAATAAATTTTAATAAATTAGATTTTAACTGCAATATTTTTTAAGAAGCCAAGGAACATTGATTCTTCCTCTGTGGGGCAATCTACAAACAACAAATTTTTCCACCAATCAAAAGAACAGTGCCTTTATTCAGTTACTTGAAGCACAAAAACATTGCAGAAAATCACTCTACAAAGTTTGTTCAGTTTCAATTTGTAGTTGTGGCTGAGATACTGAAGCCCTAATTTTCTTAATATCCTGTTCTGCCTTCATGTGATAAAATTGCAATAGAGTTCTTCAGTGTAAATTAAGTATTGTGAAGGTAGCTACATTAATGCAGATATCCAATGCCAAATAAAGTAGGGCTCTTCAGGGGTATTAAAGAAGCTATGGAAAAACCTTATGACAAGATTACAAAGATGCTCACCAAGGAAAAAAAGAAAAAACATTCCTTTCACATGTCATACAATTTTTTTTCTAGAATTAAAGAAGAAATTACATTGGAGTGGATCTTTACATGGAAATCATCAGGTACAACTCCTTGCTCCCAGCAGGACAAACTTTGTCATCATAACATTTTACTCATGTCTGTGTTCGGACAAGCTTTTAACATCTCTCTTCAAGATGGAGATCCTACCTCTCTAAACAAACAATTCGGCTTTCAGCCCTCATGATACAGGAACAACAAATCAGAAACAGTTTTACTGATGGCCACTGTATTTACAGACTATTAAGCCACTTTAATGATCCCCTGTTGGTAATGTTTTGGACAAAACGTTTTTAAGAGCAGCTTTCTTCCTGGAGTATTTAGCTCCATGCTGCTTCCATGAAAGACTCAGTCAGAAGGTCCCTTTGTGCTTCAGAGATATAGATGTTGTAGCTTGTCTGAGACCCCCTGAATTCCTGAAAGATATGTGCAATGGCTATTGGAAATGTTGCTCATGCCACCTCCAGACCCACTGGTTCTGTTCACATGTCAAATTACAAAACTATGCCTTCTCACTGCTAGTGTGACGTAAACATCTGGTACTGGTAAATGAACCTGCTATTCTACATTTCAGAAACCTGGAAGACTTGATAGAGGATCACAGCTGCACTTTTTAAGTAACAGCTTCAGAAGTTGGTAAGTTCAGGATAAAAAGCTGTTAAGACAATGAGATGCTGAAGACAGAATGACAGAGCGTAAAGTTACAGCAGCAGAATTCTCAACCAGTGCAAGCAGCAATCTTCACACACCTGGCTGCTATAACACTGTATGTCACACTGCAGCACAATGGAGAAAGGTTAGACAAGTTTCCAAAGAACTCCTTCAGTTCTGAATGAAGACAATTGCACCTCATGCAAAAATCTGTGTTAGAATATTTAAAAAGGGACTGATCAAGATTGGAACAAAAAAGATTCAATCTGGTTTTCATATCAGGTTAGATAATGCAGGTCCTTAAAGCAGACAAACCACATTGTAAGGAAATAAAAACCAGTAGACAAAAGATGGAGAAGTAATCTTTATGGCATCTTTTTTTTTAATGTCCACTGAGCAATACAGCATTTGTCAAGCTCTCAGAAGAGACAGATCCTAGAAAACACCTTAAGATGTGTGAAAGGAGAACAGGCAGGAAGTAATAGCAATATTAGACACAGCTTGAAGGCACAGAATGGTTTATGTTGGAAAAGACCTCTAGGATATTGTGTCTAGGATTTCTTAAGCCAAAAATCAATTTTCCTATTATTTTAAAATCTCAGAATTCTTAAGCCATTCCTGCCTGCTACATATATTACAATCCTTTTCCACGAGAACTGAAATCTGAGATAAAATCTCTAAATACATGGATTAAAGAAGATGGTACTTTTAATAAAACTTCAATGAAAACTGAGTGACTGTTTGATGATAAAAGGGAAGGTGCTACTGTTTTAATTTAAATTCCATGGCATTATGATATTAAAATTACCAATTTTGGCTTCAGCTAAATAAAATGTAATTTCTTAAGGTGTGGTACAAACTTTAAAAGGTATTTAAAACGAAAGGTATTTTTTAAAACGTACAGTACTCAATAACAATCTCCTCTTACCACAGCAATTCATAAAGTCCCTCCAATCCTGTAAGAATTTCACATTTTTCAATTTAATCAAAATGTATTATCTCTGATGAGAATAATCTAAACTGACATTTCCCCCCAATATATTTTGGGCAATGTTCACAATACTCATAATGACTTACATATAAAAATTATCTTTTATCAATGCATACTTCAATGCCTCTGTTGCTTCACAGCTTCTGAAAATACCTCAGGAAAGATAGCATTTACTTTTTGATAGTTTAGAAAATTTCTAATTTTCACTTAGTCTAGTAATTAATTAATTTAGCTGAACTGAAGTAATTATATTCTGTCTTTTCTGGCTTTGATCTCAGAACCCTAGGAAAAAAAAATATACATAACCACCACAGAGCTATATAAATTATATGATATCTTATTTACCTTAAGACTTTAGTGCGCTAATAAATATCTACAAGCTTCAATAAACACTGTTCTCTATTTTGCTGTTTCTAAATACTTAATTAGATGTGCAAAGATTATAAACTTGCTTTTTTATAGAACTTCATATTACAGATATACTGTTATGTCTCTAGTTCTTCCCTAACTGCAAGTGGTTATGGTTGTCTTACAAAGTTGGAACTCATTTTTCTAATTACTGCACTGAGAGGCTGAGATTTGATATGTTGAAAAAAAGCTATCTTTAACAAATACTCAAATGCAGCATATCCTGGAAATCTAGAAAAACTAACTTTATTTAAAGAAATATGTTGATTTTAAACATAAGAAAAAGTTCTAAACCGTGCCATTTAATAAAATGGCTATTTTCACCAAAACTGCTGGCATAATTCAGAGCTAGAATGTGACCCACAAGAGATAATAGATCATAAGTCCATTTAAGAGAAAAATGATTCCTTCATTTTTTATCTCACCTTAAATCCTACTGGAGTTTTTTGAAAAACTGAAAAGGTCAAACATCTAATAATTTAATTTATAATATGTTGTTCTTTGTCACATCACACCAGACTGATTAAATATTTACTTAATTTACAATACTATTAATGTAATTAGTATATTATGTCCTCTGGTTCTAATTTTGTCCTCATTTTCAGCTATGAATCTAGACACACTTACAATTTTATTAAGGGCAGAATTTGGAACAATTAGCTATCTCTCCTTTGTGTTTCTTAGAAGTATTTAATGACTGGACATCAACTGAAATTTTTGCAGGATGTGTAAAATATACCATCCTTACTGACTCTTCCTGTTTTGTATTTATGCACCAAAATCAACTTATCTACAATCTAGAAACACACTTAAAAGAGATGCCATTGGGTCTGAGTATTGCATCTTAGAGAAATCATAGTTAAAATACAGTTGGACAGCCAGGCATGCTTATCTTCAGGACTGAAGCTCACAACTCTTCAAGTATTTGTCATGGGAGTGCAATTTCATGGATGTGTCATTCAGAAGCCATCCTGCATGTCTTTGAATAACAGGCAGTCAGAACTCTTGTCTTATTTTCTATGTATGTCCCCTTATACAAGAGTTACATTCCTCAGAACTTTTAATTCTGAACTCCTTCAAGGGCATGAAAAGAGAAACAGCTCCCAGCACCACCTCAGATATATCCAGTGACAGACAGTAACAAAGACTCCCAATTAAGTGTAACCTCATGTGATTTATAATCCAAATGTATTTCTCTGGAATAAGACAAGCAAGGAAACAAACAGATTTACAACTGACCATCCATTAAGCACTCAGTTTTGAAATAAAAATCAAGAGCCTTTATTTCCTAATGAGGAAGGTCATATAACTACCATCACCCCCTGTGCCCCAGCCCAAACAGAAAATAGTACTTTTTAAGATTTCTATTTACTCATTAAAATTATATTAATGAAAAACTGTATTAACTAAAAAGGATGACACAAATTATTAAACACTACACTTTTCTCTGTAAAAATGTACTACAGGAAATGAGACTTCAGGCAATATGCAGTGGACTAATTAGAAAAAGAAAGTAGGCCACCTTACAAAAATCATAGTTTAATCAGGCCATGAAAGCAATGAAAAGGAAATAGCAGAACACTGTAAATTGTCAAGTCAGATATTTTAATTTCAATATGAGCCACATAGACCAAAGAATGATTAGATTCCACCCTAGTATCACACTGATGGCACACATATTAAGAAAGTAGAACATTCACACATGCTCCCCCCACTTTGGTGCTAAAATTTCAATAGTGCAATTTAAAGCTAAGTGTGAAAAGTATCTCTTGGCTGATTACCAAAGTTTTCAAGTTAAACCACTGTCTTCCCTACTGAGGTTGTAACACCTCAGTGAAGAACAAAAATAGCTTTGTGGGTTGAATTTCCTAATTCAAGGTGTCAACAAAAATATTTAAAGCCATATTTCTGCCACACCCACATTCAGACAAGCTATGCTTTGCTTTGTGTGGAATAAACAAACACATTCTTCTATTAATTCTGGGACCGCAATGTTTAGAGATAAAGGGGAGTGAAAAAGAAAGGAAGAAGGCAGTGTCCTGGCATACCAAGAAAATCTAGACAGACAGGTGACAAGTTTGCTAAAAGCCAAAACTTAAGCTGATGAGCTCTAAGACTGACTAGATCCTTTAGAGTAACACACGCCCAAGTGTGCTGGAAAGCCTGCTAGGCTATGTATGTGTAACTTGAAAACAAAAACTGGTTTGAATTAAAGACATGAATTCATTTTAAACTACAAGTCAAAAAGGTTCAGAAGTTTTCCTCTGTTGTTAAAATCATAAATAGTTCAGTAGTGAGGTAAAAAAACCACCTGCAAGAAAGTTTTGACTTCCATGAAGCTTATTTTGGATAGTTAGAATAGTGTTTGGAAATTATCATAATTAATATTTCTTTATGCAATTTCCAATAAATTTTGCTTTGATTTGTACAATTAAACTGCTTAGTATTTGTGCGTTGACTTTGTGGCTACAAAGGAATAATGCAAACAGAAAAAGATAGAACTAGAGACTTCTAGTTTGACTTGAAACAAACCAAGTCTGACAGACTTCTCTTTTTTAACTACATGTGTCTAGCTTCCAAAATTATAGGAGATGAAGCTGGTGCAGACTACATCATAATTTCTGGAAATTCAGCTTTGAATGACACTGATAATTATACATTTAATGTAACAATAGTTTTGTTTCATGAAAACACTACAAATGTGAAAATTTCCAGGGCTCCAAAGCTTTTTTAAAAAAATAATCCTAAAGAAAGTATATACAATATTCAATATACAAAATGTGATTGTCCAGGGACACTTGTTTTACTTTACATCAACCACTGTCTTAAACAGTGCAACTTCTATCCAGCCATGAAGAAGATAATGTCATATGTTCTCCTTTTTTCATCTAACTTTTTAAAGTATGTACTGAAAGATTTTCACAGAACAGTGCTAATTACTAAAATTCATAAAATTTCAATGAGTAACTTTAAAAAGCCCTCAGGAGAGAAAAAGTTACCTTCAACATAAAAATAATCCTTAGTCTTCATTCAAAATAATGGATAGTGTGCTTTGAACCCTCAGCCTACCCACTTGATTACTTCTCTTGTTTTTTTGAAATAAAAATAAAATATACACCTTGGGCTTTAAGTCAAAGGAATGGAGCTTGCTACCCTGGGGCTGTTCCTTAGGAATTGATAAATTTTGTCTTCATTTACACCACCTATTATTGTGCCTCTGCTCATAACAGTAACTGAACAAACATTTCTCTGTGTTCAACATGGAGCAGATCTGTTTAGCCCTACTTGAAGATTGAACCCTTCCTCCCCTTTGACCCCTGAAGTACTTCTCCTTTGGGTGCCAGTTGTGCATGATTGCTTGTAGATGCGTTTAGAAAACACCTGGGACTGGGCTGGTAAAACTGTTTTTTTTTTAAACTCATGGGTTTTGCTGACAGTTGCTTACCTCATTATCAGATTCCACAAGCACTTGATCATATTCACTAAGAGCTACTAGGAACATGATAGATGTGACATTTTCAAAGCAATGTATCCATTTTCTTCTTTCTGATCGTTGGCCTCCTACATCCACCATTCTGCAAAATTAACAACCACATCAACTCCATGAACACCTTAACAGATAAACACCCAACCACAAACACAGTAAAATACAAGAATTTCATTAAAAGCGCACTCTGGTTTGGTTTTCTTAATGGTTTTTTTTCCACTGATATTTAATAGAATCTGTCATAAACATGTTAATCATGTTTGCTTTAAGTCTGATGGGTCTTCTGTATTTGAGCTATTGTGAACCTCAAACCCCTCAGAATTATGAGATATAAAGGTCTCATGAGCAAAGATTTGGCAATGTATTTGGCCCCATGAATTCAGCAACAAACACAAAACAGACAGTAGACCACATTTTTCTCCCCCACAAAACAGAATTAAAATCCACAACTTGTTAAAGCTGCCCCATTTTAAGCAGACAAATAGAAAACAATACTTATCTACTAAAGGCTTTGACAGCCAAAATCAAAACTCATGTTTGCTTGCAGTGTATTCCCATTTCATCCCATGCCTCAGTGTAAACACAGGTGTCTAACTAGTAATTACAAATCCTTAGTTATTTTTTAAACAATTGTACTTGCACTAAAGTGGTGGTATCTCTAAAAATCAACTAAACAAATAGTAACATTTTATTCCATAATTTACATGAATGACAAGGACATACAGATGTATTTTCAGATTATTACGCATTGTGAAACTTTGATGTATATTATTGAAAAGATTAATTGCAGATTTTCTATCAATAAAAACTACTCTCAAAAATAACAAACCTAAATGTCTTTGATCCTTGTGACATCTTTAACATGAGCTCCTAAATACATGTGAACAATTACATGAAGATAAGTTCACCAAGCTCAAATTTTAAAACCAGAATAATTGCTTTTTATGTAGTTTAAATGAATATCCTTACTTGGCACTGCTAATGTAAAGGAAACAAAGCAAGTGGGTGCTGAACCTTTTTTCCTACCTGAAAATGACGCTTTGTAAGTCAAATGGATATTCAATGATCCCTGTTGTTGGGACTCGAACTCTGAGTACATCCTGCTGGGTTGGCAGATAGGTGGAATCTGCTATGCGGTCCAAGTCATTAAGATAGCTATAAACAGGGAGAAACAACAGGAATGCTAGACAGTGACACCATCATCCCACTGAGGAAAAGAGAAAGGAAAACTTGGGAAGGAAGCAGGCTGTGGGGTAGGGAGAGGTACAACATGGAAGAAAAAAAAAAAGCATTATCGGCAGAAAAAGAGGATAAAATATAAAAAGGTACTCCATCCCCACTTATATAGGTTCAAGCTAATTCTACATGAAACATAGTATAATTATTATGGGGTTTTTTTAAATCGCATAAAAATTTGGTTGGCTTTCACATGTAAATTCACCAAAGTTGTCAATTACATAATTCTAGGAAATTCAGAAGCATAGTACTATACAAAGTGTGAAAAATACAAAATTGCTTTGAATCTGTAACATATTTCTTGATATTCAGTCTGTATGAATATCAAGACTGAATGAACCTTCCAAAAAACAATGGATTGCTATAGAATAGAAAGTGGGCTGTAGCAGTCTGGTGTAAGTGACTGGCAATAGATCATTGGTAGTTAAAAATGACAGGAAGATAAAGAACACTGTTTTGAGACCAAATTAAAAATGGAAAAGACCAACCACTGACAATTAAAATACTCTCCAGATCTTGTTACTAGAAGGCAGCACAAACTAATTAGTGGGATCTCTGGCACCTGAACTCCTGCATTAACACTGAAACTTTTGATTAGGTTGGTAAGTCTGCAGTACTTGAAACACACTTGGGCTGGCCAGAGCAAAGAACCCAAAACTGCAAAAAATGGCTTGTAAATGTTCAGTAACTATAACATAGACCTATTCTGCTTATTGGTTAATGATGCGTTTCAACCATAAAGCACCAGTATACTGAAGGTTTTAATTAGCTGTCATGGAAAACATCCTCCAAAAAAGGAAGGTACCCATGTATTTCCAAGAGCTGGACATCTAATGAAGCCAGTGCACCAGGAAGCTTATGCTCTCCCCATGGTGGACATGTGGCAGAAGGACTGCTGCAGGAAACCAAGTTCTTTGACATTTGGCTATTTTAGCAGAAAAGTAACCTACAGTTAGTTGCTGAGAAGATAAACTAATGTAGGGATCCCCTCATTCATTCTAGGGGATGAGAGCAATGGTTCAGTAATTTATTAAATGATGATGAAGTGTCACCAACTTCTGAACATGTTCTTTTCCTTGTAGTAATTAGTAAAGGCACTCTTTTAAAATAAACCCCCACAAGAAATCAGACTTCTTCTAGAGGTTCTGAATTACTTTTTAATAAAACAGTGAGAAGTTATCCTGAAAATGACAGAAACAAACAAGTTTAATTTCAAGTTTAATTTCTTACTTTTCTTACAGTAAAAATACAGAAGAATTTGTTAGCTTTGGGAAGAGCCAAATTATTATTGGCTCAATTATAAAATTATCAAATTTCCTTCACTATGTTTTATTAATGGAGTATCAATTCAGTAGTAAATACCACTGTAGAAAGATGTCTTCATTTACACCACAAGATGTCTTCATTTACAACACTATCTCAGTTAAGCCAGAAGGTACTAGTCTAAAAATATTTTCTGAGAATACTAATTGGTTTCTGGCAGTGAGAAAGGCTTGAGAGTCTGACCACTGGATCTGCCATCAGGGTTTCTTTACACAAAAAGCAGCAGGAACAAGCTCACCATCAATTTGTGGGACGAAAAGGAAAAAAAAAGAATGAAATCCATAACCATCACCATAAGAAAGAGACATACTCCAAACTAGATTTTTATTCCCCACCCACAGAACAATTAGTTTTATTTTGTGATGAAATTTTGGAAGGAGATAAAGAAGCATTGCCAGTCATTACATGCTACAGTGGTATTCACAATAGCAAGAGAATTTTAACTGAATAAATTGGCAGGTGGCCCATTTACACGATTGTCTTGTTGCATTCCTTTGGCAAGTTTTACTGGCGGTCTCCAAGGTGAGCCTGGTTACTGCATCTTTGCACAGTGGACATGTTACTATCTAGTAATGCACATCTGGCTGATTTTAGAAAGGTGATAAATCAAAGGGATAGATACTATTAAATTGTTACATCTCATTTATGTTTCTAGAAATCAATAAACAAGCAGATGAGGTTTTTGGGGATTTTTTTTGTCCTAAGTTTCAGAAACACTACCTTATCCTTAAAAAATACTTACCTCTTCCTTGTCCTCATCCTTTATGCTCAAGTTCTGCTCACTCAGTAATTAAACACAGGGGACTACCTTTGCACTCATTTCACCTGTAGCCCCCTACAGAGCCTACACAGTCCACAGAAGAGTCCTTATGCATCTTTACAGAGTCTTACTTAATTCCCTGGATTGCTTCACTAACAGAATAAAGAGTGTTGGGCTCTCTAGGAACTGTCCTGAAATATACATTCAAACCCAGAATCAAAGAATTAGTGTCAAAACCAGTAGGAGTATCTCACAGAAAAAGAAAACGCAAGCAACTCAAAAAACCCCCAAACAACCCAAAAAAAAAAAAAAAAAAAACCCAAACCAGAAGGTGCACCAAAACACTAAGAGAAGAAAATCTTTTTTACAATCATAATCAGAATCAACAGGCTAACAAAAGCCATTTAGAATACATCCTGCTTTTTTTGTTGTTGTTGTTTTCCAGTAATTTTTAGCCCCTATCCCTTTTTCTTCAAACTTAAAACTTAATAAATTAATGTATTATTGTATCAATTTATTTAAATGAAAATATCCCAGGTCTTAGTTGTAGTCTTGAAGTCTTTTATCATTGCTATTTTAATGCTCGGACCATACTGCAAACTGTCAATTAAATTCTTTCTGGAGAGAAAAAAATGGTTTTAGTTTTGATTTATGATTTTTCTGTTTGATTTTTTGGCTGCTGTTTTTGTTTGTTTGTTTTGGTTTTGTTTGGGTTTTTTCTGGTTTTTTTTTCTGGAGTTTCTTTACATTTTATTTTAGCAGATTCTTTTAACTTCTGCTGAAAAATTACTTGTGCTGAAATTCAGATTTAAATCAAGTTTTGCACTGTTGTTCTGAAGCAAAGGAACCAGTATGTTACCCTACAGACAGTTCTGCAGACAATTACACTTCCTGTTATCCCATGAAGATATGTAACTTTGTGTTCTGCTATCAAATTCAGGGGGATTAAACAAGTTTCTGAAAATCAAACTGAAAGCTCTGCCAGCAGCAGGAACACAAAGTTGCCTTCAAGATATTCTAAATTCACTAAAAACACTGCATGTCTCTTTTAAAATTTACATAACCTCTAAAATAAAGCAAGATTTAAAAAAAAACCACCTATTTTCTTTAAGTAGGAACATCTGTCATTGGAATTGACATCAGGGTCTTTCTGTTCCATTTTATTCACTGTTTTATAACTTTGTCTGAAGACTTTTGATATGACAGAAATAAAATGTCTCTTTTCAGTCAGGGGCAATCTTCCTAAAATACCTATGAGAGCAAATCAACACAAAACCTCAACACATTACCGTAACTTGTGTATTAATTGCAAAACACTACATCTCTACATCCATGTTACTACACAGACAAAACCCAAGGCACTTTCTCTTTATGAAGCACAAGAATGGATTTTTGCATTTCATTAGAAGGGGTGGGGTGACAGTCTGATTATTCTGACCAACTGGTTATTGAGCTGAGTCACTATTTCAAAAGGCTGAGAAGAAATATGTAAGTGAATGCAGCTGACTACAGAACACAATTAATATTTAAAGACATACCAGCAGCACACACGTTTTTCCCACACTACTATTCTAACTGGTCCTGTAACACTGAGATTTTATTATTTCGCTTACCATGGTTTATTTACTGTCACAATAAAGACTTTTACTTTTAAATCTTCTTTGTATCAAAAGAATTGGATATTTGACTTTTTTTTTACCCTCATGAAAGCTGGGGCTTAAAAAAATTCCCTGATCACCAGGGAAGTGCAGCATTGCACACATAAGCTTTACACAGTCTACAGCTTATCAAACTAGTAATTTATTTATTTTTAAATTACTTTATCAAGCAGCAACTTGAAAATTAAAACATCCAAAGTACTAGCTAATGCCAATTGTCTTCTGCTTTCAACTCTGTTGGCTCCAGACCACCCTAGCTGCTCTTCTGCTCATCCTCAGCTGCCAGTTCTTTAACTTGTGCAATAGCTTGATAACACAACTACATCAAAATTATGTGGATTTAGTGAAGAAACACTACTGAAATTGTTCTGATTATGGTTTATTTGATGGATATGTCCTAGGATGTGGCAAGTCCATAAATTCCATCAGGAAAGCAGAGTGGGGTTACTTTCTCCACTGGCTTATCTGCAACCAGAAGAAAACTTGAGAAGCCACAGCTACGTGGACTGTGTTGAGTTTTTTAATGCAGATGGATGAGGAGTAAATGAAAATTTGATGGGCTTTTGTATGTATCTGCTTACTAATAAACTGATTCACTGTGGTTCTAAAGCACTTAGCTAATGCAGCCGTAAAGTACTTACAACTATACTGCCCTCCTGGGCAACAAATCCCACATACAGACAAAAAAAATTAAACACATAAGAGAAATACACAGTGTGTTTTAGGGTAGATGCTCAATTCAAAATGGATTAACACATACTGCAATCAGTCTTACCAATGTACTTAACTCTCCAATGTATACTACAACTTACTTCACATGCACTCTTGCAAACAAGCCACACAAGACTTGACATAGCTACAATCCTGCACAAAGGGAGAGCAGCCAATAATGGCACAGACCAGGTATTTTTTCAGTTTATTGCCTTCAAATTTTAATGTCATAATAACAATATCTTATTGGAAACACTCTGGAAGCCATTCTGAGGTCTAGTTCAACAGCATTACTACAGGAAATTCGGTTGTGCAGGTAGTAGCAACCGTGCAGGACATTTAGGTCGCAGCTATATGGTACTCAAGAGCTCATTTTCACCACCTACTGGGAAATCTTGTTTTGATGAGTCACACTGTAGCTATATGGCCTCTCACCCAAACAGTACCTACTCAGCTAGGCATTATAGAAAGGAGAGAAAATGAGAAAATACATGGTTCTGAGTAAATTTACAATACAGACCAAGTTTCTAAAGTTAATTATATCTGTAATCAGTTTTAATAAACATGAATTTTAGTGGCTGCTGAGGTAATTTTCCAGGGGGTTGCTATAGTGACAGGGAGAAGGTGCATTACTGAGGCGATGAGTATGTAATGAGCTGCTGGCAGTGGACCTCCCTTGACGTCAGGACAAGCTGCCTGCATCTAGCAACACGCCTGTGATCAGCACGGTGACCAGAAGCAGAGGAAGACTTTTGTTTCCCAGTCAGCACCAAGAGCTAAGTAATTATTTTTAATGCACTTTACATCACCTATGACAAGGTCCAAGCCTGCAGCCAGCTTCAGGGAAGCTGCCAAGCTATGGACGTGCTAATAACACCATTAAAAGAAAGCATATGTCAAAGGTACTGTGAGTCCACATTTCCAAATAAACAGCAGGAATAGGAATATGGGAATAGACTGACTCTGTACTTTCTTACATGTATTTCCCATATGGAAATTGAGCAAGGAAGTGAGACTCCTAAGCTTAATAAGCAGACCACAGTTGTTTTAACCAGTAAAGTTCTTTAATAAATTGAGTATGACTCCAGCCACCATGAACAGGTAGCTCAATACTGAGCCTTATTTTCCTAGGGCTACACCACCTAATGAAGACAGACCATCAAAACTTACTTGAGTTTACTTTCAGAAATCAAGATCTTGGAGCACCTTCTACATGGGGCAGACACTTCAAAGAAACACCCTCCTCCAGCTATGAGCTACTACTTACTAGCATCTTTGAGGTCAGATTTCTCCAAGTAATCAGGTGATAAAAAAACCTTTTCTAAGGAGTAAATTCATATGATGAATTTCTGTAACATTAAACTGTGTTCTAGTTCTGTACTAGCATACAGTCTAATTGATCACATTCAGGCAGTCAGGCACAGATAGACAAAGGTAGAAAGGATACAGCCTTCAATCCATCTCTAACATAATTTCCCTTTCTGAGGTTAAAAATGAGACTAGTCTGCTCATCAGTACTGTCTAATAATTTTCCTAAATTCAGCAGGCAAAACTGATGTACCATGGTGCTGAATTAATACTCATTGCCCCACTATCAAACCTTGAGCTTAGGAGTCCAAGACACACTTTGAGCACAGAAGTCCCTGGAGAGCAGAATGCATCTGAAACACACTGCTGAAGAGAAAGGATCTGACTGGCACCATACCAGAAACACTATGTTATAAATCTCTAAATAAAACCAAACATGTTGAGATAGAAGTAATTACTGACACTGATAGAAAGGTCAGTATAAAACCAGTAAAGATTATTTGTTATCACTCAACCAACCAACACATCTCTAGGGGAAGAATGAGAGTATAGAGAACAGGGAAGGGACAAACCTCAAGAAATTCTACAAATTCTGTTGTTTAACATGAAAGTTTGTTGGTGATTTCAGTATAACCACAGTTATAAGAGCAAGCCTTAACAACATTTCACATGCAAATGTTTTCTCATTGCATTCAATGACAAGACAGATTTTGGTATGATAATAACCGTAAACACTTACATCTTTTCAACCCCAAAGTTCAGAGGTTTAATGTAAAAAACCATTTTTTCCTTAAGATTAAGATAGTCCATGGATATGACCCTCTTGAAATGCTCATATACAGATAATAGCAGTGAAAGAGAAAACAGAAACCTAACCAAAATCTATGACTAAGGATAATTAGGCAAGATATTAAATAAGATTTGATGTATCTCTGTCCTTTGGAGCCTGACTCTTCTGGAGTGGGATGGAGCTATACTCCATACTGTTGTTGGGGTTTGGTGTGGTTTTGGGGTGGGGTTGGATTTTTTCAGTTTGTTCTGCAAAACTTTGAGCCAGTTGATGAGGCCACTCTCCTAAAACCCCTAGCACTAATTTAGACCATGTGCTGAAAAACAAAAGCCTTTCTTTTTTCACATCTTAGAGAAAACATACAACTGGCTTGACTTTCAACAGCACATATGCAAAATGCTAAAACTGCTGTAGCAGGATTTTTCCTGCCTCACAGACCTGCCAGAATAATTGACACAAGTGTTCTCTATGCTGAGAGGCAGCAGTCCAGTAAATGGAATTGATTTTCAGTGTACAAAACTACATGTAAACAAGTACTGGCTGTGTTCTCAGAACTTCTGTAGAGGTTTGTGTTTCTAGGACTCTACACCATTGATGAAAAGTTGAAGTAAATTACCAGTTTCCAGAACTATCTCATCTTAGTCTATAGTTTGAAGTGAGGTAGAAAGAAGTCTGCACAGCATTTTTTTAATCCATATTCCACCTAAGTCCTACCTAGCTGTCATCCTCAATTTCCTACCTCACTAAAAGGAAACCTTAGCAAAGGCTAAAAAGACAAGTCATCAAATAAACAAATACTCGTGCAAATTTTTCTTTTTTGGAAACTGTGGTGTAAAAATTAAACAGTCATTAAGAACATGCTTGGTGCTGCATGAAAAAAGCATCCTGAAATAAATACATACTCTATACTGCTTTACATGGTTCTACTTTCCCTTTTGAATTTCTCAAGTTGTGTGGCATAACCTGCAGTTTTTGTACGGGAAGCAGTACTTTGGTATGTACATCCCATCTTTCCTGCTTTTATTTTTGGGACTATATCTAAAGCATAAGATAGGATTATCATAGTTCTTCAGCTAGTACTTGATCTTTGAATTTAAGACTTTCATTTTTATTTGCTGTTTCTACTTTACTCTAAACCATACATAAGGCTGTGTAAACTGTGACTACACAAAAGCACAATCTATGATTCTGCAACACAAATTGCCCTCAAGTATAGCTTTAGGACCTTCAGGTAGATTTTTACAAATGAAAGTAAGCAAGACCGAATAAGCAGTTTATTAAATAATAATGTACTTATGCATCTTTTAAATTATCACTATGTGACTATGTGCTTTTGTCACTACAATCTAATGACTGCTACACAGATATCCCAGACAGTTGTTCAGAACTTGCTATCAGTTCAGCTTCCTAGCAGGTCCCAATTTCAGACAGTATTACTATTTCTGAAAGACCCATCATGCTCTAAGACTGCCCTACACCTTTATGAAATAAAAAAATTATTGCTAAAGGCAGTGCCAAGAAATGGACTAAACTACATTAGTAAAAACTTAAGACTCATGTGCTGATCTTGCCCTCTGTGTACCCCCAAGCGCATTGTATTTAACAGGGGCTAGTTCCACTGAAATTTACATGTTTCAGAAAAGTAACACAGAAGGAAGACGATAGTTTTAGCCGACAGGTATGAATGAATTTTTTAGTCAAAGTTTTGAAAATACTTCAAACTCAAATGGAATACTGTCATAGAAAAATTACTAGATGAGCAAAGCCTTACACCTCCTGCAACAAGTTGTACAAAAGGTGTACTTCACTGAGAAGACATCACTAGGTTTCCTATCTTTCTTTCCTGTTAAAAATCAGTGATATGCGGTAAATGACCTCAGATTCACAGCCGTGAGCTCTTATTACACAATAAAATATGGGAATCAGCATTTCTATACTAACTGTCCAACTACCTGAGCTCACAGTATATGCAAAGCTGTGCAACTGCAGGAACTGAGCTGTTAAAGGTGACAGCAAATGCAGAAACAAAAGCCTGAAAGACTATACATGTATGAGAATGCAATGGCATATATGACTAAAGAAGCAGTTCATTACATAATAATAAAATGTGCTATAGATATACACTGGCATAGCTAACACACTAATGGGAAAATTAAATATAATTATCTGAAGTGTTAGAAAACGTAGCCATGGAAGGGAAACTAAACAGACATGGTCAGTGCTTGTAGCAACTATAAAGTCCTGGAGGTACACAGCAGCTAAATACTTCAATTTCATGTGGCCAGAAAAAGATGAAATTGAAAATCTGAGCCAAGCAAGGCTCTGGGACACTTCCTATGTCTTAACACTTCCTACATTTTGTTCATGAATGGTAAGCCCTTAGTGCCATACTGGAGAAAAATGGTGATAAATTTTCAAAAATTCCAATTGCAACCCAAATTCTCTATAACAGAAGACTATTGAATCTCCTTTCCTTAGGCTATGAAAATTGTTGAATGGTAACCTTTTCACATTTAGGTTAAGGTCTAGGCAGGTGGTACAGTATATTCTGAATTATCTCATCTTACATAGCTACTACTAAAGGCAATTCTCCGTGTTTATGTCTGTCTCAACACTGTGAGGTATCATCTTAAAGGGAAGTAATTTGAAGGTAATTAAGTGGCTAAATCACCTGGTAATGCACATGGAAAACAAATAACCTCTATATACTTCAGGTGCTCTTGACTTTTCTGTGGTAAAATCTAAAAGTTGATTTTAAAACAACATGAACATCCAAGCTTTGGAGGATTCAGTGGTCAGGAAAGAGAATAGCATGAATTTGTTAAGCCTCCAAGAAGTTCAAATCAACTCCCATAATGCAGGAAATTTTCTTTCTTAGACACTACCCCCACCTCTTATAGTAAACATACACTGAATGTATTCTTCTAGAGTACAAGCAGTGGATATAAAAACAGTGGGTATAAAAAATGAAGCTAACAATGACAAAGAATGACAAAACAGGCCAAAAGACGGCAGAAAGTGAAAGCAGTATGATATAAAGGACATAATAGAAAACTGAAATGTAATTTAGAAACAATAAAATAACAGAAAAAAGACTGTGTAATAAGAGAATAATTTAGAGTGCACAAGACCTCAAACATCACTAAGTCCAACACTTATCAATCACCCCCTTGTCACTTAAACTATAGCACTAAGTACAACATTCAAATAGTTCTTGAACAACTCTAAGATGGTGACTCCATCACCCCCTGAGAAGTCAGCTTCAATGTTTAACAAGTCAACAAATTATTCTTGATGCTCAGAAAAATGAACCTCAGCTGGTGCAACCTGAGGCTATGTCATCTTGTGCTATCTCTTGTTACCTGGAAAAGCGACTGACCCCCAGGTGGCTACCCCCTACTTTCAAAGAAATTGTAGAGGGTGGTAAGTTTACACATGAGCCCCCTTTACTCCAGGCTAAAGACCCTCAGTTCTCTCAGCTGCTCCTCACAGGACTTGTGCTCCAGACCCTTCACCAGCTCTGTTCCTCTTTTCTGGACATGCTCTAGCCCTTCAGTGTCTGTCCTGCAGTAAGGGGACCAGAACTGGGCACAGGATTTGAGGTGCAACCTCAGCAGTGCTGATTGCAGGGGGACAAACCCTTCCACAGTCTTTCTGATACAAGAAATATCAGATGTGGTTCTAACAACCACACTATTTATGATTCAAGCCAGGATGCCACTGGCCTTCTCAGCCAGAAGATGGCTCATCTTCATCTGCTTATCTTCATCTTCAACCAGCACCCTGAGGTCATCTTCTGCTGGGCAGCTTTCCAGCTACTCAGCCCCTGCCTTGTATCACTGCCTTGGCCTGCTGTGACCCAAGGGTAGGACTTAACCTTGTTGAAGACTTATGGCAGAAAAGAGCAATACAGGCAACAGACTGAAAATACTATTACAACTACTACTACTACAAAAACACAGTGGAAAACTACTGAGAAGATGAGAGGCTTGTGCAAGGGATGAATGAAGAACACATCTGACATTGACACACAGGCTTACCAGACACTGGCACATATGCTTACAAGAGAGCTGGTAGACAACAAACCATTCTGGTTTATAAATTAAGTCAGAAGACAATGAGCACCAAGTGCTTTTTTCGGTCTTACTGCCTTGTGAATCCCAGTAGTAGCTTTAAGGCAATTTGTTTCCTTGCTTTGGGCCATTTATAATGGTAATAAATTTGTCTGGGTATTTTACTGGTAAACACACATACTGTATTTCTGAAACGTTTCTTTTGTGTCTGCTGATTTTTTACAGTGGACTTCGTACCTGGAAAAAATTCTACTTGCAAGCATAAGTATACATAGGGGCTTTTCTAAATACTCATATACAGTGATTAAGAAGTCTAATTTAAAAGATTTTGCAGAAATCCATAGAATGAACTATAATAAAGTCACCAACTCTACAAAAATTCATGGTAGACTGCTAACCATGCTGAGCTTGAGAAATAACCAATCAGCACATGTACCAGCACATGTACCTTTTGCAAGACAATGTACTAGGGTTTTTTTTAATAGCTACTTATGATTATTCCCTACTATTTTCGAAACTATGGTATTCAGCACAATCTGATCTGAAGTAGCATCAGATCATTATTTCCTACTTAGGAGAGTAATTCTATTTTTAGTCTAAGGTAGGGCACACAAAATACATACATTTATTTCAACTTTCAAACCAGTATCTCATCTGTTGTGGAAACAAAGTTAGGACCTACAAATACAAGAAATTCAAAATATGAGACGAACTCTGCTTCACCTTCTACTTAACCTTGCCACTCATTTCAGTACAGAAATAACATGAAAATATATTGTTAGTAACCTGTCTCTAAAATTTTCTTATCTCTGTTTATGCATCCTGAAATTTTTTCTCTTTATGTAATATTATATTTGTTTCCTTACCACCTAAAACCAAAACACAGTATGGTATGTTCGGGGACAGCAAGAATCTAAATAATACAAGAGAGATGCCATTGTGCTTTGCACCACTCTACACCAAAATATAAGTGCAAAAATGATGGGTTGGGAAGGACAGAGAACTGCACAGGACAAAAGAAACCCTATGCAAAGGGAAGTCATGGCATGGTGATAATATTGCAACCGATCTGAGGAGACTTACGTCATGCATCCATAGTCTTCAGCTGCCTAAATTCTATCAGCAAGATCCTAGTAAGTTCGTCAGACTTACTAGGATCTAATTCCCTTATAAAGTGCAGTACTAGATAGGGATGCTTAGACTACTGTGCAGATAAATGTCGTTCCACACCTGTCATGTCTAATGTCCTGCTACAATGAGCTTAATGGAACCTTGTGCACTTTGTTAAGCAAGATGCTTCCATTTACATACACATGCCAAATGGAGACTGGAATTATGTCACTGGAATAATTTTTTTTCATAGCTAATACAGAAGTCAATGTAGAACCCGTGGAGGTTTTGCCATGGCTTTAACAAAAAACCATGCTGTGCTGGGTAGCACAGGTCAACATCAAAAGGCCATCATCTGTTTCTTTGACAGCAGATGAGAAATTTCACCTGAGCTGTATGCTACATCACTAAAAAATAACTAAGATTCATGGAGTAAACCTTCAGGCAGACATCAGATTCCAGTGACAAATTTCATATATTTTTTAAAATCAGATTCCAGTCCCAAGAATGGGGTAACATTTCAGGGTTTTTTTTGTCACATATGCATTTTTATTATTGTTGCTGTAGGACAAACAATTTAACTTGTAGCGCTTTCCTGATTTTTTTCCTGGCAGCCACGTTCTTTAAAGTTTAGACTTTGTTTCCATAATAGAAAGACTGTTCAGTATAATACAAATCTCTTTGTTTAGTGTTGTTTACCTCACCACTAAGACTGCAAATGCCAGAGAGGGAAACCAGAAAATCTGGAAAATAGGAGTTCTTGGACTCCTTTTTCAATTTTTATGAATCATATGGAGGTCTACTTTGGCTGCACTTCCCAGTATTGACTACTGTCACCCTACGTGAAATTATTTTTGTCTATCTTGCATTTGTGATTATATGTTAGAAGAGAGTAAATTGAATAGGTTTAACAAAAATCCCCCCTCCCCAAATTAATCATCCCTAGTTTAAATGTTAATTTAAGACTTTCTATGATCACAGATTGTCATTTTGTAAAATAAGCACAGATATAATCCTAAAAGATGCATGCCACTCCTTAATTCAATTTAGTACATGTATATTCAGCTATGCTTGGGCTGCATATACATACAAACATGTACACAGACATACACTACAACAAGCTAAAAAGTAAAAATTACTTTGTTAGAAACAGAAAATTATATATATTTGTTCATTGCTACCATGTACTTACTATTTAGTTGAATCTGATAATTGATATTCCCGTCGTCTATCATAACACTCCTGAATTCCAGGGTCATTCCATAAGCTTCTTATTGCATCTACATATGGGTTCTCAAAACTTGACACCTTCTCTACATCAACTTCTCGAACTAATAGTGCATGAACCTAATTCAAAACAAACAAAACAGTAAAATGTACCTCATTTGCTATGTTTGCAGACAGCTCATATACAATGAACAAGATCAATAATTCTTCACACTGGTTACATCACCAACATACATTTCAATTTGAAAAATCAAGCATCATGAAGATGATTGTGAAGATGCAAAAAGGAGATAACTTCTAAGCTAACATCACAGGGAGTGAAGTCATGCTCAGGAAAATTGCATCTTCTTAGACTTCTTTCTTTTGGGACACCAATAATTGTTACCATAACATTGAAACAGAAAAAAAACCCAAAAAAACCAAAACAAAACAAAAAAACAAAACCCCCCCAAAAAAAATCACCAAACAAACCAGAAAGATTCTGTAAGTACTACCAAATTCAAACTGGTCATCAAGATCTAACTACTGATAGTTTAACTCAGTTGTTTCACAACCAAAATCTAGATGGTGTAGGTGACTGTTCAGTTCAATACACTTTTGACAACAGCAGACATTTTCCAGGGCCTTCTGGAAATATAAGAATTTCCCCTTCATTTACCAGAAGTCTTGTAAACACTTAATCAACTCTTTTTGGAAAGCCATGTCTCATACATTTAGGATCTTCTTCATAGGCTTCTACAAGTATTTAAAACAAGATTCTAGAATAAGAGAACTGGAATTTTTGGGAATTGTAATCATGACATCTCCACTTGAGAAGATACTGAAATAGCAACCATGTCTTCTCCTTCTTTTTTCCCCTCAGAAAACTATGGGCAGGGTTAAAAACTGATTCTGAGCTTCAACCGTGTTACAGCTTTATGCTGGTTTTCTGGCAATACTCTTTTTGCCAAATCCATTGTATACTTACAAAAGTGTGGATCTTTTGTATCTAGGCTTCATCACCTCAGTCTTCTACCTATTATCTTTATTGTCATCTCTTATTTTTATAATAATGGGAAAGTAATGGAAAATAATTTCCATTTTCCCAATGCAAAATATTTCCCAAGTTACTAGGAGATACCTGATCCTACAGAATCTACATCAAAAGAGCCGGAAAAGTTCTAGTAATTCAGCACTATTA
The DNA here is from genome assembly GCF_963513975.1 of Fringilla coelebs. Classification (NCBI taxonomy): domain Eukaryota; kingdom Metazoa; phylum Chordata; class Aves; order Passeriformes; family Fringillidae; genus Fringilla; species Fringilla coelebs. Next base: position 35,150,697 of record NC_140031.1, read on the forward strand.
CTAAGGAAAATGTTTATACTTTCTCTGTTATTTGGTTTGTAGGACTACATTAATGTGATTAGATTTGCATAAGACCAGTAAGTTGACATTTCACTACTGTGAACCCCTTTTTTCCTTCGGCTACTTGTGTGCATTTAAATTAAACTAGATTTTACCAAAATGCTGTATTTTCCTGAACTACTACAGTGTTATGACAACAACAGCAGCTAGCTGAGGTAATAAACTGAGTTAATAAAAATGTTTAATGCCAAAAATGTATTTTATTTTCCAGCTATAGGAGGAACTATATGATACAAAAAATATGAATGAAAACTAAAGTTTCAATTTCACGCATGAAGCAAGTCCGAATTTTCTACAGCAGCTATTTTTAGAAAGTTGGGACCTACCCAGACAGCACATTTCTAAGCACATTTTCAAGAATTCTATGCACAAACATCCAAAATTATAACATTAAAAAATTTGTGGGAGATCTCAGAAGAGAGATTTGAAGTAGCTTCTGATCCAAAATGTTTATTATTTAATGGATAACTAAACACTTCCCTGCCCATTCGAAAATACAATTTTCTTGTATTGATATTACTATATTAAAACACTGATGTGACTTCAGGTGTTTGTGAGTACAAGACTTATATGTTCCTGTCTAAAAATCATGCCAGAATTTTCATTAAACATCTCTAATTTAGAGTGTTTTACATTTTGTTAAAACATAGTAAGACAGGGAATCATAGAATACCCTGAATTGGAAGGGACCCATGAGGATGATGAAGTCCAGCTTCCACCTTGTGCAGGACACCCCAAGAATTACACCCTGCGACTGAGAGCATTGTCCAAACACCTGACGACCTCTCTCAGGCTGGTGCTCTGACCTTGGGAAGCTGTTCCAGCACCCAACCTCCCTCTGGGTGAAGAACCTTTTCTTAATATCCCCCACTGCGGGGTTTCATGCCATTCCCTCAGGTGCTGTCGCTGTCAGCGCAGAGAAGAGATCGGTGCCTGCCCCTCCTCTTCCCTTGCGATGAAGCTGTAGCTGCAGTAGGGCTCCCTCAGCCTCCTCTTCCCCAGGCTGAACAGACCAAGTGACCTCAGCTGCTCCTCACATGGCTTCCCCTCAAGGCCCTTCAGCATCCTCAGGGGCCTCCTTTGGACACTCCCTAACAGTTTAACAGTCGTGTATTCCAGCACTCAAATCCACACATTAGACTCAAGGGAAGGCCACCACAGTGCAGAGCAGAGCAGGACAATCACCACATTCTAAAACCCCAGCTACGGAATGACAACGGCACAGCAACTTTGGATGATCCCAACACTTTCTTGTAGGTTGAACTTAAATGCAGCTATGGATGTCTACTGTAACACTTAAAGACTGAGAATGCTGCAGCTGTCAGACAGTCAGTATGTGCTATATGGTAATTTACATATAAGGCTGCCAAACCCTCACAAAACCTTGTTAGAACTGCATCTTCCTTACCATAGCTCCACTTGCAACATGAAAATAACAACAATAATGAAGACACAAAGGGAGAAATAAGGGTGTATAACAGCTTCCTTGTTTCCTCATAGTAAAAGAACAAAATCTCAGTTGGGGGAACTGAAATCCATCAGAATTTCAAAGTAACATACACAGAGCCTGTGTAAACCAACCTGTGACATGGGTCTATGTTCACCTCAGTAATGCCATTATGGGGCTACTCAAAATGTTTAAAATAATACACAAACAGGAAAATGAAAACAGTGTATACAATTTGCACTCTAAGTATTACACAATTTTCATGACTTCCCATAATTAAATCATATTTTAATGATCCTATGACCAAATTGGTTATTTGCAAAACATCCCCAATAATTAAGGTATGGAATAAGCAGATGTAAACTGCGCAGGTAAATAGTTCCATGAAGGAAGTAAACTCTTCCATGAAGACAGGAAATTGTATGCCATTTCTGCGGAACTACTCAAAAATCTTACATCTCCAAAAATTACTAACATAATTATAGTATTGTGGGGCATTTTTTCACCTCCATGGAAGTCTTAATTACCAAAGTATTTCCAATGTTTTGCCTGTGTCTGGTATATAAGGCAATTTACCAGGGATACAGTACCATTGCAGATACATTAGCACTTTAGAGACTTGAGGCTGGATGTAAAATACAGATATAACTCTGGTTTTCAAAAGCAAAATGAAATTGAAACCTATTTCAATGTTTGAAATTATTTGACTACATTTAATGAGAAACACTACAGTAATTTCTAGTCATCTTTTATTTTCTGTGCTGCTGGAATATGAAGAAAAAACAGCTGAAAGAAAAAAATACCTGTTATTTGAAGAGAGGGGGAACATCTCACTCCCGCTCTCTGCTACATAAGACTCAAACAACACAAAGATAATGCAATAATCTCTTCAACTGCAGTGATGACAGAGGCAAAAGAGAAATTTCACCTTCAGATTTTAAATATTAATTCTCCTTTTATATCTTTCACTGGCTTTAGCTGTTCCACCTATAAACTAAAATATGAAGATCTAATAAAGAAAAATTACAGGCTCTTTTATCCTCTCTTAAAAGAGTTTCATACCTCTAACTCTCCAGATCCTCAAGACATTTGCCTGCTTTCTTTCTTAGAAGGTGAGATCATTAAGCATCACAACTTTTAAACACTACAACTTTGCTTGTTAATGACTGCATAGGGTGTTACACTCTTCAAATACTGGCATGGCTATACAACTACGCTGGAAGATGACATCACTGTGCAAAACTGAACAGCAGGTTGCAAAAACCTATCACGAAAAAATCGTAACTAATATTTACTTTTGAGTGCATGGCATGTTACACTTGCAATAGATTAGAAATTAGGCACTTTCATACCTCCTGCAGGTACTAAATGTAGCACCTTACATGAAATTTTCACACACCGGTCCTAAAGTTTTGCGAAAGTATTTAGTGAACACTTTCCTAACGTGTGTTGTAAAAATATGTCATTTTTACTGTTGAGGATCCTAGAAACAGAAACAGCTTTATTCTATGAAAAACACTTTTGCTTTGTAGAGCTGGGGAAATTCTACAGCTGACTTTCTGAAATATCTCTATGGATCAACCAACTGCCACATCCTTTCCACTGCTTTAGTAATTCACCCCCCAAAGAGTTGGTTTTGTGTCCTTAGGAGCCTAGGTATTCTGCCCTGAAATTAGTCAAGTCTGCCTAAACATCCTACTTGTTTACATTCACTTCTAAAATACTTCAAAAAACCCAAATAAACCCCACACATGCAATTTTATTCTAACTGTAAACAATAGCTTCAATTACAGGATTCATTTATATATATTTAACTGCTTGATTAGGAGTGTATGACATTAATTCACAAGTTCAACTTCTTCTCCAAGCTTTGCTGAATTTCTTTTTAAGGAAAAGAGAGCAATGAGTAAAATACAGTCCATGTAAGTAAAAAGAGATCCAAAATAACTATCAGAAAGTTATTTTTGCTAAGTTACTACGGGGTTTTAATAGTAAACTGTCTCATTAAGTCATGGTTTGACTTGTTTTCTAAATATTACTTTTACTGACAAATTTTCAAAGTTTTTCAGCAGCTGATGAAATTTTGGGATTAACACTTTTGTTCAGATAAATCCTTAAGATTCCCAAGGATACAGCAGAATATACCTACTAATGTCCTGACATTTTTAAAAATTAATTTTAGCATTTGAATTCTAACACTAATAATTGAACATAAAACTAAATCAAATCTTCTTTTAGACACAGTCACTAGCAACAAATTACAATCTCATCAAGTCCTCATGATTAATAACTGACAAGGACAAACAGGTAAAATAATCTTCTAGAAATGAAACCTATTTGCAAATTTAATTCACATCTTCAGTGACAGAAACTAACAAAAACTGTTTCAGATTTCAACCAGCATAAGCAAGAACTGGCAACAAGCTCTCTTCTCACAACAATTTTTGTAGCTAAAAGGAATTACCTAAATTACTGCTCCATCTCTAAAAAGATAGCATTATCTTTTGAATCTTGAATGCTTACAAAAACCACATTAAAGCATGGAGCTCTAAGCAATCTGGTCTAGTGGAAGATGTCCTTCCACTAGCAGGGGAGTTGAAACTAGATGATCTATAATAATATTTTCAGAAAGATATCCATGTTCTAATTTTTTTCCCCTATTTTTTTCTCTTTTTTTGCTGTGTTCTTTGTCTTCTTTTTTCTCCTGAGGATAACTTTTAAGCAGAGATCATCAAATCATTATTGTGCTATAATCCTATAAATTATTACTGTACCCACAACATATAACAAAATACTTCTCCTACTTCATAAACATCTCATTTTTTAGACCTTTATAATATGCTTCACTGTTTTTGAAGAACAGCGCTCGATAAGTTTTGCAAATGGTACATTCCTCTGCCAAATTTTTGTATAGTGGTTCAGTTGAATTCATGGAAGTAAATGTAGTGGAAACATGGACATGCTGAAACTTTCTTTCCATTTACAAGCAAAATAACTGGCTGTACTTCACAAGACTCCAAGAATCTGCTACCTGAAGTCAATCACTGCAGTACACAACTAAGTGCTTTTAAAAAAAAAAAATAGAAGGACAATGTTCCAGTACTAGAATTCTCACTTAACAAGCCTACCATTGAACAGACCTCCCATGAGCTTCCCTCCTGTGCCTTGGTCCCGCACTATGGACTTTTTTTAAGAGTACAAGCAGTAACAGCCTTGCTTGGTCTCATGGATTCAAACACCAAGAACTGAGAAGACGATGCACCTCTTCACAGAGGTCATGGCCAGTTAATTCAGACAGTTTAGCATCTACTTGCTTACACAAGGAAACTGCAGGAATTGCACTACATTTCAGACCTAGAGAAGAACCTATAGTGAGCCCAGGGCACAGGGAAACAAACTTTTAAGGTAATATCCGGGTTTTGGGTGGATAAAGATATTTTTCTTCTTAGCAGCTGATACAGTTTTGGATTTAGTACTACAATAACGTTAATGACACACTGATGTTTTAGTTGCTGTTAAGCATGTTTACTCTAAGTCAAATTTCCCATGCTCTGTCAGCCAGCAGGTATGCAAGAAACTGAGGGGCAGTACTGCCAGGACAGGTGATCTGAGCTATCAAAGGGATATTCCATACCAGAGAATGTAACGGCCAGTATATGAACCAAGGAAAGTCAGCTGAGAGGCACTGATCACTGCTGAGGAATGGGCTAGGCATTGTTCAGCAGGTGCTGGCTGAGCAGTTGTACTGAGTATGTCCTGTTTCTCTTAGGTTTTGTTCCTCTCTTGCTCTCCTTTTCATTCCTATTATTATGATGTTTTATTTTTATTCAATTATTAAACTGCTCTCACCTCAGCCCATGAGGTTTAATGTTTTTTTCTCTGACTCTTCTCCCCACCATGGATGTAGCGATCAAGTGCCTGCGTGGTATACAGCGCTAGACTGGGATAAACCAGGACAAGGAAACGTGTAATCATATCTGTGTTTCAATTCAGGACAGAAAGTACTACGTGGAAAAAGAATCCTCTACACAAGTCATACTAATTAGAATTGTCAGATGTGATAATTTGAAAAAAAAAAAAAAAGAGCACATAAAAGAAAAGCATTTTGCCTCCACATTTTTAAGCCACACTTTTTTATCTTCAAAGAAGCAGAGTGCCCTCTACAGTACATTCAGCAGAGGCATTTATTTCAAACTGATATTTCTAGAAATATCAGAGAACTGGTAGGGTCCCTTTCAAAAAAATTAATGATTCCAGCAGGAATTTTCCTCTGTAAAAATTGCAACTAACTTAAATGGTCACATTTGTGCTGTCCAATCAAGAAGACTGTCCTTCTAAACAATTACCTCACTTATTGGAAGTAAACTCTGAAAGTGAGCTTCAGACTTACCCTAGGGATGCAAAGACACATGACACCCTATCACCTACTTGAGTGTGCTCATTAATCCCTTGATGTTTAGAACAATGAGTTGGCAAGACTGAAGCAAGGGGGCAAAATGTAATCTCAGATGAAAAGCCGTTGTTTAGAACAGGGTCATACAAGAATCAATTTAGCCCCAAGATGTTAAAGATAGCAAGCCAACATTATTTTCTCTAGAGAAACCACAGACATATTATACCATGGTGATAAGTAGCTACTTGAAAAGTGCCTTGAGGGAAAATTAAAATAAAGTTTTATGCCATGTGTGACCTAAAAAAGTGATAGCTTCCTTATAAATTAGGTACTATCTTCCCCATTCCTAGAAATGGACTGTATTTCTGCTGGCTGGTATCAGATGCTAAGAAAAGCTTATTTAAAGGAGGATGGCAAAACACTGCTGACTCCTCTTTCAAGGCTTCAAGCAAAACACCAGACCTGGAACATGCTGCCAGTATCATTAGGAAGGAGGAAGAAATAACCAATAAAACACATCTTTGCAATACTGAAAATATTGAAACAAGTTTTCTATTTTTAAGAGCTTGAAAAGCAATTCACTTTGCTGCCTGGTATATGCAAAATTGATTCATATGTATTTTTCAATGATTAACTTAGGTTATTAACTATTCAGTTTTTACAGTGAGAGGTCACAGTAGCCTTTTAAACAATCATTTGGGCAGGTTATTTATCCACCAAAGCACAATTGGATGAGATTCCCAGGAGAAATAAAGCATGTTATTTATAAATGTACCATCAGTCATCACATTAGAGGAAATAGATTTTTGAAGGGTTATGTTTGTGTCCTTTTAGTACATTTTAATAACCTACATGGTTTATTTGAAAGCCTGTGCTTTCAATAAGAATGACATCTATGTGACGGTAAACAAAATTGAGGGCTTTTCTGAATTAATTTTGATTATATTTTATCTGGAAGAAGTGGGGGTTGAATAACACAGGTGTAAAAGTCACAAACACAGTCTATTGAGAAAAACTGTCATCATTACTTCTATAGCAAGGTTTTTGAATTCAGTCACCTAAGCCTCTTCTTCAATATTCTCTAGAGATTCTCCAAGCAACGGGATGAAAATCTAAAAGTGAACATGAATGATGAAGTAAACATTCACATCCAGACAATCACATCGCGTCTCCTGGAGTCAACAGGTTCTCTTAGCCACAAATATCTAAATTTACCCTAATTCTGTCCTTTTTTGTTGTTTGTTAGTTTCAGAAATGTCCAAGGCAATTTCCCAGAAAATCTTCAAAACAAATTTATCAAGTTAATTTAGGGAAGCTGTTGATGTAGAATAGACATGCTGTTTGAGTTATATCCTGCTATCCAGAAAGAACATTTATTAATAGGCCTTATCTACCCTGTTCACAAATATTATCAGAGACAGGCAGCTACTTAGGAAATCAGCATGTAACTACAACATACACACAATAAAACATTTTTAGCTGGAATTGCAGTATTAATGCAAATGCTGTTAGTAAGACTGAACTCAATGCTTAACAAAAATAACTTGTAATTAGTCTTTAGAACAAAATAATTAATTCACCGTAAGAAAAAAAGACAGGATTTTGTTAAAAAACCTAGCAAAGTACTCTTGCTTTAAGTTATCACCTGATGCTATCATTAAAATTTGTTTTCTTCAGTGGGCTTTAAACTCTCTATCAATATGAAAATAACCCTAATTACTTTTTAGACAGGGTAAATAAGTATTTTGTTTCAGACTTCTGCCATAAAATGAATCACAAATTGGATTAAACGTTAATAACATTTAGCTTCAGTGGATAATTATAGTACATTGATTTAATGCAATCCCCCACCTGCAGAACACATCTCCAAGTAGGAACACTTTTGCATTTTTGCAGGTAGGTCAGGACATTATTAATCAAATAAAAGAGAGCACTGCTGGAGGGGAGGAATCAGAATAAGCTTTATGCTGGTTTTGCAGCCACCCAACACCTTCTTCAGAAGTGCTGATCACCAAATCTGTAAAGCCCCACAAGCCCACAATCACTCAAATTTGCACTGATGGTGACTGACTTGACAGCCCATGCCACAGCATCTGGCAGTTTGTGCATCTAGGTATGTGACTACTGGTGTCCTTCCACAATCTCTGCAATGTTACATACAAAGCAGCAGGAAACTTGCAGAGGACAAAACACTCTTCCATAATTGCAACTGCCATCACAAATTCTAGCATGGAAATGCTTTCAGTGGAGGATAAAAGTTTAAAAGGCTAGAAGGCTGGAGAATACATGATAAGGACATGGCTCTGTCACTTTCTTTGTACTCTGGTGAGCTTTCCTTCACACTATTATTTTCACACTATTTAGAATATATATTCAAATGACTGATTTAAATTACAGATTTAGTTAAAAAGGTCAACACTGAACAGATACAGAGAGAACACTTAATGATGCATGTTAACCTGGTAACTATGGAATGTAACATGGAAGGCTCCTTGTAATAAAGTCTGAATTTTATTATCCAAATGCAGTTATAGATTGGTTCAGGCATCAGTATAACAATGTTAGAGCACCTCCTATGATATAAAGGCACTCTCAGTTGCAATCTGTCATACTATCAAAACTGGGTTTTAACCAAAATCAACTGGCTATGGATTATAGTGGATTTACAGTAGCTGAATAATTCACTACACTGGCATCACACTGGTGGCAGTATGTTTAATTGTTTAAAAATCAATTGATGGAAAGCTAGAAAATTCACAGTACTAAGAAAATACTAAACTTTCTCTTATTTGTGTCATGGGACAAAGGAACCACAGAACTTAAGTTTTCCAGAAGTTTTCAGTGCTGTTTCCCCTGCATCTTCTTTGTTTCAGTGACTTCTTCCTCTGATAGCATGTTAGTTGTTTTAGCTGTTAAACTGCTCCACACTGAATTGCTTCAAATTATAGAATATGGCTTTAAAAACTGTCTTAGGTTGCAATGCAAGATGCACCCAGACGTATATATTCTATTACCATCTATAGTCAGGTGAGGCAGTGTTCTTTATCTCTTCCAGGACCCATCCTCCATCCAGGTGGGTATCTTCTGTTAATGGACCACTGAGTCTCACTGCATGACTGATAATATGACATCATCCCATTGTGAGATGCTCCACCCAGGGGGAGGAGCCAAGTATTCCTACCTGGAAAAAAATGTGATATTTGGAACACCACAGTCAACACCTTTTTCAGTCAGTCTTCCCAGAGGAAGACTAGACCCATCTACACCACTACTGGAACTTCAGAGGAAGATAAGACCCTTCTACAGGAACACTGCTTCAACAAAATCAATTTGTCACTCCAGAAGGGCTGCAGCCACCATTTAACTGGAGTTCTACCAACACCCTGACTAACAGGGCGTCAGGTTGTACTCTGACTATCTCAGTGTTTCTGTATTATTGCATTTATTTTAATTTTCCTATTAAATTGTATTTCTGACTTGGGATCCCCCACTGGTTTGCTTTCAAACTAGCACAAAACACAACAAAAACCACTACAAAAACCCCTTAGAAAACAGGATATCAAATTCTGTTGTAAGATCTTTTTTCCATACAGTAATCAGTCCTCTTCTTTGATGAAAAATAGTCTTATTCTTTTTCAAAATTCAACTTTTCACAGTACAGAAAAGACTTCCTCATTTAGGAGACCTATGATAGAGAAAGTTACCAGTGTATACAGAGGTCCCAGTAATTCACCACCAAGAGAAGTATTTATCCAAATGTAAATTTGGATCAGTAATCACATTTACCTTTTCCTAAAACACTAATTGCAGAATGGTAAAATCATTCCATTCTATAAAGGAAAAAAGTAAGCATTTTGAGGTCAGCAATTCTTTTGCACTTGTTAGGCCATACTCTTTTCAGTTTAAGCAGCAGAAATCTGGAAGTGCCCACAGTGTTTCCTCCTGAGGGTCAGCACATGACTCAAGTTTAACAGAGGGAAATAACAGGGAGGCAGAAGAAAGGGAATAAACATCAAGAAATAATTCTCTAACTTTTCAGCTGTTTTGCAGCCTCATCTTCCGTCCACTGAAATCTAAAGGTGAATAAGTCCTGTAATTCTTACTGAATAAGCACTGCAGAAATCACTACTCCTACGAGAACCCAATAAATTAGGCAAACTCCATCAGGGTCTTAAAGAGATTTGTAAATTGTGTTATATTTTCCCACTCCTTAACTTGTCTTGGATCAGACCACACTGGAAATAAATCAACCATATACATGTGATGAACAGCAGTAAGTGGCTCTAAAGGCTGTATGGCCTAATGAAAGGTTTTCTATGTTCAAAATGCCTGGCAATCCTTCTGCAAGCATTACTGTGAATTCCGTGGTCTTAATTTACAGCAAGTCTGACATCTGTTCATACAAAGTACAGCTTCTGAGTGCATTTTCCTGTTGCATGTGCCACAAAAAAAGCCCAAAAGAGCAAAATCAGCCAACTGACTAAACAAAAAAACCAACCAAAAAAAAAAACAAAAACCCAAAGAAAACCCAAAACCAAAACCAAAACAAAAAAAAAAAAAAGCAAAAAAAAACAAAAACAAACAAACAAACAAAAAAAAAAGCCAACCCAAAATAATGGCAACAAGGAAGAAGAGACAGGAAAGGAAATTACATTTTTAAAGATGGTATCCTGTGGGCAGTGTCAACTCCTACTCTCAGAAGATCATAGGATTATAATTATAAAAGGAAGACTGTGTACCCTGAAGTCAGGGAAATATTAAAAATACTCCCAGAATATTTAAACTGATGCTGCTATACTGGTCTCCCCACTTTCATACAGAGATTCAGTGGGTGAGGTAAAGAATCTCTTATTTAAGAAGAATACCAGAGAAACACAGCTCTAGCCATATGTTATAGATTTTTTTACTATTATTTTCATGGTAAAGGCACCACCATATTGCCTTGTTTCATGTTCAATCACCTAAAGCATCTTATTACACAAAGCATCTTATTACAGGTCAGTATTAAATGTTCAAGTGATGTACCAGCATTACACCAACAGAAAAACAACTGTTGAACCTTAGACACACACCCCCCAAAAAACCTGAAGACAGATGATGTATGTAGCCCTTTTCACCAAGAGTCCTTGTCCATATTAATGCTGGTCTTTCCTCCCAACATGAATAAATAAATAAAGATGTTGGAACAAGCAACAACCAGAACAAGAACTCAGAGGAACAAAATTACTCATCCAAGTGTCACAGTGACAGCCTGCCATGAGCTTGTGATCCATAGGCAAATGGCATCAAACAAAGCAGGAGCAGCTGTTCTTCCTAAACTGTGTAACAATAGAGATGCCTAACAGCTTCTAGAGAATAGAAGAAGCTGGGCATTCCCAGTGATTCTTCACTTTTATAACTAAATTGTGAATTTTGCAGAGTATCAGGGACTGAATTTGACTGTGTACTTTATTTGGTAATCCCTAAAGTATGTTGTCTGAGTCAGGCTGCAAAAGAAAAGCTGAAACTGAAGAATCTGGTGAGGGTAATAACTGCAAATAAACCAGGAAGCAGGCTGATAGAAGATAATTTATGATTGAGAAGAAATCTCCCTTTTTTCATTCCTGCTTTCATTGCCTTTAGATCACATTTCAAAGAAGGCTGATGCCAATCCTAAGCCCCAAAACATGTCACCTCTACAGTTCCCATCTCAACACCTAAACTTTGACAACAATACTTAAATCTTTATTTTTTCATACTAACCAAACATGTGTACTTAATCCTAAAAAAAACTTATGAAGCTGCTTGCCAGAGAGATGAGAAATAGTCCATTCAGCTGATCCTTAAGACACAAGCATCATCACTTTGGTTACAGTCATAAGCAAACACCAACACATTAATATGACTGTGTGAGAAACCAGTAAGTCGCTACGACCGAAAAGAAACTGCAGAAACCTTTTACACAGAAGTACTACAGGAACATATTTTACAAAAAGGTAATTCACATCTAAAATCCTAACAAGTCACTGTTTTAGGTATACTACAGGTAACAAAACTTTCTGTTCAAGTCACAATATTGTAGTCTACTCTCCAAATTTAAAACACTGTGTTTTACAGTTCAGTGTTTGTACAAACCTTAATTTTTAATTTTCAGAAGTCACACACTATTGAAATCACTTACTCTGGACAACATTTACCTGAATTAGCCTATCTGAATCCTAAGGGGTTTTTGATCTGTAACATCAGCAAAGCCAGTATTGCAACAGTAACACTGGAAAAGAAAACAAGGCTTTGGGAATTGCTGAACACAGAGGAACAGAACAGACTTAAGGAGAAGCAGAAGAGCAAGACTTAATACTGTGAATAAATGCCAGACACAGTGTATGTGCTTCACCACTTTTAAATGGCATGGCTGGAAATAGTTAAAAATTCTTAATGCAAATGAAAACATGGAGCTACATTAGAAAACAGTGAATAGAGGAAATAGTGCGAAAGAGGACCTGAGACTGCCATTTCTCAACTCTGCACTGGAATTTCTCCAAAAGGCCAAGAGAAAGCAGCTCCAGTGCCTTGAATCAGGACCTTACAGTGAACTGTATCTATTGACTTACCTGAAAAATGCGTATTTATAAACTGAAGAGGGTGATTAGAAAAGAAAGGAAAAAAAAAAAAGAGAGCCAAGAAAAACCCTTTGATATAAAACTTGCTTTCCTTGGCATAATGTGAGATAGGTGAAAGGGCCTTCTCCATCTTGTAACTAAAATCTCTGATTTCACTCTTCTGATCAATACAGAGAAAAAACCATTGTCTTTAATTAAAACCTGAAATCACTTATTCAGAATAGATTACCTTGCCTGTATCATCCTGAAGATTAATGTCTCAGCTATCACTAACATTACCTAACTGGCAAGAAGAAGACTTTGACATAAAAAACTATTGAGCATATGCAACTGCATTAATGCAATGGTATGCTTCTGGGGGAAGACAGACTTCTGCCAGCTTTGGAACCAAAGAGCAACCCTCTGAAATCAGAACTACTAAGCAGACCAACCAGCAAAAGTGAAAGCTGTAGAGCAAAAATTCTAGCAAACAACCCATGAACATACTCACTGCCACCACTGCATCCTCCCCAGTACTGTTTACCTTTTTCACCCAAACCACGTTCCCCTTAATCATTTCCTCAGATAACCTTCCATTAGCCATTACTTTATTTTTATCCCACACTAAGCCCTTAAAACTCAACAGATATACATACAAATAATTGTGTATGAACAGTTCTGATTGACAGCTCTGTCTGCAATTTTATACTCTTTTGTTTGATGAAGGCCTTGTAGATAAGTCGATAAACCAGTCCCCTTTGTGGAAAACACCTAACAACAAATAACACATCACTTGTTACTGCACTGCAAAACTAACACACTTTCACCTTCTTTTGGAACACAGCTCAGGAGCCAGACATTTATGCCTTAATTTCCTTTAAAGATGTTAAACTGTTCTGAGTCCTTTCAGAAAGCTTGTAAGTAATCTAGCTTTTATGTTCCAGATCATCAGTTTATCATATAAAAAAGAGATGATAAAAAAAAACCAAAAAAAGAGGTACTGTCTACTGAACCCTAAAGGCAAATAACTCCTGTAATTCTGTACTGTAGACAGGGACAGCCACTTTATTTTCTGGACATAAAAGCTAGATATTTAAATTGAGTTCACTGTTTTGGCAGTATGAGAGCACTTAATGAATCACATTTACTGGATTCCAATGCAACACACGTTTATCATGAAGTTCTTGAGGAACTGAATTTAAAATAATTGCTTTGGGTTTCCTCTTTGATACATTACACAGATATAAATATATATAGTTACATCGCAAATGTAGCTCCAGATATGTGCTATGCTTGTTGCAGTTATACTCACTATTAATTTTTAAATTAATTTAGGCTACTGCTTATGGAACATATTTTGTCCTTTTTTTAAAAAAAATTTTTGCATACTTTTCTGAATAGTGAGAAATACAATATTGGACTCTAATTTTTAAGAAATCTATTCTAAGAATAAATTAAGAGGTTCCTTCATTTTCCTTTCCTGCATATGTAAACATGTAAACCCTCTGAAAACCTAAATGAAGTATAGACATACCAATTCAGTAATCAGTCCCTCATTCAGATCAGGCTGATTACAGAAAAAAAAAAGAGGGAACTGTATTAGAATGAAAACTTGGTTTTTATATGGACCTCCTGCTCATCTGTGAGCACTGCCCTAGTTTGAACCTAGAGTGTGGGACATCTGAGATGTTCACAGATGGCATGTGTTCATGGAGATTGTTAGTTATTATTTTCTCAATTTCCTGGCCCAGGAATGAGAGATTGGAAAAGACTTCTGAGTGACTTTGGTCTCTTGAGAATAAGGGGAGTTACTGCAATTTTCGAGGTGCTAGATTTATTTCTTTAGACATCCACCTTACAATAAATGTTCATGAAAATGCAGCAAACTAGATCATTTTGATTTATCACTCATGGGACTGTACAGTCTACTGAATTACGATTTTCTGCAAGAAGAATCCACCAGACAGGAAGGACCATGTAGGCAGTTTCCAAGTACAGGCAGCAAATGACACAAAGCACCCTTAACTCTGTTTCACTGTGGAAAATTATGAGAGGAGTGGGTAACCAGGAACATCTGGTGTACTGCAAGCCCCTGCAGCTACCTCCATCACAGCAATCTTTGTCCACCCAACGGCAACTGAGAAGGAAAGATGCAAAAATGATTGTATGGAACATAAATGAGGTAAACACCAAGAAACTTCTGTGGTGTACATATCCTCAATTTGGATTTACTCATGAGATAGCTACTAGAAATGCTGCCTTTTAAAGGGTAACAGTATAAACCTACAGGTTTTTTAGAATGTAATTGGTCTGCTGACATAAAATATTTTACGGTATTTGAATAGAGACTGCAATGTATTCGAACAGGAATGTATTCAAAATACATAATCCTTTGCTAAATTTCTTAAATGTTCTGATTTCTAACATCTATACTATAATAATATCTGAATCAAAATATTTATCACACATCCTTTCCTGTATGCATAATATTAAACTCTTTCTAAAGCTGATGGAGACTAAGACTTGCTGTATATAATTATATCTGTTATTAACATTACAGCTCTTTAAGTGAGACCCAGAGTTGTATCAATATTGCTCCTCTTTCACTAAACAAAGAACAGTTACGTATTCTTTCCACTTGTATAAAAATTTTTGAAAAACTGAAATCTTTAAATGGTGATTCATTGGTTCATTTTATTAAAAGATTACAGCTTAAGTTATAGTTCAATAGAATGGGTTTGATTAGAAGCAAAACATACTGATTCAAGATAAATTTTCACCTTTTTTTTTAGAATCAGTATGAGAAACTTAAAACTCTCATTCTTTCTTCCATGTTATTTATTGAAGAAAATTAAGTAGAAGTGTTCATAGTCAGGAACTCTAAAAAATTCTACAACTGAAAGAGGTCCTGCCCCTACATATGCCATATACACCTTTTATGTCACATTACACAAAAAAGAAAGAAGGTGATTAAGTGATTTGTTGCTTTCTGTAACCATTCAGTAGTATTTAGATTTGACCACATATGTGTACCTTACTAAAATACAATTGAAAACATCTACTGCTGGATGACTTGAAGGTTCTCTTCTTCACTAGTTTTGCCAATACTGCTTCTTTCCTTATTAGACAACCTATTTTGTGAGTTCTGCATATATTAAAATCTTTTCAAGACAGAACATTCTAGCCCTAAACCTAAACTACAAAATGGTGGTTTAACTCTGGAACCACCTTGTTAGAAAGCAAGCCTTTGGTGGGAACAGGGACTTCTTCCACCACACTATGCATCACAAGGGGCATTTAAGTCACTCTTAGGCAGTTTGGATGAAATAAATAGAGTAGTGCCCTACTGTTTATATGCATTACAACATCTGTTATGATGGAAACATTAGCCTTTTATATATTCTAACAATGAAAACAAAATGCTGAATAGAAAAATGCATTTTAAAATTAAAAGGTTTCTTTTCATTGAATAGTTGCAATTCTACTGAAACTTGGGACAATCAAAGAATAATAGTTATCTGCAATTGTTGAACATGGATTGCAACTGGTGTGAATCAGTGTAGATTCACTGAAACCACTGCAGCTCTGCAAGGATTTTCTAATCTTCACCAGCCTCTTACCCAAAATCTTGTATTACATCATCAAACAAGCACCACCTTTTGATGAATATTACTTCAGGCCAGTAAATAGGAGACATGTCATCGGTATGAACCCAGAATCTATTCTGTCAAATGGATGCTAAGTGTTCACAGTCATTCTGTATATATTCTGGAAGTAACTACGATGTATCTGAAGTTAAAGAGATGTCATAACATATAATGTAAATATTTTCAATTAAGGCAATCTGCTCTGCTATTGATATCTAATTTTCCTAGGTATGAAATATGTGCCAAAAAAGAGGCTGGTATTCAACACAGTTAATATTTATGGTATTTATGACTGACTTCATATTAGGTTGAGAAAAAGTATATAAAGCAATGAATAAAAATCACTCTGGATAACTTCATAAAATGATTAAACTTGAATGATGTAAAAATGCAGCGACTCTCAAATTTTCAGACTCCTCTTGGTAAGGAGAACACTAAGAAATTTCATAAAAGAATAACATGACTACAGCAGAATATTGCACCGCAAAGAAAAATCACTTTAGAGATATAAAAAAATATTTTTTCCCTTGGGAAAACATGAAATATGTAGAAAGGAGCAAAACACAGGAAACAACTTCCTAGCTGTATTAACTTCTTTAAAGTGTGAGGAAAGTGTTAAATATAACTGAAATTGTAAACATATAAAAATATATCTGCTTTGTTATAAAATACAGGATTTCTTTTTGCAGGTAGAAAATAAGCGTAGTGTAGATTTTGCTTCTAATCATTTATCTATAGCAAGAGAAAGTAAAAAATGTTGACAAGAGATCATCACTACTTTTGGACCCATAAATTAAGAGGACAACAGCCACAGGCCTCAGAAACAGAAAATCAACAAAAATTATATGTTATATGCAAATAAGGATAAAATAATATTTGTAGAAAGTAATCTGGAAAGTGAACATGCTGATCCATATATATCGACTGAAATGTGCTTGATATAGCTATAACAACCAGCTAATTTGAAATATAAAGGCTGGTATTACCTTAAAACAAGTAAGTCCATTCAAACTGCACATCAGTCATCTCTTGCAGGCTGCAGTAATAAGAATTTAAACCCACTGAAAAAGGAATGGATGGCATCATCTTAGGAGAATACTGAATTCAAAGTTTTTCACACAGTTCAAGGTCTCCCATATAGAACTCTTTTAAGCATTATTAGTCTGCAAGTTTGCAGGTAAGTGTTATTTTTACAGCCTCATATTTAATAACATGCATCTTGAAATCACTGGCAGAGGTGTGTCTGTCATACAATGCCTAAGATAATGATATTGCATCTTCAGTTTTCCATATCATTAACAGCTGAATTTAAATTAGAATAATTAATTAAGTTATCTAACCTGTTTACTGTGTATTTTGAGTTATCTCAGTAAGGGAACAACATGAAACAGCACACATAGAGGGAGTTTTCTTAATTCTGGTCTGTTTTCCTGTTACATTTTATCTCTCAAAAGGAGGCAGGAAGGCCCTTCACTACTTGAGAAGAAAAACTTTAGAGGTGGATAATGAAAAATTTACAGAACCAAGTTTTGAAACAGACACAGCTTCATAAGCAAGGACAGATATTCTCAGTGGGAAGCTAAAAGCAGTAACATTAGCTTGGATTTCCTTACGGAAGTCTTTGCACACTTCTCAGTTTATTCTTTCAGTAGATTTGTACTCCTGCATAAGTAAGGTGATCTCTTTGAAAAACTCTTAAATAGGAGATACAATTGAAGTGGGAAACATAAACAACCCAAGGCAGTTTTGCTAGTCTAGACTACATACAACAGTATGGAGAAGCTCCACTAAAAACTCCCTTTTAAAGAGCAGAACTCCTTCCTACTTTCCTGCAAGCCAGTAAGAAAAGTGCTCCCAATGAACTATTTTCTGGCTCCAAGCTAGATAATCAGCAAGATCATCAGAAAAGAAAAATAATTTTTAGAGATCAAGTTCTATTTTGTCATCCAAGTCCGCAAGTTCCTGCACGCATGTCAAGCCTTGACTTGGAGGATGCAAGTCTGACAGAAGGTTTATGGCTTAAAGAGAAAAAAAAAAGGGGCAGTGGGGGGACAGCACAAAAGAGGGTGGTTTGAAAAAATCTTGAGAATTTTGAGCACAAAAAGATGCCAGTTCTGGCTACCATTATACAAAATTAGGTGCATTTGACTTCCTTTTTGACTAATCTGTGATTGTTGGGTCTGACATTCCCTCTCTCCCATATCCCTATCACTCCAATCCTCATGGCTTAAGGTCTTCCCTCTGAACTTATTTGCAAATAACACAAAAAAATTTGTTAGCCTGGACAAGGAGCAGAATAAAATAAAAACCACAAAACCCAATCAAAACCAGAAAAGATGCAGAATGGAACAAAGCAAAGAACCACACAAAGACAGCAGCTTCTTTATAATTAAGGCTGAAACAAACTTTCCACTAACTTCACCAACAAAGTTTCCTTTTCAATTTTTTACTCACTGTAATCTGACAGATGATTCTTTGGGACACAGTGAGGGTTTTAGAAGAGATGAACTAATCACATGAACATTTGTTTTCTTGTAAATATTCAATGAAGATTTGTAACAATTTCAGAGTTAATGAGTTGTCTTTTGTTCTCCTTTGTTAAAAAACATACTCAGCTAGTTTATGAAACCAGAATACAAAACTCCATGTGAAAAACAGGGAAAGAAATAACTAGAATTTTCTAGGATGCTGATGGGTTGTCTTCTAGACTCTGATCTGTGAGAAAAACAAACTCATTTCCATTCCTTCAGATCCACCTGTCTAAAAGAGTAAGGCTAACCCACTCAGTAATGCATTCCCCAAGAACTTTCAGCCATAAAACTCAAGTGAATTATGTAAAATTGTGAAGGAAGACTTTTTTTCTCCCCAAAATGCAGTTGCCACGTAAATTATGATTCCCAAGGCTCTTGACAGGGTAGGCATCCTATGGCTGACATTATATTGTCTCATCAGTCCCACAGAGGACAATATGAATCACATCCAGGACCAGAAAAAAGGGTCTAAAGGACAAATTGTAATCACATGTGAACTGAAAAAAAAAAGAAAGATAAAGCAAAGCAAAGTATAACCATAAAGCATTAGGGAACTTAAAGGGAGGCAGCCAAGCAGGAAGACATCTGGGGCAGAAGGATAAATGGGACTCTTCTGGGAATTACAAGGTAAGTATCAGATTGTCCTCATGATCAATAAGATTTGTTAAAGAAAATTTCTTAATAAATTAGGAGAAAGGAGCTTTGATGTATGAAAACACATGAAGCCTTCTAAAATACTGATTTTTCCAATACCTGTAAATTATCTAAAGGAAGGTGTGTCTGAGGTGTAAGGTTTTTTTTTCCCTGAACAACAGAGAACTTGGGAATATGAATCCTTTCTTTTGTATATTAAAAAATGCAAAAAAGAAGTATTAAAAATATGCTCCAGAAAGAGTGATGATGAAATATGATACAATGGATCTACAGCCCCAAGTAAGGGCAGCAAACACAAAGGTATCTTTATCCCATCAAGATTCTGAAATTAGACAAAGTATCTGAGAACAAAATAAGTTTGATCCTACAGCAGATCACTCCAAACAAAGAATCTAACCAGGAAAAAGGAGGTTATCTAAATGTTCTCACCAAACGGCTATCAGAACTGCCAAACAGACCCACTTCCCCAGGCCTGTAGAGTTATAGAAGTATTTCTGATCCACTGCAAGTCTTCAAAACCAAAAGTAACTCAAAGTATTATTAGTACTCAGGAATGTGTACAGCACAGCTACAAAAACAAGTTCAGCACCATGTAACCATTCTGTAAGTATTGCTATAGAATTAGCTCACTTTCAGGAAAAAAGTGTAAATTTTGAATTTACCAGTGATATTAATTTTTTCAAATATAAGGAGAATAATGGTTCATCATGTGGCATCCTGACCAGTGTTCTGTTTCCTGAGAAAACAATACCAAAACCAGTAATAACCGTTTCCCTATTTACGGCTTTTTCTGTTAAGTTCTCAAAACTTAATCAAAGCTCAGCAAAAAGCACTATGTGCATACATGTATCGAAGTAACATAAATTGGACAGGATTCAATGTTATAAATATTGCTACTTTTGGTTTCCTGCATTACATTTCTTGGCTGAACATGCTCTGCTGTTGAAACTGCAAGTGTTTGCTGTTTCTTTACTATCAAATTTAGATTCCCCAGAAGAGATAAAATGTGGGGTTTTTTCTGCTCCAAGCAATGGCCATTTAAAGTATTGTTTTATTTCTAGTTATCTTCAAAATTTGATTCAAATACTTTCCTATTTTCACATTCATGATAAAAACTGTATGGCTTTGCACTTGGAAATATGTAGCAGTTATATTCAGAAACGGAAAATAAGTTAAATCAAAGTGAAAAAACATATTACAAAGGGTATTATTACTCCTTTGATGGTTGTTGCATTTTATCACAATTTCACAAACACAGAAAAACTGCTATGCTTATCACCGTTCCTAAATGTCAATTGTACGCATTAGTCCTTCTGAATAGTAAAAAATTAGGCAATCCTCTGAAGGTTTTCTTTTCGTAGTTCCAGTTACTTGTTACTTGTTATTCCTCCTGAAGGCAAACTCTAAACCTGCAGAGTTAAATATAATAGCACAAAGAGAAGCATACAGCATAATATACTAGGTATGATCTAAAACTTCTGAACAATGGAAAACTGCAAGTTTTACAATCCTAAAATAAACTGTGAGATTTAATTTTCTGAAGCATCAGTGGAAGAATAAAACCAGGTATAAATTAATAATTAAAATTAAAGCCTTCATATGCAAGGGCAGAAGGGTTGAACTGAATCTAAACTAAGCTAAACTGATTTTGATGAGAAAAAGGGGCTCTGGGTAGAGAAGAAAATCTAAAACAATTGATTAGTTTTGGTAATTCAGCACATGAAATGGGACAGAGGAACCTGTTACAACAACACAGTCTGGAATTATCTAATTCTGGCAGCAGGTGCAGATTTATTTTAACAGAATCCTTCCTCACTGTGGAAGTATATCTTCCGACAGCAACAAAAAAATGAGGGAAATGTCTTGATTCCAAAACTATGTACAGACTAACCATTCTTGCTTTGAAGTCTCTGGAAACACATGAAGTCTCCCGTCAACAAAAGAGAAATATGCAATAGCAACAGGTTGAAAGCAGAACATTAAAAGTCTCCCAGAAGAACTAGGAGACCCTGGCTGCTGAAACAAAGCAAACAAACAAAACCCCAAACAAACCTCCGGCCCCCCAAACAACCCCCCCATCCCCCGCCCTGAATCTAACAAATAAAAAAACCCACCAAAAAAAAAAGGGAACAAAAAAGCAATCAACCAGCTCCCTACCAAAAAGCCACAGCAGAATCAAACAGATCAAACAAAGAAATTCTGAACCAAACCTGAGAACTACATTCTGTACCCGGTGTTAACTTTTTAAATATCATTTTGAGAAGACTATCAGTGATAAATGGCAGGATCAAATGTTGCTATACAATTAATAACCACATTTTTGCAATCTCTATTTTTCTCCTGTACAATTCCTTCCCTTCCATTCTTTTACATATTTTCTATTGCCCCCTAGTATTTCCTTCAAAGATCTTGCAAGGTGCTGCCCTAAGAGTTTGCCTTAGATCCCATACTACCTCTAAACACTCCAGCTTCCAAAAGTGTGCCCTGGGAACAGGACACAGGGGACAACTTCTGGTGACATGGGTGTACAAAGTTACAGTACTATACAGTACAAGCCCAAAAACTCCAAACATTAACAATTTCTAATTAGAGACTTCATTCTCTTTTTCTGTTCTCAAGCAGCATTTCAAACACACTGCACTTACTTTCATAAGACTCTGAACTGAAAGAGTGAGTTCAGCGCACACTGCTACTGAATTGTGCAGGAGTTAACATATTTGGAACTTTTCTCCCAAATGTCATGCTTTTATTAACATCAACTACTGGGCTTTTCTCCTCTTATTTCCTGAATATTTACTACTAAGTTCCTAAGCATTACTACAAATAATGGACATCCTTACATACAAAGATTTTGGTACAAAATTTTCCTGTGTAGCCAACATTGCTTTCTACATCAACTAGAATCTGGTTCTAACCTTATTTTATTATTGTCTTTCTTATACAGCCTATGGTGCTTTCTCTAAGCTTTTAACTGGTATCACCCAGGATGTTAGATTTTTTTATTAAATAGTGAAATGAGTTAAAGTTATTTTAGCACAGATAATTTAGGGTTAGCATGCTTTATCCAGTCTGTTCCAAAATTACTTTAATCAAAAACAATTAAAGCAGCTCTGAAAAAAAAATTCCCACAAAAATGTGTACCAGAAGATACAAAATCATTGACACAGAGCTTAAAACCAGTTTTTCAAATAGCTTGCAACTTTTTCTGAATAAACTGCAGTATGACATTCTCTTTTAAAAATGTACATGAATGTCTGTACTAATAAAGCCAAACAACATAAAACTAAGAGCACTATTAATCAGTTAGCAAAACAAGACAATCAAAGGACAGAACAGCTCTCCAGATCTGCTGAGACAAACCTTACCCTATCAGGAGATTACACGACAAGCCATTTAATTTGTATAGTAACAAACACAGCTATGTTTCTATAGCCTAACGACTGCCTGTATAGAACATTTTCTGACCTCTGCCTAACTGTTTGCCATGACTCATGTTGTTGTCAAGCTAAGAGGTAAAAAACAAAACTGCAGCAGTGAAGTCCTTCAGTGCTGTGTCACACCTGATGCTCACACAGCTCACTGCCTTCTCCTCTTAAAGGCCTCCTACATCAGCATCACAAACACCAGAGCCCAGATTTGAAACACTGCTTCTGGTTCTATAGGGTTTCCCACTTCTCACTGAAATTAGAATAACCTGGTGTGTAAAGGTTTATTTGAATCTTAAACACAGCACATGCAGAGCTTACAGAAAGGCAGATGGAGTTTCTGAACTAAGGAGGTAACTGATAAAGCATCTGCCTACTGTGTTTACAGAGAAGGGAAAGAGTATCAAGAAGCAAAGCAGTTTCATTGACACTAGCAACACGTTAGGCAGACATAGCTGCACTGACTTGTTCAGTTCTAAAAGTAATTCAATCAGAGGAACAATGAAATGGCCCCCTGCCTCCAACCCCTGAATGACACTCTCTCACAATTTATATAACTGCTCATGTAGCAAGGTGAAAACCTGCTTGCTTTATAACAACTATCAGCCATTTTCCTCACTCCCTTGATATACTTGTTTTGCTTCAGTTTTCAAGCCTATTTCATTAATAACTTAAGCTCTAAGTAAAGTACTACTACTTTGCTTGCCTTTTCCTTTTGTATTTACAGAGGTAACAAGCATGACTCACATGCATATTAAAACAGTGCTGTCCTCCTGAGATACTGGCCAGAAAGCTAAATTGCTTGTGCTGTTGTCCAACAAGTTTACGATCAGCTTCATCATTTTTTTCAGCGTTAGTGAGACAATTAAAATTCTATGCTAATTTTGTTCTGCTGCAAGTGCTTAAAGGAAATTACAAAATACAGAACTGTTGTTCTTCTAGACTTGAGCTCCTAAGGAGGAAGAAAACCTTAAATGCAACCTGAGACAGTTATCAAGGGAAACATACAAATGCTTTCATAAATACAACCTCCTCTTCTTTCTACCCTGAGCAGGAGTTACACCTTGTAATCAGTTTAATGCAAAAGGGAGCTCCAGAAATTCCAGTTTAGGACCTTTAAGATATATAAGAATAACTAAGATAATATTACCTTCCCTTCCCCAAAAGATATTCACTGTGTGTTACCAAGACTTGAAAACAAAAAGTTTTGCAAATTTGCAAATTGTGTTTGGTTGATGTGGGGGCTTTTTGGGTGGTGTTTTTTGTGGTTTTTTGTTTTGTTTTGTTGTTTTTTTTCTTTTATTTAATTCTGGTACATTGTGTTTAGTCTCCCTGGTAAGTGGAATAGGAGTGAAAAGTCTCCAAAGAAGAGTCAAATTAACTTATGGATGAATGACTATGGTATTTATATAAACTACCAAAAAATGTATGACTTTGCCAGGTAACCAGCAAATTCCTCCCATTTACTTCAGCTACTACCTCAGGAGCAACAACAGAAAAAAACCTCAAAAATGAAAAAAATTACTCATTGTTACAGGATTTACTTCAATCAAGGTCTACAACAAAAACTTGTTTCACAAATTAGAAGAGGGAAAAGTAATAAACAAAGCAGATTCAAACGAACACATTTAGCTAGACAGTGACTCATCAGTAACACAACTAACTCTGCATTAAGTAACATCATCTATTCCTAGTTTGCTTGCTATGAAGCATCCAAACCTAAAACCAAGGAGTTGCGTGCTGCTCCTAAACAATGTATTTCTGGAGAAGAATTGCCATAAAGAGTTGCTGTCTATACAGACTGAAAACACCTTCATCCCATTAGTAAGCCTAAGCCCCTCCTTTTTCTTTTTTTCTTAGCTCCTTAGTTAAAAAGGAAACAGTATTTCAGCAGTTAGATCTTCAGAAGAGGTCTAAAATGAATTAGTTCAGGCAGTATAATTTGAGGTGTAATTTTTTTTTCACCACCCCCACAGATAGCAGAGCTAAGCGGAAAGAGTGACTAAGGTAGCACAAAGACAGTGCCATAGATTTATATGACGAAGGAAAAACAGTATAAAATATATCAAGCAAAAAAAAAAAATCACAATATTCCACTGACAAAAACAATAGCAACTGAATTTCAGTTACTTGCTATTGCAATCTTTCTCTGGATGTTTTCCCGATATTTTTCATTTAAGTAAGGTATTTAGTAATATTAACAATTGTTAGTCAGGCTCTTAACAAAGACTATCTTAAGAAAAAAGGAAACTGTCTTACAAAAACTGTGCTCATGCTGCTCACCAAATGACTTACTGAAGCACAGTCTAAAATTTAATTTTAACTAGGTCCTAGATAATAAATACAAAGCATAGAAATAAATGTTCAATTTTCTTGAACAGAGATTTTATTACAGGCAGGACACTGCATATCACATTTTGTAACTTAGCCTATACACCAAATATAGAAAAGATGCAGTAGCCCCCAAAGAAAGAATTTGTTAAGTCCCATACTTTGGGAGAGGAAGGCAGTCAGCTAGAGACTTGCCTTTTGACATTGAAAATATACTGACCAAATTATGAAACCTCTGTTCATGCTTATGAAGCCTTTCATGAATAATCTGGTATTAGTCTGAGAGTCTGAGCAAGTACTTATCAATATGATTAAGAGGACAACCATTGGACTCGTGACAATTAATGGCAAGTTATAAGTACCCTTGTAAAAGATAAAGAAAAATACTTAGGGGCCATATCTAATGCCTTTTTTACTAAAACATGTAAAGATTTCTTTGAATACTTGTTTTTTCCCAAAAAGTTTTTACATGAATACTTCTACTAGACTTGTGAAACGTGTTTGGAAGGATATTTGATGTCAAGAGGGAATGCCTTGTAGAATGAATAAATGGAAAGAACACATTTTTGGTCATAATTTCAACTACATCTTTAACCTTCGTCACTTTGCTGAAAAAAATTTGTAGGGAAGCTTTCTACCATTTCTGTGTACTTTGAAATACAAGTACTGTGGCTTCTGAATAAAAGCCTAAATACTGTTTAAGAATAACTCCTCCTACTGACAATCTGTGTAAAAGCAGAGGCAAATAGATTTCTATGGGTAAACTACTCATTCCTGCTAACTGCATGCAAAACACATGGCACTGGTTCAGCATGCTGCTCTGCAGTGGTAGGGGGGTGCTTGTTAAATAAATAACGAGAAAGTAACTGTAGATCAAAGATGAAAACTTGGTGTTTCTTGAGCTGAGTTTGGTTTTTTTTTGTACTGGAAGGGGTTTGTTTGCTTGCCTTGTGCACCCTAATGTCAGTACACGCAATTTAGCTGCCCTGTGGACCACAGACAATGATTGTTCAAGCGTACTATCGGTATGGCAGTCACATGCCCCACCAACAGTGAACTCACACTGACAAGACAGAGGGGGAGGAGGAAAACACTTCTTAGCTGAGTCAGACTCTGGAGTATGAGGCTGGCAATGCAATTAAGAAGTATGTTTCAGAATTCTCAGTTGGGCTTTTGCTGTTCATCTACTAGTCAGAAACCACTTCTGTAAACAGCATTTCACTAGAAGAGCTGGAATAGGAGGAAAATAAGCTTTGCCTTCCTAATTGTTATTTCTGACTTCTACTTAGTTGTAAATACCTATCCTTCTGTTTTCATATAATTGAAACAGTGATAGTGGAAAGGTCAAAAAGCAAGAGTGTATTAGATTAGAAAGATCAGAGCTAGTAATGCAAGTTAAAAACAGGGTGGTGACAGAAAGCATTAGCATTTATTTACTACAAACTGACTATGCACAATCCTGCGACTCCAAAACTAGGATTCATTTGTTACAACTTCTCACACCAGAGGACAGATTTACTAACCCTAAAAAAATTAGGGAAAAGGAAGTCAGTGAAAGCAGAATTAGCAGCTTACATACCAAAAGCCCTTCCTTATGTTTAGAAAACGCTAGTACCATTACCAACATATCAAAAAAATGCTCCAAAACGTGCCAGACATCTTTTAACAAGGAGTAGATTTTGGTTTTAACTGTTTTAAAAAACTTCCAGAAGAGGCAGCATTAATTTTGTCCCATTAAAAGAAATGTACTGGAGCTCCTCTTAAACTGTGTTTCTTGAAACTAGATTCTCTTTTTCCTGCTTATTACATAGCCAATATTAAAATTTAAAAAAAATTTGAAGGTAATTTCTTTATAAATTGTCTTAATGTTAATGGTACCATGTTAAATGGTAGTTAAATCACTGTTGTTTCATATCCACAACAGAGAATTTCACTTCTTAAAAGTAACTTTCCCACCATTAAAAAAAATGAACACTCAAAAGCAGAACAAGACCCCTGACAATGTGTGAAATTCACATTCAGAAACCAGCGAAGGGAGAAAAATTTCTTGACAGTCAACAGATCATACTTTTAATTTCAAAATAATGATGAACATATACTTTTTTTTTACCAGCACAAATACGTTCCGTCTTGATTTTTCTGATATGTGAATAGTATCAACCTCTCTAAGTTAAAATACAAATAAATCTTTAACAAACAAATCAGGTTGGCAAGAAATGAAACCAGATAGCAAAACTTGAGCTGCTCACTTTAGTTTCATGTAGATCACTTATTTTAGCTCGGGGAAGTAGTCTGTTTCTTGTTTTAATCAGGGGAAGGCATATTCAATTAACTGCATGATTCTATCAACCAGTATAAACACATATTAAAAATTACCTCCAAAAGGATCTGGTATGGACTTAGTGACATTTTCTAGAATGTTCTATAGTTGCATGTGAGGTCTGAGGTAAAACTTAGAAAACCAGCCAAGCAATACTTAATTAAGAGATGGGGGGAAGGAGATCTGAAAGAAAGACTTAGGCATAAGATAGTGATAAATCATCTTTATACCCTCCTGACAGTTGATGCTTTTAGCTTCAGGCACTACTCCAAGTTAAGCAAGAACATCCTCCATGCTGACCTAACTTTCAGCAGCAGCTAGTGGGTCTGGCAGACTCCTGTGCTTTCTCTACTTTATCAAAGCTCATGGTGGTCAAATCACATCTCTGTACGCAAATACTGAAGACTGCAGGGGAGCAGAGGAAAGTGTGCAGATCCCAAGGCTGGCCATAAGTAACATGAATCCAAAACCGCTGTTCGTCCATTTCTTGAACCAGCTCTCAAGACTGTAGAGCATGTACTTCTGTATGCACGTGCAGTTGCCCAAGGCACTGAGCCACAAACACAATTCCAGCATTCAGTTCTGCAGTGATACAAGTTTTGAAGGAACACCAAACAAGCAGTGACTAATACTTTGGGGTGAAATGATGTCATAAAGGGAGGAAACAGTTTTGTTTCATTCAGAGGTCAGAAAGGAGAAGAAAAAATAGGCAATTGCCATACTCAAACTAGTTTGCTTGAAGTTTCCTATCTTTGAATTAACTAACATTAATGTTAATTTAAAGGCTGTGGGATACCATCCAAGAGCCGTATTTAGGCACTTAGCTATGCTGCTTGTGGTAAGACTGACACTTTCAGGGCCGTATAAGCCAGTGAAAGTGACAGGGACCAAAGAAAGGATCCCTACAGCCTACTGCAGGTCACCAGGTGTGTGAGAGAACTTAGCTCAAAGAAACTTATAGTTCATGGTGATCCAAGGCAACACACGCCAAGCATGCTTACTGCTGCTCTCCATTTATGAATCTGTGCTGCAAACTGGATGTGGGTTCATCCTGGAACTACTCAGGGAAAAATTGCTACTGCAAGAAGGGTGAAGGGCAGAGAGTCTGGGGCCCTGGAGAGAATCAGTTAATGATATTGGAAAGGAAGGAGGAAAAGCCCTGCCTTTGAAAAGTCTCCCCACAACAGCTCTGAACACTTTTTCCAGCGTTGGTCTTCATTTTAAGGACTAGTTATTAGTATTTCAGGCATAACCACTGATCTCTATTGAGTACAGGTCTCCACATAACAAGATGTTGTAAGCTGAAAGACAGTAGAGACTAACATTCAGAATGGCAAGACTACCACAGAATAGAAGCAGTATTTTAAGGAACATGAGCCTTTCCTTTATTCTATAATTGGTTGTGCTGAGGAAAAAAAAAAAGTTTTATGAAGTGCAAAGGAGAATACTTAGCTCACTTACTGATTTTATTTATAAATGGTAACAGTGATGGCACTTGTAACATACTGTAACAGAGGAGATTTATCATGGCTTCTTTCTTTAGACTCATCTGTTGATGTAGTGAAGCATAATTAGGAGATGGACATGAATACATGGCTGAATTTTGCATGCAGTAGAGTTATGGTTAAGCATATTTTACTCAGCCTTTCAAAATATATATGAACTCCAATTTCTACTATAAAATTACTTCCTAGTGAAAGCATGCGTCATATTTCTGCTCATCATAAGGACTAGATAGTTACTGTCTCTTCTTTTCTTGTACTGTACAGAAGGGATGTTATGTCTTTTGTGCAATGCTGCCAACTGCAGACCCAAAATTATGGCATTGTTTTCTGTTTGATTCCTCAGCCACTTGGAAATGCTTATTTTTAACAAGAACTGTAGTGAAATTCCCTGGAACTCTGCAGCTGGTATAAATCTGTGTCTACAAAGCAGGTGCTGGAAAATGCAACTATATCAGAAGCCTGTGTTTTACAGTCATATCAACCATTCTTCCAACTGTGTTAAATACCAATTCATGTGATTAGTTCCATTACCCTTGCTACTAGAGAAAACAAAGACTGTCCTGAGAAAGTCACTGAATTCTAAGAAGTCCAAAAGCTCAAAAGGAATACAGGAACCAGGCACAAAGCCCAGCAGTGTAAGAGTTCTCATTTAGTACTCTCTCTCACTCTCTTCTGCAAATACAATTACACAAAATCTGAGAATACGCAAAGTGAAAGAAAAAAAAAAATCCCACAAACTTTAACACAAGAAGATAGATCTAATTGGCAAATATAAAATAAAAAACCAGTTGTCTAAGGAAATACCTTACTCGATACCCTGTTGAGAAATAATTGTGTCATGTTCAAAGATTAATGACTTAATGAAACCATCTGAACATTGGAAAAGCACTACTAAACAAACTGTTTTCAGGGACTAACCCTTTCTTTACAAAGCAGCATCTTGACAACTGAGCCTACATATCAACTACATTCCTCCCTTTGCCCATGTCTACCAAGGCGTATTTATTTAAATTTCCTCTCATCGTAGTAACTTCATATGAGAAATCTAATTTTCATCCCTTTCCAAAGAGGAAAGAACTCGTAAAATCTAATTCTTGTGTTTATATCAGTACTGAAGGACACAATGAAAAATTGCATTAAAATCTAGCAAAGCCAGAATCTGATTGCATTTTATGTTGGCAAGGATTCTGTCTGTTTCAGTACATTCAGACATTTACAACACCTGCCTGGGATGCGTTCATAAAAGGTTCTTTTCTACTGCATATTCTAGCCAGTAGATGATAAATCAAAAAAGACCTGCTGGATCACAGGAATCCATCCCAGCATACCTTAAGAAAGTAACTCTAAATAGTACTGACTTCAAAATAGAAAAGCTAAAAACATTACTGTTGCAGGTTCCTTATTTGTCAGACAGGGAAAACACTACCCACATTGCTGATTCATATGGTATTATCAGACAGCAGTGCACAGGAAGCTCTACAGGAAGACCACACATGCTGACGAGTGTCCAAAAAGGGACAGATAGGCAGAAACATACCAGGAAGAACTTACACACCCCACTGGAATCAGGAAACTACAAAGCTAGTGAGTGAGCAAGCTATAGCTCCTACCAATCATTAATCCTCAAAAAACTACTTCTTGAAAAGGTACACTTCTTTTCTGAAAGAAAAGAGATGAGGAAAACTTGAGTATGTTTTTACAGCAGGGAGTTGCTATTTAAAACATTTTGCAATGCAGTAACAGAGTATACACCACTATAGCAATGGCAGCCAGTGCATGTCATTGTTTATCACACAAGAAGGACACGAGCTACATGGCTTTACTGTCATGCTCCTCTCTGTTTAGGATGGTTTTGCTTATAAAAGCTTCCCCAGAAAAAGAACTTTTTTTATAACAGGGCCTTTCACAATGAATCTAATAATAATGTCACACAATTTCTTTCCCCTGTCAGGAGCACTAGAATATTCCACAGGTAAATTAAAAACTTCCACGACTCAGCTTGGAAAAATGCTGACCAGTGTTAAGACATTTTTCATAGAACAGGATTTTCAAGAAGTAAGTGAACTATACACAACACAGTATCATTATAAAAATTGTGAAAAGAGCTTATAAAAATTGTGAAAAGAGCTTCTAAAAATTAAGAAGCCTGCAAAAAGACATATCCTCTTAAAATCACAGAAGGGTCCTTAGAACCTTCCTGACCATACTTTAAATACCTCCTGCATGGTCTGTGTTCTGTCTTTCAGGAATGCTTCACTTATCTCAGTGTGCAAGCTTCTCTGCAACCTCTGAGAAGATGTGCCCATGCATGCATTACTCAATCTTTTCATACACATTCTTAAACAACTTCCCTTATGAGAAAGTTTGAATCAGATATAAGCAATTCCAACTTTCTTTAATAAAAATCTATTTCATACTGCAGATGTAGATACATGTCCTAGACATATTTTCATGTCTTCTAAGTGATGTCTCAGTTCAATACCCACAGCTCCTCCATGGCTCATTATCCAAGTGCCACTTAACTTGTTTTACTGCAAGAGTTTTTAAAAGCTCCTTACAAAGCAGCAAGTGGTTGGAAAAACTCCATCTTTTTCAAAACCAAGACTAAGTTTTAAGGTTAATTTCTTCCTCAAATTCCTACTGTGCAGCTAAATTTAAATATCTATAAATTATTTTTGGAAAATGCCACTACATTTTATCTTCTCCTGTGCCTTTCTTATTTGCAGACTACTGGCTACAGCTGAGTTTACAATATCTGATGTTTTTGCACTGTTTTGAATGGCTTAATTTTCAATTCTTCATCATTACCGTTTCAACATTTCAAAGATCAAAGCAGTATTTAAGAGTGACAGAGAAAGTAAAAGAAATAAAAAGAGGAAAAAATAACTAAAGCAAATCTATTAAGTTCTGGGGTTATATTTCAGCTTTAAAGAAATCCTTTTTCAATCCAGACTTTGAATAAAAGCAGCTTTAAAAAATGCAAAGGGTCGAAGGAATAATATATTAGAAGTGTTTCAAAAATATTCTGTGCTGAAATCAGTTTTACTCGATTCCATGGGTTTACAACTGAGGGTAAAACCTATTAGTACAGTGTATCTACAAATTGGCTTAGAAGATTAACAACTAAACAGGAAGTAAGCCAAGACTGGCTAGAAGGTCATATTAAGAAAAATGGGAAGTCATCATCAGAAACTGTGCTGAATCTGTCGCGGTGCACGTTAAGTGCTGGATAGATGATAACTAACAGGGGTGCGACAGAGCCCCCCTTTCGAGCGCCGCAGAATCCCAGCTACCAGTGGAAGTTGGCGCAGAAACAAAAGGCTGCAGCACGGGCCTGGGGTGGAACTGGGGTAACTTGAACAAGAAACAACCTTAACTACTACTCTAATTGCATCAGCTTTTCCACGGTATCATTTATCTCAGAAACTCGTATGTATGACAGGACTAATGAAGATAGACATGAGAGTTAGAGAAATGTTAGAAAGCAGCTCTTCATAATTACCATCCCTACAACCCAACATTCAGCTTCTTCTGTCATGTTTGAAACTGTTCACAGAAGTAACTTGCTCATAATAAATTATTTTCTTACCTGCCCAGTAATTTAGGTCCACCATAGCAATCTAAACATTAAACAATCTTCAGTCAAGAGCTCTATACTTTCTTGACAAAGATGAAGCACGCAACCATAACCTTGTGATTGTCTGTTTGTTATGTAACTGTTAAGAAAAAATTAAAATGTAACATGACTAATGCCATGCTTTGATTTTCCTCTGCCAACCTACTCTTCCAGAAGCAAAAACCCTGGATTCTTGCCTCATTACTCACCTTTATGCAACCACCCAAAGTGAATACAAAATCTAAGAGTGGAGCTACATGGGCCCATGGCCTAAATACAGGTAGGCATGTGATTGGACTGATGAAGTGTGAATATGTAATCACCTTTTCATGTGCAGACTTTAATCCTAATTTAACCAGGTAGGAAAAAAAGAGCAAAATAATCTTTCAGAAAAAGCAGAGGTCAACATGAATACCTCTACTAGGCAATACATCCAACAACACAAAACAAATTAAACTACAGAAACAAAAGAAAGGGAGTTGGGGGGGAGGAAGGAGAGAAGGGTGGGTTGTGTTTTGATTTTTTTTGTGGATTTTTTTAACTACTCTTTTGTCAAGCCAAGGCTGAATTTTATTATCAGACAAAACCTGCTTGCATTGTAATTTTTACCGTATAGGAAGAGCACACTGAACAAGGGACTGACAAAATCTGGAGCAAAATATTTAATTTAATATGAAGAACTATTAATTGACTGCAATAAACCTTATTTCAAGCATCTTGTGTGTGACTAGGAATTACAATGAAGAAACATAACACAACATAAACATAACACCACATAAACCAGAACACAACAGGATCTGAATTCCCAAAAAAAGGTTACTATAAGAAAAAATATTTATAAATTTTCAGAAGAAAATATGACAAAAATACTTCAATCTGAAATTACTTTAGAGGTAAGTATTAGACAAGCTTAGCCCATCTCCTGTAGAAATGAATTAGTACTTAGGAAACTATGTCTTCTAAATATCTCCTTCTTGAAAATACTTATATATGATTATGTTTATCCATTATTTTTATAAAACTATATTGTTCAAATATCTATATTTATATAATGGCTGTTAGTCATGAAGAAAGTCAGAACCATTCCAAGAGTATACAATCTCGCTACCTTAAAATATATGCCAAACTCCCATTACACATAAAAGTTGCCCTGAGCAAATTTCACATCTTCATTGTGAGTGAACACACTCATGTGAACACTCCCTGGAGAAAGGAAGTTTGTTCATTTACCTATATATTTATTTTAAATGAAGTATTTGAAACTCTTCATAGGAGCATTCAACTCTGCTTCTCCAGCTTACTTCTCATGTACCATCATATAATCATAAAGCAATAAGCATTTTATGTCACTATCCCAAAAACATAATTCTTGCTTTTTTGTTAAATAAAACCCCCCTCTAAACGGAAAGACTTCCCCTCCCAGTTTGCACACTACTGCTCTAGATTCAGTCCTTCACACTCTGTTTCAGGTGAGGCATCTGGAGTAGGTACTTTCCCCCACACTATGCTTGTTCAAAATCCAATTTCACCAAGGGATTTCACCATTTAATATCCCCAACTGTTTACCCATGACAAAACTTTATGCAATCTGATCCCATTCCTGCTCTTATTGTCCACTTCTGCCAGTAATTTTATTAGCTTTCTTCAGTGGATCTGTGAGACATGGAAAAAGCCAAGCTAACAAAACAATTATGGACTTGAAGATAATGCAGTAAGATTTTGAACTTTGAAAGCATTTCCGATATCTGCTCATTTTGACTGCAAAACATTTCCCAAAGGAAATAGGCACAAACACAGACAAAAATTAATCAGAAAAGTCTTAAAAACTTCACAGCAAATGTCTACCACAAAACTTGCTTTTATGTTTCCAGCTTCTTGAAAAACTTTCCTATAACCTGTTCTTGAGGACTACAGTTACTCACATTAGTTTATTGTTATGAATATTTAAGAAGTCTCGCAGGAAATTATGGGAATGGGATTCAAGTAAGGTTTCCTGCCTGTTAATCACCACAGAGTGACGCCTTCCTGATTCTGTCTGCTGGAACAGAGTAGCAACTTGTCTTTTGAAAGTTACATTAAAATGGAAAAGTATAGGACCACAGTAGTATTTGGTGTTTATTATAGTAGTAGACTCATTTGTCTAAAAATACAAACTGCAAAAAGCACATGCCTGTATTTTTCTTTAAATATGCATTTGAATACCTGTGGTTGCATAGTTTGTACAAACAAAATTTTGCAAAAGACAGGCAATTTTCAGAATTGCTTCTGAACATTTCTATAAAAACTAACACTTTTCCTTATTTAATAAAATACTTCTTACCCTAAAATTCAAAAGCCATACAACAACTTCACAACTTCTAGCTGAAAAATGAACAATGGAAGCACAGTAAAATTTACTCAAAAGGAAACTAAAGAAGTCTATAAGCAATCATTTCCCTTGACAGAGAAATTTCTAAAAGAATCACCCATTATCTTAAACCTCAGAAGAGCTCACATTCAGAAGTTTAAACACATAAAAGTGAATGTTTTTCATGATACAATTCTCTACCATCGGTTCTGAGATATTAGCTTCTAAACAGTTATATTTGTCAATTGGCTTTCACTACTCTGATAATGAATCTTTCAAAACAGTCTAGGTTATTATAACATAGGACAATGTATTCCACTCTCTGCCTCTTCATTGTGACTATGAAGATACATGCAATCTCACAAGAACTGACCTGTGAAATTTAGAACTTGCCTATGGCTATGTTGATTATACTAAAACAGTTCAATGTAAATGTTGTGATGCTGTATACCACACAAAGAACACAGCTGCCTGCTTAACTGACTGCTAGATATAAGGACACTTCAAATACCAGCAGCATTCAAAAATTCAAAACACTCCAATTTTAATAAATCACAGTTAAAGGTATGAAAATTGGTACAGTAAGAGAAAACCATTTATACTGTAGCCTCAAAGTCTATCGCAGAACATGAAGAACTTGACCCAAAAAAAGGGTAGTTTTTCTTCAGGCCCAACCACATCAATACCAGCTTGACCTGCAATTTTCTAAACTACAGTGTACAACAGCTACTGTGCTAAAAATATTCTGTTACTCAAACTTTGAGATATTCTCTCCAGAGATAGGATTTCCTGATAGGAGATTCAAATTAATAGGAAGTGCCCTTCCTGTGTTTTCTAGACTGCTAGACTAATGAGTTTGTTTTCAACAGCCTGTAAAAAAAAAGAAGGAGCAGATTTATTTGTTAACTGGTGTTCGGTGCTTTGAAGTGAAGTGTCCTTGTATACAGAGCCAAAGTGTAGTAGACCACAATCATGTCTATTTAGGTACAATCCTGTAGCACATTTGGTTTTTCCTGCATTCCTGAAAGAATTTGTACAGGAATTGCCTTGAGAGCCTGGTAACTGGTGACTTTTATTTTAGGCTGCAAGTAGCCCTATTACAAACTGATGGGAATGCTTGTAAAGCAGCTAGGCAGAGACCTCTACTTTCAGTGAAGTAATTTTTATGTAGAGAAGGTGAACAGTTCTGGCCATGCATACACAGCTATGGCAAACCTACCTGACCCATTCAGCCATATAAACACACTAGAAAAAGTCAGCACATCTAAAAAATAATTATAGAACACATACTCTGTAATATAATACAAGGAAAAAAAGAATCCTAATCTATAATTAGGATTTCCAGATATTAAGGCTAAGTGACAGTCAACACCAATTTTGAAGAAAAAATGCTTTACAATCAACTAACTTTTCAGGCCAGTATGCTTTATGCCTTGCACACAGCAAAAACATGGAGCCAAAAGACTAAAATGAAAATGAAAATGCAGTTTTAAAACTAATTAACATTTGATTGTGATTTATAGAGGATGAAGGAAAAACAGACAGCACCAGTAAGCAGCTAGACTAGGAAATTTAACAGACAGGAGTCTTACCAATGACAAATTTTTCAATCTCTTTCACGTGCACGAAAAACCCCACCCACCATTAAAGACGTTTAACAATATTGATTCTGACAGATGGGATTCTCCTGATTTCTTACTGCATCAAGTCACCCTCCTGCAAGACTCCTGTTATTGCAACATTACATCACCAACAGAGTGACCATCATCTGCAATGACTTCAGCAAATGCAAATGGAAAAACAACTCATTAATCTGCTCATAAGCTTAATCTTTCCTACTTATAAGTCAACTGTCGTAAAACACATACAGCAGTTCAGTTCTAAAAACTAAACTTCATATGTTTAGACACAAAAGATTCTAATATTAACCCAAGTTTATCTCATTTTCTCTTTCCTAGTTAATGGATGCTTCTTCTATTGTAAACGTTGCTGCTCTTTGATATTTTCTATTAATAGACAAATATAATACAATAACTTTTGAGCAATTTATCAAAGAAAATATTACTTTCATCCAGGACTACTAGATAATCATTAAATATTCTTCCACAAGACGGAAAGAAAGGTGAGCCATCCACTTTATTACGGATCTTAAATTCTCCTTTCAACAAAGTTGCTGATAATGGATCAACAGTAAAAATACAAACAAGTTCTCAGGGAACTGTTATCAAACAGTGCATGCTTGATCAGGGAGGCTGGACCACAGGATACACTGTGGTCCCTTCCAATTTGACCTATTCTGTGACTCTGTGATGTTGGAAGATATAAACATGTAAGTCTGTGGCTTACCATGTATTTTAAGTAAATAGTAAGCACTTCATTCTTAGTCACAGAATGATACAAACTATTGTAGTTACCATACTATTAAAATCTGAATATTAAAAAAAAAGTTAAAACTGTTAAAAGATGTTAAAAGGTAGGTAGAGATGAACCTTAAAAACACTATTTTGTCCTTTTAAACTGCAGTAACAGCATCAATCTCAGAAGACTCTGACTGTTTTAAGGTCTTGTGTAGAAAATTTAAATTTAACAATCTATTCACGCACAGATATCTTCACCTATTTGTCTAATAATTTTAATTTTTTCCACTTGTAATGTAATAGCAATCCTTAAGCAGTACATCACAAGAATGGTTTATCTGTGCTCTAACCAGAGCACAGCCACATAGGAAAGGACAAGAGTTACTGAAGTCAAATGGCAGCCTGCCATTAAACCTCTGTTCTGTGGCAATGCCTCGCAGGCATCTTAAGAGAGGCCTCTTGTTTAAAAGCATATTTGTGTTGTAAAAGTAGACAAAAAGGCAGAGGTCTAAACAGGAAACACCCTTTTCTTCTGAGCCTTTAGTATCCCTTCTGTGATGCGTCTTTTTTTTTTTTGAGACCTTCAGTATATTTCCAAAAATAAAAAAGAGGAAAAACTTCAGCTACAGAAATAAATAGAAATCTCACCTTGTTATTTTCACACTTGTATGGGATTTTGAGGGTATCCATGGCCTTGATCATGGCCTGCATTGCTGTAAATATATTCTGGTACACCAGTTTTGTAAAGCCCCTTTTGTCTTCATCAGAGTAACCTGATCCATGAATGATTCTCATCTGCTTGATAAATGTGCTTTTGCCACTCTCTCCTGTGCCTGCAAGACAAATAAGAAGGATATGCTTTACCCAGTGGACACAAACACGACTTTTTTTGCACAATGCTGACAGCTTGCTTACTGCAAGGCTCAACAGTGTCAAGTGGTGCTTGGAAGGTAACTACAAGGACCAGTTTAAGGTCAAACAGCAACATCAGTAGCAACTGAAGAACTGAATTAAAATTTGCACTTTGATTTAACAATTAAACTAATGAGCAAAATGGCATTCCAAAATATATATATTATATATCACTTTATATTTGAAAATATTTTGTTCTTAAAGATGTAATCATACAAAACTCCAACTTCATGAGACATTTAATCACAAAAGTTCAGAGAGGAAGAAAAACAATCTTCCTAGGCTAACTCTCAGGATATTACAGTAATCTGGTGTTACAAGCAACCTATATGTGTTTTGTTTTTTTGGGTTCTTTTTCAGGTGTCGGTTTGTTTGGGTTTTCAGTTTTGTTGTATTTGTCGGTATGGTTTTTTATTTGTTTGTTTGAGGGGGTGTGGTCAGGTTGCAGCTTTTTTTTTGTTTGTTTTAAGCTACTATTGGAACAATCACAGCCCAACAAACTTCAACCTCAGAACCATATGAAATCACTGTTAA
This sequence comes from Fringilla coelebs, assembly GCF_963513975.1. Lineage (NCBI taxonomy): Eukaryota > Metazoa > Chordata > Aves > Passeriformes > Fringillidae > Fringilla > Fringilla coelebs. The sequence goes on from NC_140031.1 coordinate 35,189,354, forward strand.
TTAAAATCTGGTTCATATTTATTAATGAGCAGTCATTCCTTCCACTACATCTTTTCATGTCTTTTTATACTTTGTACTAAAAGTAGTTTATTGATGAAATATGACTATTTGTCAACTTAAATTTAAGATCTCCTTGTTGGAAACTTCACAAAGGTTACAACACACAACATTTTTCCATTTCTTCAATTCAACGAGCTCATCTATGACTAAAAGAGCTTAACTATATTATCTCTGTGTTTGCTTAAGAGGAGGAGTTGAATCTGCACAGGTACATAAGCCCTGTGTTCATCCAGCTACTCAGCTCTGCAGAAAACAAAACGCATTGCTCACTGCTGTTGTTTTCAGACTTTCAGCCTGGGCTTTATTTTAATCATTTTTGTAAAGCTTTCATGCCTTGTACCATAATACTCATGTCCAGGACAAAGGCAGCTTTATAGGCCTCTTAGATAATGTTTTTGGTGTCTTCTCAAAAAAGTGTGTTTCACAGCAATGCAGTTTATAGGACTAACCCTTAACTATTTCTGAGATAGCACACACTGTAAAATCTAAGCTTCTAAAATTTTCTGCCCTTACCACAAGCATAATTTTGAAACCATCACTCCCATTTCCTGCACACATATAATGAACTTCTAACACAGGTTTTCTTTACACACACATTCCCAGAAAATCAAACATGATGTTACATACTACTGAATGAGAACAGTTTGGGTTAGAAAGGACCTTAGAGATCATCTAATCACAACACCCCCTTGCCATAAGCAGGGGCATCTTCCATTAGACCAGTTTGCTCAGACCCCATTTAACCTGGCCTTGAATACTGCCAGGGATGGGGCATCAACAGGTTCTCTGGGCAACCCGTGCCAGTGCCTTACCACCTTGCGATGTTAAGAATTTCTTCCAATACTTTATGTAAACCTACCCTCTTTTCAGTTAAAAGCCATTTCTCCTTGTCCAATCACTACATGCCCTCATCAAAGTCCCTCTCCAGCTTTCTTGTAGGCTTCATGTAGGTAACAAAAGGCTGCTAGATCATCCCCCTAGAGATCAAGACACTGACTGGTATTAACTTGTGCTTTCTGTAGCCTCATCCATTCATTACAGAACAAGTTAAAAAATACATCTTGGCAATACATTCTTAAAAGTTTTCCATTTACCATAATAAACAAAAACAACACTGTGTAACAGCCTGAACAGGACCCTTGAGTGGGCCTGTTTCACCTGGTGAAAAGAAGAAAACCTGAAATTACATAAGGAAAAAATCTACATATTCTTCTGAAAGGATATGAATGCCTTATGGGCTCTGTTAACCACTGCTTCCACCACCATCATTCTAGGCAGTGCAGTATATCAGCAGAATGGACCAATGGGGGATAAACTATACTGAGACCAATTTTCTGCTGCTACCCACAGCACATTTACATTAGTCAAGTCAGTTCTCTGAAGCCATGTATATAGTATCTTCTCATCTGTCAGAAGACTGCTGAGGCCACACAATGTACCTGAAACTCAATCATAATCAGAATACCACTGCCACACTCCCTCATTTAAAAAAAAAACCATTACTTTCAACCTTTCCTGCCCCATCCCCTTTCCAGTCCTAAAATAATTCCTTGTCTAGTACTTAGATGAGAATTGAATATTGTGACAGAATAAAACCCCACACTCCTGACTCAAGCACACAGCTTGGTCGGTCATCTGACTTTTAGATTTCTTCTCAGATAAAATCAACCTAATGAATGAAAAAATATTAACTGTCTTCTAAAAATAATTAAGAAATGGCCATAATAGTGATGAACTCCTCAATCATGGCATAGAGGATTATCAACATTTGTAAGAGCTTATCATCCTAAAAACTGAAAATTTCTGAAAACCTCTTTGGTTTTTTTCCTTGAAATATTAATAGCTACAACTATTACTGTATCATCAAGAATTTTACAAGCAGAGATTTGAAAGTACTTCTAGCAGTATTATATCCACAAGCAGAACCAGGAAAGAAGCCAGATTGCTTAAATGCAGAGCAAATCCTTACACGTGCATTTGCACCCAGATACATACGTATCATGTACAATTTATTTCTCCTGGTACACAGCCTGCAAAAATCCATCTACAGAATGTTGAAATGCAACATTCTTTGCTCTGCAAAACTTATGGAAAAACTTTAAACATAGGTGACAATGCAGCTACTGGCAGAGAGGTTTCAGAACTTGTGGTGACTGACAAAGAAGATACAGGAGACTAATTTAAAAGAAAAACAACTGAAGAAGCCTAGAATGACAAGCCTTTCATTTGTATGGTTGTCCTGTACTTGTTTTTGCATTTCTTTGCATTGCAACTTTAAAAAAAAATAAATCTTAGGTATAGCACCTTCAGATCAAATACAACACTGTTTTTTAACTAAAAAAACAAACATACCATTCTCTAAGCAAAATTCACACTAAATAGAAACACTGCTAAACGACACCTGATAATGTTTTTTCTCCCCAAGCTTGACCCATGAAAAGGCAAGAAAAACCTGCTACTTTACTGTTTGAAATTTTTTATTAAATAAGATAGAAGAGGACATTCTTAACATGTAAGGAAGGAGAAAGCCATTGAAATCCACTACCCAATTAGTCATTGTATATACACACTTACTAGGAACTGTAGAAACAACAGTGTGTACATTCCCAGAAAAGTGGCTTTCACCTTGGGGCTTGGATACAGAAAGAAAGCCTACAAGTACCTGGAAAGTGAAGATTCACGGGTAAGGGTGGAATCAACATCCTACACAGATGAGCAGAACCATACTATAACCACAGTTTCATCAAACATTTACTCAGACAAAGCAGGCAGTTGTACACTGCCTTAGAGATTTACAGAAAAGGGGAGCAATCAACTTCATCAGATAGTAAGTAGCAGAGCAACTCCTAGGAGAAGTAAGAGCTAAAACAGTAATAGAGAGGTAATGCATGAAAAGAAAAATACTTTATTTCACTTAAAGTTATACTTCACTTGGAAGAAAGTTTTAATGTCCTCTATGCTACCACTAATTCAGCAATAGAGAAAACAAAAAATACGGTTTGGTCTGTTGCTGTTCTAGCAGTGGAATGCAGTAGGATCACATTTCCACTGAAACCAAGTATGGGTAAATGAAAACATAAAACTGTGCAGAATTCAGGACTTGGACCAGCTTGGCTTTGTAGGTGACAAATTAGTTAAAATGTAGTATGGGAAGGATGAAGATCCTCCAGGGAACTGAAGCAAAGAAGCTAACCTGTCCTACCACACAGAACAGCAGCTTTCAGGCTCACAGTTGAAGGCTGCTGCTGGGAGGGATATTCAGTTGGTAAGATATTCACTTGGTAGCACAACTCCCTGAGGTCGAGGTGAAATTCCCCAGCTCACCCTGCAACAAGCATCTGTCCAAGTTCTGGAGCAGAACTAGAATATTCCTTCTCCATCAAAACAAGGCAGCAAGGCTACTGAAACAAGGAGGCTCCCACACAAACAGCTCAGTCCATCTGATGTGTCATGCACCTAGGCAGACTGTGCTCTCATCCTGACATATTATGAAGAGATCTTGACCTCTACAACAGCCTTGACCATCACCTCTGTCAACAGTTGCCACAACTGAGTTGAGCTGCCTCAAGCTGGTACAACTATTGATAAGGCAGTCCTTTTTAAGTTTATCTCCATGACATTGTATCACTGTATCATACCTCTTGAAAGATACATAAATACCAACCTACACCTCCAACTAATTTAGACTACCACAAGTTAATAACTGAAACTGACCATTTTCACGTTGGTCATAGAATTTCACCAAAGAATTTCAGAGACAACTCATCCAGAGACATGAACAGAATCTCTGTAAGGAATGACCAGTCCTGATAATGAATACAGTAGGCATATTAATATTTTTCACAAAATGAAGAGTAGAACCATTATATCTTCCTTGTGTGATTATCTAACTCATTAACTGACATTAACAGATTAAACCTCACAAGATGAAGTTTATTGCTTGATGCTAGGAAACATTTCAATGGCATTTAATTTAGAGTTACAGAAAAGCCTATGAAACAGGAAAGCATCTCAAATTGCAAGCAAAAAAAAAAACAGAAAGAGAACTAAGGTGTCCTGAACTCTGTTCCTCCATCAATAGCACCATGTTTTGCAGTTATGTTAAAAACTGAACAGAGTAACTAGAAAAAGCCAAATTAGGTGAGAACCCCAGTGATGGCATTTTGAGATTTAAGAATGCATAAGTTGAAGTTAAGAATCACTTTAAAAAAATGGGAGAGGGGAACATATTGTTCTATTACGAAGTGTTTGCTCCATTGACAGAATATCTTTAATTTAAGATCACTACACTATCTTCTTACTTGTTTTGCTTAAAAGGCACATTGGCATATTCCACTTGCTTTTTAAAAAAGATTAAGCATATAATAATTTCACCATTCACTAAATTATCTCCTCTGTATCATTTTAGCAATTAATAAACATTTCATTATGATGACTGTCAATATTCCTCACAATATTATTTCATGAATTACTAACAGAACAACAAAAAAAAGCAAGATGAGAAAATATTTATTCTAAAAAAGGATGGATAGAATTTTATGAAGTAGCTCGTGAAGTAGATAATTACCTCAAATAAAGAATATGAAACATCTACATTCATGTAGAGCAATTTATTTCAAGAATAATCTTGAATACCTCAAATGTTTATGAAAAACTAAGCAAATATTAGCCATCACAAATATTACTAAAGTTGTTCCATCATTTCCTTACCTATACAATTGAAATTGTATTGACCATTTTCCTTAAAAAAATGGAAAGAATACCTGCCATTATGTGGACAGCTAGTCTGAGTGCTTTCTACATAAGAAAAATCTTTTTACAAATTTAATCTGGTTGTTTTTGAGACAATAAAAAAGTTAGTCATTCTGGTGCAGCCACAAAACTTAGAGAAACAAAATACCCATCCTCATTGTACAAGTGATGCACTCAAAATAGTTCAAGTGACTACTACAATAAAGCCTAAGACAGATACAGAATTACTGAAAAACTGGAAGGAAATGGAAGATAGAATTGAAAGATAAAATTCAGCTGATGTTCTGTAGCTTCTTAACTAATTCAAGCTTTTTTGTGTACCAGAACCTCAAACTCTTTTACAGGAAATGCAGTTAATCAAATACAGATTTGAGCCAGATAATCAAAACTACACAGCAAAACTACTATTATGCAGCCAGGCACAGCTCATTACTGAATGTCAGCATTCTCTTCCGTACACCTTCAATTCAGAAAAAACCCCAAACCCACCCAACCAACCAAAAAAACCCAAACCAGCAAGCCCTCTCCCCCCCCCCCAAAATCAAAACAACCAGACAAATCAACAACAAAAAATACCACCACCGCCTAAGCCCCCCACCCAACAAAACAGAATCTCCTCCTTATCTTTCATAGCTACAAACAGACAAATGTCACCATTTGAGAGGTATCTTACTATGGTTCAGGTGTAGTTCAGAAGCAAGAAAGCAAGATAAGAGATAAACATGGTGCCTTACCAGAGGACAAGTAATTCCTCAAGAATTCGCTCAGCTTTTTTTTAAATGAGTTTGAAGCAGGACAGGATCCCACCTTGTGTGACCTTCTCCTCCCTTCTCTTGAAAGGATCCCTCTGATAAACCAGACTCCCTACAGAGAATCAACTCTTTCCAGTCTGTGCTTAATTTTCCATTTTATATGGTTTGGAGCAGCTTCAACAAATTCTGCCTAAGAACTCATCTGAAAAAGTGCCACAAATCAAATTTCACCCTCAAAAATATTTTCTTGATCCTACTCACAACTCAACCGAACAGCAAACTGTTTAAAGTCAGTCTGTTGGCTGCTGCTCTTCCGTGGAAATGTTATAAACAAAACAAGAAGCAAACATCAGCATTAATAAAAGAAGGTATCATTCAAACTCTTACCTTCCTTGCACAGAGGAAAGGCAAAATCTGTCTTTACAAACTTGTGCATGGTTAATTTCAAACGAATGTTTATATGAGGGTGTTGGAAAGCAGACTCCAGTAGACTCCAAAGCATAACCAAGTCAAAATTGATCATTTATCATCTTCTTTGAGATCAGTACAATACACAACTATTTATGAATCAACAGGCATACTTTCTGTAAGTAATTTATTAAAATGGTAATTATATGCTGACCACCACCTGAATTTCTGTGAAAACTACCTTAACTACTAATTCGATAGAGACTGGGTTGAGGGTTTAAATCTTTTATGTTTCCTTCATATTACACCTACAGTTCATCACCTCTGCACCTAAATTGGACTGAAGATGATGGGGGCTGAGAGAGGCCATACAACACTACATGTCCTGCAGGTCTCCAGGAGGATTCTCCAGGAATTTCAGTTTGAGATTTAAGTTTCCCTGCATTCCAAGAAAAGGCTTGAGTTAGCTCTCTCAGCTTTTATTAAGGAAGATACATAAAATTTATTTACCTAATAATTTAGTCTTTCAAGTATCTTTCACCTTCTGTTACTCGGAGGGACTACAACAGATAAACACGACTCCGATTCCTACCAACTCTGAGAGACACTATTTCAGGGACAGTATAAACCACTATAATTAATCAAAAGCAAGGATAAATACTGGTAGCATTCAAAATTGCAACAGTTTTCCTTTATTTTTATTATGGAGGGGGAAAAAATACTTTAACTACTTTAAACCCCAGGTCTTCAGAAAAAGTGGTCTTCCCATCTAAGATAATGCAACAGAGTTTGGCCACCTATGTTTCCCCCATGCCAAGGGCTACCATTCTTCTACCATACAGTAAACTGCAAAAGGTGAATATTTCTGTACTGGTATGTTCTACCTACAAACATAATTATCATGCACAAGAACTTACCAACAAAACAACAGCTGTATTTACCAAGCACACAAAGCCTTATAGTTTGCATGTTCTGCTTTCCTAAGGTATAATTAGAAATTCTGTAACCTGTTTTCTAATCTGTGTTTTAAAAAAGTACTGTACTTCTTTAAAATATATACTCAGAGTATATTAGATGTGCATTTGCATCCATCTGAAATACCAATACAAAAGAGTATATTATGCAATTTGTTTAACAATATGTTCGCAACAACTAAGTCCAAAAACATGAAAACACCTTTCCAAAGGTTTTTTTAAAATAGTATTTATTCTATGCTGTTTTTGAGCTCTACTCTGAAAGCCTGATATAAACTTTTGACCTACCACTCATACAAAAAGGCGCCATCCCAGAGCTGAAAGTAGACAGTGCAGCATTTTCTTTGTTAGAACGTGGAAATGCATACAAGTGAATTGCTTTGCTATAAGAAAACTAGTATATATATGAATTTACTGAAAACAAGCTATTATATGAATAATAGCACATTTGTGATGATCTAAGCATGTCAAGTAACATTTCTGATGGCTAGTCTTATTATCTGAAATTAGAAACTAAGAACAGCAACTGTTTTGTAGCATTTTGGTACATTTTTTCCTCAAGGAAGGTTGACCACTGCTTCCAAGAATTATAGTCATCCCAGTTCCAAGCTTTAGTCTAGATATCAAGAAGCACTCCTTCCAGGGGAAAAACACAAATTAATGAACAGAAAACCCCTTTGCTTTTCCACCTTTTTTATATGTCCCTCATATATGCCAAAGAAAGAACATTTTCACATGGATTGAGATGATTTAAAAGAAAGAAAGAAAAAAAAGCAAATCACGCTAATTCTTCTTACACATGAAGAGAATAATATTTTTCCCACAAAGCTATTTGGAGTCTTTCTGTGTTAGGTTATGTCCTCCTGAGGAAGACATTTAAGCTGTTCTCTTGGTCTCTTCTGCTTTTGCTTCTTTGCTGCTTATGCTTCAGAGATCTATATGACCTCTGTATTAGTATGATAACATGGCAGCTGTTGCTGAAGACCTAATTAGACAAGAGTCAGCTTACCAGTGCAACTATCAAATTTACAGTAGAAACATAAAGGAACTATGTATCAAATGTTGGTATGCAGATACCTGTCATGCAGCTTCCCAGGTCCATTCACAGGCAGCGCTAGACTCACAGAGGCGTCTTTCAAGCCTCAAATATACCTGCAGCACTAAAACGATGAAGTAATTTTTGCTTTAGTCTAACTACACAGAAACAAGTACAAACAAAGTGCAGGGTCTTGCAAGCAGAGCCCTGAACTGACTGCAGTAAGGAATCAGCTGGGGTAATTAATAGTTTTTACACCTTACAAGTGTATTACACATTGTGTATCTTCGTGGTTTCCCAGGGGAACACATCTTGAGAGCATCATAAAGGAAATACTTAATGGTGTAAGTGAAAGTTTTACAGAAAGTATTTCTCTCTAGCATTTAACCCCTTTCTCTCATGTTACTGTGAAGGTGTTGCTCCTCCTACCCCTGGGAGATTGAAGAGGTGGCGGTAACTGAAACCCACCCCCACCTGATTCCAGGCCCTCTCACTGAATGAGCACCATTCCAGTCCCACACAGCACTTACTCCATTTGGGAGATCATTGTCATTACAGCTGATACCAGCATTAAACTGGAAGGAGGGTGGGGTGAGGGGAGCTCAGGCATTTTATAAGGAACAAAGAAACCTCCTAACAGAAAATACAATGGGCAGGCAGCTTCAGCAGACATTGGCTGCTGGGAGAGCAAAAATGGGGGTGAACTCGGGAGCACAAAGGCAAGTCCAGTGCAGAGACTGCTTTCAAATCAGCAGCTGTGAGTAGCCCTTGGAAGAACTTTTGCCGTGCCCTACAAGGCAAAGCTCCTCCTGGCTGGGCTTTACCCCATGGACATGGCAGGCCTGCAGAGCCCAGGGCTGTTCCTCTTGACAGCCTCCTTCCATGTGCAAGCTTCTCAGAGGCTATTTAGCAGCCATTAGAAAGACTCTGTCCCCAAAGGACCTGTCCCTTACTACAGGCAGTGTTCCTTCATCTCTTCACACCCAAGGTGCACACAGAGCCCAGCAGGGCTGACAGAACATGATAAGAAGCTCTGGCACAGCAGCTACACAGTAAAAACACATGACTCCATTTTTATTTTCATCTCACAAATACTGTGAGAGACTCAAATATTGGGTTTGTGTTCCTCTTGTTCCTACATCCATTGCTCCCAACTTCTATGTATTTCTCAGTGCACACTGGCAGGGGTGTGCACGTACACTGTGAAATCCAGGCAGGTTTCGAGGCCGAGCCTGTTATAAATCCACCCAGAGGGAAGCACAGTTCCAGATATTGTGGCACATTTCCTGCAGCTTATGGCAGACCATACTTAACTTGAGAGTGTTTTTTTGAACTGCTACTTCCCTTGGAGAGTCACTAGTTTTTGAGGGTTTTTGCTGTCTTCTCATATTTTGTGTCTTCTGAGGTATTCCAAGAAGCCATACTCTAATTAAGCAGCTCCCCCAAAATGAAGGTAGACTTGCACACTTTTTCCTCCTACAAGGAAAGGGGACCTGGGCAAGTCAGCTCATTAGCTGGACAGGAGTGACACAACTGCTATATTATTGTAGCTCTTCAAACATTTCAAATCTAGCAAGTTTGGAATAATCCTGAAAAAGTAAAGATGGAACAAATAATGTCTTAATCATGTTCCTTGCATATTGGAATTTAAATACCATCTATGCACATACTTTCATGTGCATACATAGACACATAAAGTGACGAAGGCTCTAAAGACATAAATATACCACTGTCACTCTCTGAATTTAAGAAATCAGGTCAAGGGTAATATTAGCAAAGAACAATTTTATAATTAAAAAAATTATAATTAGATTCCCTACCCACCCCCCCCACCAAAAAATCCTTGCTTTTTGTTAAGAAAAAAAAGAAGTAAATCAAATCGCTATGTTCTGAGAGGATGACATCCTTGCTAGCTTTACACACGACATCATATAGGTATTTCCATGCTTAGTACATAATAAATGCCGCATTCTTTTCAGATGCTGCATTTGCTCAAGCAAATGAAAAATTGAAAAAAACTTTATGCTTGGGTAAAGTGAGGGATGAAAACTACTACTGGGTCAGTAAGAACATGGACTGTCACAGTCAGTAAGAACAGGGACAAGCAGGCAGATTTTACGGTCAAAGCATCTGGTGCCATCATTTTGCATTTGCATTCTTAACAGCACAGTGTCCTAGCATGCATACCGCTTAAAGCATCACTCTGGTATGGCTGAACTGTGTGACATTTTAATGTTCTGCTTCTCCAGCAGGGGAAAGTCAGGTGGAACCACTCTGGAGTACCACAGTGTCACAGAGAGAGCATTCATGGCTTGTGTCCCTTTAGACTAACCCAGACAGGGCCCAGTTCCCATGCCACTGCCCTCCTCAGCTGAGCAACTTCAGCAGCACAAAGGAAGAGTCAGTCATCTCAGACATGCCAAAACAGACAGCTACACGACTCTTGCTCTCTTCAAGAGAAACTTCTGATCCTCCTTATAATAACCTTGTTGCTGAAGCTACATATTTATTTAGACCTGATTATATAATCTGATTATTAGCTACTCTGAAAGTTTTTAGATTTTTTTGTGTTTTTATTCACTTCATACATGCACTATGAACACAGACTGCATAGGAACAATTAACAAATAACTACTTTTTACTTTAAAAGGTAATAAAATCCATAAGATAATAATACTCAGAACTCAGTTAAAATTGTGGATAAGCAACACACCTTCCTGAGTCACATGAAAGCATTGTTTTTCTGGATACTCGTACAATATTAGAAAAAATCTCCAGAAATCCATGAACTAGATGGCATCTGAATTCAACAAAACAACTACGTTTTTACTCAAACGTCAGTACTCAAGCCAATAGCATGTACCACCTAGACGTGAATATGTAACTTAGGAAATGTCACCTCCTTTCTCTCCTAGAGCTTCCTCACAGCTCTGACCTCTTCTGAAATTACATGTGGCTTTCTGTTTAGTAAAGTTCCACATGCTGTTCATTTGCATTAAAGTAAATTACTTGCATTATAAATCCTGGTTTGTCTGAGAGAAAGTTCTAAATTCACTTAATATCCTAAGTAATTGGGCTTTCTATGGTGATGGGTTCTCGTTTTATCAACATTCATGTAGTTCTGGTTTTCACTTGTTGCACTGGCGCCTGGTTTCAAAAAAGATTACATTGAATACACTTCTAGCCACTTTCAGTGCTATGGCAAAAGATACTCAAGAACTATGAATCTGTTCCTGTTCTTATTCAGTACACCAAAGTGGAAATAAATTTAACTGTCAGGGTAGAGAACCGTAACACAGCTGCAGTTCACACAGGCATGAGGTGGCAGCGTGAAAGACTAGATTCTATTTGCCATTATTTTTCTTTCTAGAGGAAACTTTTACTTCCACGAAGTAAACATTTATTTAACATGTCATTCCTTTGCACAATAGTCAAATAAGAAGCATTTAAGTCCAAATCTTTATGTTTTAGGCTATTAAAATGTTATCCACCAAGTCAGCATTCTTTATAATTTTTTTAAATTATCATTTCAGTTCACCTAAAAAACCCCACAACAAAACAATCAAGGGCATATCCAACTGTCACCACAAACCACAGAGTTAACCATTCAAAGCTAAACAAGAACTTACTTACAACAACCACAATGGCATGATGCTGAAAGGTGACTATATTTGGCACCTCCGTATTTACTTCTACTTTTGCATAATTCTTTTTATACCCTTGCAGTAACAATAAAAACCATAACAAAACATCCCCCCAACTTCTTTTGGACTTACACAGACAATTTCACAGTTTTTTAAAAATACTTTTTTTGATAAATTGTAGTCTTTGATCCCTTTCGTATAGGGTTGGACTGTCTAAAATCCTATTACAAAAAACTCTGGGAAATCCAACAGAAGATATTAAAAACGTTCTTTTTGTTATCGGGCTTGTTCTAGGAGAAAGAAAGGCAGGCAGAAAGAAACAACAAGCAATAGCTTACATGACTAGAAAATAGCCCACATCTTTTAGATATTTCTAAAAACTCCCCATGTCATAACATCCCTATAGCTCTAAAGGCCTTGATTCTTATGAAATAAAGTTGATTTTATGGAGAGTACAAATGCTGAAAACACTAATATTTTTTAAAACAAAGAATAAAGACAGACACCATTTTTCTACACTAACAGTTTCTAACCAACCCCTCCACACAGCTTGCACTACTGGTCCGTGTAATTTGCGAAATCACCACCAAGCACAAAGGCGCATGTCTTCACCCAAACCCTCCAGCAGATGTCCAGCCTCATCCCATAGGTTTCTGCTCTGTGCAAGCCAGGAGAGGAGAGCTGTGTGTGGCCAAAACAATTTCTGCCTGGGACGTGACGGTGGGAGCTGCCAGCCTGCTGTCCCCAGTCAGGCACAGCTTGGCCCTTAGGGAAGAAGTACCAGGAAAAAGCCCTTCCTCCAGCCACTGACTAGCAGCTGACAAGGCAGTTCCCTATAGAACTCATGGTGCAGAATTTATTTCTGCAGTGTTTTAGGCTCCTTCCCCAGCCTTCAAGTACAAGCAACATAGAGCCATTTGGCTGACATCACACTGGCGAGCAAGAGGTGTCTGAAAAAGGACAAGGATGACACTTTCAGCACCAGCAGCCACCCCTTAGTCCATGCTTTGCAACACTTATTTTCAAGATAATGGGAGCAGAAGAAAATGTGATAACCAGGGAGTTCTGAACTATACTTTTTTTTTCCTCTGGTCAGTTGTCAGGTTTTGGAATATTTTGCTGACCCCAGCTGTCTCATTTGTCAAAAAAAAAAAAAAAAAGAAAAAAAAAAAGAAAAAAGCCCAACTGCTTCAACATGTGTCTTTACCCTCCAGATCCAACCACCACTGGAAGCCTTTGAGCACTAGTAAAAGGTTAACCAGTGCACCCTGCCAAGCTGCTGAATTACATGTACACATGTACACATCCAGTATAATCAACACCTCACACCAATTATGCCAATTATCTAAAACACTTAAAACATTTTAAAAGTGTTTGCCATGAAGAAGCTGCACTCAATTTTCTCTTTTACCAGGATCTCCAAAGTTATCTAAGCATTCTGACATTTATTGCACAAGGAAGGATGCTGGTCCTCTAATCTCTGCCACATGGGAACAAGTCCCATAAAAGAAAATTGAAGTATTTTGGGGATGGTCTTAAATTTGTTGCAGTTCTGGGAAAATGTTATGTACCAAGCTCTACGTTCATCAACTCAGATAAAGCAATTTAGTTGACTAAAATATGCAGTTAAAGACTACTTTCTCACTGTGGCTGACAAATAATAAAGCTATGGAAATGTGTTTTAGACAATAGACCAGTGAATCCCAGATGCCCTTTGTTATTCTCTGATACAAAATCTAAGATGAATGTTCCTGCTCAGATAAATATGAATCTTTTTTGACTCAGAGATCACCTATTTTGTTGGTCAAGTTTTCTCATGCCATCTTAACAGCTTTCTTTATTTCTAAAGATGAAGCAAAATAATTTTAAAAGGCTTCTGCACAAATTTTCAAAAACTAGCACTTTTGTTAAGTATCATGTAACTTCACTTCAAACTGCCAAATTCTTTCTTTCCCCAACAAAAAAAATGTGGTAAGTCAGAAAATTAAAGAGAGGGATTCCTACACTTTAACAAGAAATTTTTAAACTGTGAAATTCACAAAAAGAGAAATTTGAGTTGAGTGCAAAATTGCTCCTGCAATCTAAGTTTGCAGCAGAAAACAAGAGAAAATGCACACTATTAGCACAAAAATATAGATTTTTACACTTGCAGCTTACAGTCAATAACTACATTTCAACTACCAGAACTAAAAAACAAAATTCATACATCTAAGAGGACCAAAGGTATGTTTAGGGTATTTGCAGGGAAAAACCCCCAACCAACCTATCACCCCTTCTCAGCTTTACAAGCATTACTTTCTTGTATATACTGACTCCTCTCATGTCAGTAGTAAAGAAAAACCAACCATATTTCAAAGAAATTGAGTTACTGAAGAGTTGGAAAAAGAAATTAAAGAAAGTGATAATGACCTCAGGAAAGGTTAATCATACCCCTCCCCCCCTTTTTTCCTGTGATCCTTATTAAGGATTTTTTCTGCCATCCTTACTCTTTAAGCAGTCCCAACAGATTACTGCAAACTATGGCCTTATTAATATGAATGAGGGTAAAAAACTGAGAGTAGACATAAATTATACTGCATATCCATTTTAATAATTTTAGAAGTATTCTTGAAAAACAAGGAATAGGAATAAGCACCATCAAACACTTTCCAAAATTCTCTGCCTATCACTTAATAACCAAAGTACCTAAAAAATTTCTTAAGATGGGAGAGAGCCTAAGAACAGAGTTACCATGGTGTACCAGTTACCATGTATTAGCTGCTCCAGAGTGGTTTTTGCATGGGTAGCTTCACTTACGTGCATATGTCAAGTTTTATCAAACTGATTTGCTAGTCCTTTTTTATTTCAGTAAATCTTGCTGCACTAAATGGCTAATGAGAAGATTAAATACCTTTAAACACTGTCCTAAAAAGTGACTTCACCTATGCTATACCATATTAGCAAATGAAGAAAAAAGCATTTGAAGAATGAAGTATATAACTTTATAGAAACTAACTTATTTTTAAACTAAAGTATCAGACGAAAGTAGAAGACGACTTACGTTTTTACAAGTTCTCTGATTCTATTCTACTGCAGCTCTGCTGTTACAAGTTTATTATTAATCTGCTTTTTAACTTCTACTTGAGAAACAATTCTTTGGCAAGCTATTTCGTTATGTCCCACAACTAGGTGTACAGGTCACGATCCCATTCCTTCTCAACACAGAGGTGAAACATATATTTACCTGAATGAGAACATTTCAGCACACTGTGTTTACATGTTTACAGCCATTGTGTGTGATGTACCAGTCCTCTGAACAGTTCCTTATGAATGTGTTTATGTTACTGTTGTTAGTTCCTGTAACAAAAAACCCCATTTATTCTAGTCACTAAACAATCAAACAAACCAGTTATTAATGACCTGTTTCTTAATTACTTTTAAAGACTACTGGTACCTAACCAATAAGCACCAATTTCACCACTATTTTTCTTGATGTTTTTTGCCTTCCTATAAATCTCATCTGCATGCCAGATTTTAGTGAGACTTAGGGAAAAAAATGCACATACCATTTTTCTACATGAGCTATCAATTAAAATCAGTTATTAAAATGTTACCTTCGTTGTTGCTTTGCATACTTATGATTTTTAAAACAAAATGCAGTATCAAGAATAATCTCAATGCAGAGAAGGTCCTCCATTCTGTCTACATCTCCACACACTGCCATTTGGATTTATTCAAAACTCTGCTTACAGGCATTCCATGACCACACACATTCCTTTTTGACTCCATACCCTCCAGTAGAAGTTGTGTTAGGCTATCTTCAGTAAAAGATAGATACTGTGACAGCAACCTCGGAAGAAGTTAAGTGCAGATGCAATGACTTGTACATTATGCTGTGTATTGACTTCTAATACCTCAAAAACTTTTTCTCTCAAATAATACATGACTGCAGGCAATCTAGTATTTGCTAAACTTTGGAAGGCATATGAAATTTAAAATAAAAGTTCTACATCTTCAAAGCCCTAAGTACCTTAAATCCTTCTTTTCTCTTGCACAGGTATTTTCTGAATTACCAAGACTGAAATGCAACCATTTCTATTTCTGTAGAAGAATATACAAACTTTATGTTGGAAGGCACTTACAGCACTGGGTTTCAGACTGCAACTAGTGAAAGCCACTGCATCACCTGCGTAACTTCCTAGGACAAAGAGAGAGCTCCTTTATGTAAATTACTGATGCATGGCTATTGATTCATATGCAATACTGTGCATATGATTTAAGACTGTACAATCATAAACCAATTATTAAACAAAAATACTGATTTGACTTTTGCAAGAAAGAATTGCTAACATAATGCTACATGAATAGATGTGGTTTTTTATATATTTTACCAGCTATTTCAGTTAGAATCTAATGCATCATATAATTACACTATGATTTGTTTGCTTGAACTAATCATCTTTCTAATGAAATAAGCTTTCCAAAAAGCAAATGTATATGAATATACATTTCCTGTCTCTACTAAATTAAAATTTTCTTTCTCAATTTTACTGGTAGCCAAAAATCCCCTAAGAATGTGTAAAAGATAACTGTACATCAAGTTAAAGGCATCTAGCTCAGTTTAAAGCATGAAGAAGTTTCATATGGAGTAATTTTGCAGACATAAAACCAACACATGGGAAAGCCAGCATCAAACCCGTCATTCTAATGGCTCTGTTGTGTAGCTACATAAAAACTATGGGTCAAAATTATTTTAAAGATTGCATGCATATACTTGCACATGCAAAGGGAGACAGAAGGATAGCTATTCTTTTGCTTCCAGAAAAAGACAGCCAAGAAGGATTGTATTTTTCCCTGCTCAATTCCCTATTTTTAAGATCAAAAACGTCTGTTAAAATCTGTTTTTCTCATGCTTCCATTGAAGAATATAGGTATGAATTGATACTAGCTGTTACCATTAACTGAAACAAGAAGTCAAATCAAACAAAAAAGGACTGGTAATTTAGATGTTAACAAAGACACTGCCTAACCAAAGAATAAATACTTCTCTGATGAATTAGTTATGTTGCAATTTAAACTTACTGCAGGGTCCAACATGAAAAGCAAAGGGGGAGTGAAATGCCATTAATGGTTCAGAAAATTTAGAACAAAAAAGACCATAAAGAGGACAACTTAATGCAAGTTTTTTCACATAATGGACTAATTACTACTGGCACTGAAACACAGAAAGAGAGAGTAAGTAGCTCATGTTCTTCATGAAAATCAGACTTGATCAGAAGATGTTTCTCAACATAAATCAATCTACTTCAAAGAATTAATATTTCATTATCTCTCAGCAGTTAAAGGAAAAGGAAAACTCCCGAGGTGAAATGCAAGTTCCATCACTTTCATGCAAAGTAGCAGCCAATTGCTAAGACCAGATTCCTGTTTATAAAATGCTATTGGGAGATGCTTTGCAAGCACAAATCCCTGTTCATTTGAAGTGCCCTTAGCAGCTCAAAATATCACAGAAATATAGAATCATTTAGGTTGGAAAAAACCTTGAAGATCACCAAGTCACCCAACCCAATCCCTATTAACCTAACACTGCCAGGTCCACCACTACACCACATTCCTAAGCACCCTCCAAGGATGCTGACTTGATCACTTCCCTGAGCATCCTGTTCTAGTGTTGGACAACCCCTACCACGAAGAAATTTTTACTGATACCCCATCTAAATCTCCTCCAGCACAACTTGAAGCCATTTCCTTTTGTCCAATTACTTGTTACTTGGAAGATTAATCCCCACCTTGCTACAACCACTTTTGGGTAGTTGTAGAGACCCCTGAGCCTCCTTCTCTCCAGGCTAAACAATGAAGGTCCCACCTGAAAGCATCTGCCAGAGTGTCCCTGTGGACATATACTTGTGTTTATTTCAGAGGTGTTCTTCTGAACCTATCTTAAACTTCCTCAACTCCTTTACAGACTGTGCTCTTTCCCATTGCTATCAAAGTATTCCCAGGTGAGAACATGGACTTCTTCAGAATGAAACCAGCAAAAACTGAAGTTAAGGACCACAACTAATGTATTCGAACGACAAACAGGCATTTAGTCCCTAGGATCAGACTAGACCTAGCTAAAGAAAAAAAAACAAACCCTTGCCCATGGACATCGGGTTCTCTGCACCTACTGTTTTACCCTAGAGACCCACTCTCATTCACAGTATTTTGCCTTTGTCTGTACTCACCCACCTATCACCACAGGGATAGTAATTATGAATCCTATGGAGATGACAGTGACTGATCAGCTAGTAGGTGGGCAGTATTTTGAAAATCTGCAGTGCTACGTAGCTATTCCCTCTTATTACAAATACTCTAGTACAGGTACCATTCAAAAAGACAGCAGTGTATAAAGAAAAATCTATCTGCAGCACCCTTGGTTTCCCTACAGTACAACTTTGATCCACTCACTGAAGCCACTCTGGTGACAGCAGGTTTATTTCATAGAACTTAACAATGATCTGACATGTCCAGTCAAAGTACATACTTGATTATAGCTAGGATGCTGTTCAGTTCAGCAGAAGTCTGCCTGTGGAAATACAAGTCTGTCCACATAGTATAAGCCTTTCTATATCTTAAAAGGTTATTCAGTATTTATTGAGTCAGGATCCAAAAACCCATGAACAACGAAATGACTCCTCAATACTACTGCTATGCAGAACAGAAGCAACAAGTACCTACTGCTGTTGTCATGCATCTCCTGCTTATTTATTCTTGCTTAATAAAACCAAAGACAACATAAAGAATCTATTAGTAAGTACTTTAGAGATTGCAGTTTTGTTAATTACTATCTTTCATGTTTCACTTTGGCACTGTACTTATGCTTCCAGAGCTCCTTACCTCCTAGGCTTTGCAGAATGGCAATAGCCCCAGGGGGGCTCACCTGAGGAGTCAGTCTACCAAAGCAAGCCTCACATAGTGTGAGGACACTTTTTCTCCTTCTTCCTGCGCAACTACAGGAGAAAATAACCCTTTCTACTTCAAACAGCTTTCTGCTTAGCTTAGTCATATATTACACAGAAGAACTTTAATTACCTTCTCTTGTTTGGCCAATCAGTTCAAACTCCCATTTTCAACCTCTCAGGAAAGATAATTTGATGTCCAACTACACTACCATGTATCACATATCCAAGTGTTGAAAAGCAGGATGTATCATCAGATGAAGAAAGGAAAGTGGTCATGTTCCCACCCTTGATCAAAAGTTAGTCTCAGCTTCTGATCCTGCCAGTTCTAGCTATTTAGGCACATGCTTACTCATTCACCCAGTTCTCTCAGGGCTTCTAAATCAGGTCAAAGGATTGATAAGTACTTCAGTGCTCGCTGGCAGAGGCCACAGTTCTCTCCAGGAAACCCTCTGAACAGATTCTTCACCTAGACAGTATGGCATGATGAAGACGAACATAAACCATCAGGTGTCTGAGCATGCCAAAAGTTGCAGTTTGAAAAACCAGTAACTGAAGAAGCTAGATGTACTGCAAATAAATTAATGAATTTCAACACTCTTAAACAGATGTTTTAGAGGAGTGACAGGACCTTTCATGTACACATTCAAAAATACTAGTCAAAATTACTTCCAAATACCAGTATGACTACATACTGGTAGTGAGACCAAATAAAAGAGAACATTAAAATACATTTTACATTAAGGTTTTTCAGAAAAAAAATTAACTGCTGGTGCCATCAAAAACATAAGTACCTGACTGTACTACATGATAGAAAGAATGAAAAGGAACTTTTTATGGAATTGTACCAAGATGTTCCCAAGATATTAAAATATGAAGTTTACTTCAGACATTAAGGCAGTATTGGCTAAGACATGAAAAACTTACTACTCCTAGGCAAGCATTTCCAGTCCAAGGTAAACTAAAATCCGTCTCTTTGGTAGCATTGGTACCTCAATCTCTTTTCTATTTCAGATATAAACTGGGTGATGTCCTAGAGGCAGAAACAGCATTGCCTTTCTATATTCCCTACTTGAAAATTTAGTTTCAGTATGACACTTTTCCAAAAAGAAAAGCTATTGTGTAAAGGTAAGACAGTGAAGCCCTGAGTTAAAGCCTTATCATTTAGGAAAGAATCATGCATTATGATCCAAACTGCAGTAATTATTTTAAGTGGATCGCAGAAAACCAGCAAAATTGGCAACATGCTGTTGTTCCCAGGTAATTAACAGCATCAGAAGCATTACAAAGTAAATGAAAAGAAAAAAAGAAAAAACTCAACCAAACCCAATCCTAGATCAGTCTGAATCATGATTTTGTTTGAGAAATGATGGTATGGATTCATTAATTGATCTAGGAATAAAGCTTGGTGTCATTTCCAGTATCATTCTGAAATGTAATTCATAACACTACAATTACAAAGAGATTACTGGGCAGAGCAAGATACTTAGTTACAGAGATACCATTCATTTAAGAAAAAGAAGAAATACTCCTAGGCGATTTTCATGTCACAACATAGAATCAGAAAAAACCTTGCTTGCTGATGGACTAAAAAATAATCTACTTTGCTTGCTAAAGGACTACCTGAAATTGAGAAACAGATTACTGCTGAAGCAATAAACTTCACAATTTGCTTTACGAGTTGTTCAGAAAAGTTTCCTGCTTCAAAAGAAATTCATCAGAAAAAATTTTTCCCCTCTCTGTGAAAGAAGATTTATTAAAAAGGCAAGTCCAATGGAAGAATTGGCAGGAAGGTTTATTTTTCATCTACAATTAATTTACAATTGCAAAACTTTGAATTTCATTTATAATTGCAAACCTGATACATTTCAAGGCAGCTCCATAACATGGAAGAGGGTTAGTTTGTTTTGTTTTATGGGATTTGTTTGGTTTTTTTAAGGATGTGGAGGGGTTTTTTTCTTATTTTTGGTTTTGATGCTTTTTTATTTTAAACCTACCTTATTCTGAGGGGGAGTGGGTAAGACCAAAAGATAAATCTTTGTAGGAGACAAAGGCTTTTGTACACTTAAAGCAGGCTATTAAGAAAGGACAGGGAAAAAGATCATCCAGCATTCAAATGGCTTTTACCTTCCTTCCATTTATTGGTTTTCACAAAGAGAAGAAAATAGTGTACTCCCAAACAGCTGACTCATTACTGGAATTATCTCAGGAGAGCCTGGAAAACAACTTGCCATGATTTGATTTTACAAGTTAAAATGCAAAGAAATCCTACAGGTTGAGAGCTCCAAAGACAACTAAAACCCAACATCAAACAAATTCCCAACATTACACAGTGTTATGACAACAGGAAAATAAACCCAAGAGTCCATTTCTAAAAAGTAACATCAAAAGTAACATTTTTAGAAAGTAACAGCACAGACTACATACTCATTTGCTAAGGCCCAACCCTCCTCACGAAATTCAGTGCGTAGTTTCCATAGGACCATTGAGCACCAGGCTTTAAAACAGAGACCTATGGGGCCAAGGTTCCAACTCCAGTGCAACCTGACAAATGTCTTATGTCTCCCTAACTGTACTGAATGAGATGTTTTACCATTAAGACCATGCCAATATCTCCATTCCTCCCTCCAGCATAGCCAAGGCAGACAGAGCTAAGGCGGGCTTAACAGCCTCCCTAATGCTTCACTGTCCCAGATACCACATTCATCAGTGGACATGAAGACAGCAAATATTTTAAGGTATTGGAGATGGGACACTGGAGACTTGATGTACCACATCACTCAACTGCAGGGTACAGGCTCATCTTCAAACACTAGCTAGGAGGAGCGTTCTTAAAGAAAGAAACAAGGACGGAACAGGATTCACTTTAGAAGCAGGTACCTCCCTGCATAAAAGCCTCTATCCTGCCCCACCATTCCCAAAATTCCCCTAAGGGATGCCACCAGGCCCGCTAGCAGGCATGCTTAAGAGCAACATCCTGTCAGCTTAGACAGTAAAGCTCTGCCAGGAGCCAAGGCAGGTGCTGGTTGCCCTGCTATTCCAGTACCCAGCCTAAGCATGGCAGGGCTATAGACTGGCAGTACATGCACCTCTTCCTTACAATCTTGTCAACCTTGACTGAACGGGCTGGTTATTTCAAAAAGTTATTTGTATCTATTTTAGAATACACATATTTGGTGCACACTACCTTTGTAGAGAATCACAAGCTTCTGACTTTGCAGCACGCTTCTATCAGCGATAAGTATTTTGAGGGTAGGAGAAGAGACTATTTTCCTTTCTGCTACTTTATCCAGAAATAATTTGTCTTCCACAAAAAGAATCTGCTGACAGCAGACAGACCATCTTTTTGAGTACAACAACAGTTTGTGATCACATCCATGCGCCACTTATCAGGATGTGCTGGCAGTGACCTGGGCTTACATGCACAGTTAAGCATTGTGCACCTAGGTTACAACATGGCCTCAGGATGTTGCCAAAGCGTGTGTTTACAAGTTGAAGGGTTTCAATCCTGCTGTGTCTACTTAGTTTATAATAATATGTCAAACCCCTAAAACCATAACTACCCCATATAATGATGCATAATGATGTGACATTACCAGGAGCACTGAGACTGGATTCAGGCCCACAGGCCGCTCAGCCTACAATCAACTGCTTGAAGCTACAGCCTGTGTCAGTCCTGTATCTATTCAGGGATCAGCTGAAAGACAGCCCTATATCAGCCCAGGGTACCCTATATTCAGGGTAATGAGCTACCTTGCTGTCTTCCCAGACAGACTTAAGCTGCACAGGTGACTGCTTTGGGAAAAGCATGTTGGCATACTGCCATTGCAAGACTTCTGAACCACAAAATGAATATTTTCACTGATTTCCCCTCAGGTAACTGGTCACAGTTGTCGCGATGAGGGAAGTCTTGGACTCTCAATATGAGGATCAGCAAGCTCCGATATATTGATAAAGCACCAGACATTTATTCACAACAAGTAATAAGCTCATGCATATTCTGTAAGCTAAGCAATCTATTGGTTATACTACAATATCAGCTCTTCCTCATTCTTGAGAACTTACATTTCTGTTTCTCACGTCTCTTCCTCATTACTGTTATTGTACTACAGCTATGCTCAAGGACACAATGTTGTTGCAGGTGCAGAAACTCAGATTAGCTGGGTTTGGTACTTTCCCAGTACTTGGTCAACGAACAAGAGAATGTCTACGTGACCTCTGTCCTTCAGCCATTCCTCCACACATAGTGGTCCAGGACTACTTACAAAATGATTCTTTGTACACCTATAAGCACAGATAAGCGAGTGTAGCATAATGAAATATAAATCCCACAGCATTTCCCCCACATTGTATGATTAAAGGTCAGAGTCAACTGGTGACTCAGCTGATCCAGCGCTGCAGCATAGTCACTGTATTTCACATAAAGACAAATTGGTTGAGGTCAGAAGGGATCTCAAGTAGTGTCATAACA
The DNA here is from genome assembly GCF_963513975.1 of Fringilla coelebs. NCBI lineage: Eukaryota > Metazoa > Chordata > Aves > Passeriformes > Fringillidae > Fringilla > Fringilla coelebs. Next base: position 35,212,371 of record NC_140031.1, read on the forward strand.
TACTGCCCAGGACCATGTTTTTTTAACAGAAGGCATATGCTACAACGACCCTGGGCAACTAGTGACAATGCCCAGTCATCCTGACAGTGAAAAAGTGTTTCCTGATGTTCAGAATCTCCTGTGTTTCAGCCTCTCCCCATTGCCTCTTGCCCTATCACTGGGCATCACTGAAAAGAGCCTGGCTCTGTCCTCTTTGCAAGTTCCTTTTGGGTACTTACATAAATTGGTAAGATCCCTCCCTGAGTCTTCTCTTTTCCTGGCTGAACAGTCCGAGCTCTCTCAGCATTTCCTTACAGTAAAGTATTCAAGTCCCTTCATTACCTTAGACACTCCTTGCTTGAATCTCTCCAGAACAAGACAGGTGTGGATCAAGAGTTCCACACCTATCTCTCTTGTACTGGTGAGCTTAACCTCAGACTCACTGCCCACCATGCAAGAGGAAAAGAGGGCTAAGTGCCCTTTCTACTTGATAAGAAAACCTTTTCCCAAGAGTGTTCGGGAAACATCTGCATAAGTACAGTGTCAAATCCTGACCATGCTTCAGCTGCGTTAATGCACATCTGAAAATTATGTAAGAACTTTCAGAGCTCTATAGATACACAAGAAAACACAGTCCCATAGGTAAGCAGTGGTCCTATAGGCCTCAAATTCCCATTTTTGTAAGAGTAAATCTATTTATGAAAGGCTGCCATCTAGATGAGAGTAAGTGGAAGAAAGTACCCAGCATCCCAGACCATCCCATGTAAGCATCCCAGACTATTCCAACTGCAGTTAAGTCCTGGATCATCCAGTTCCTTGATATCAAGAAGTACTCACTTTCCAAGGATAAATCTGATTCCTCTGCAGAAGATGCAGAACTCCTTACAGCAGGCCTCCAGAGCCAGCTAAAGGTGCAACCAAAAGCTGTTTTCATATTTCACACAAGAGCTAAGCAGCTGCTACCAGCATTCACCAAACATTGACCCTTACACAAAAGCACTGATGTGTAGTCTGTATAGTCAGACAGTGCTCCCAAGACAGATGAGCCATGACCACTGTGCATGCAGTAGTACACAGGAGAAGTCGGCAGGTACTGGGGCGTAGGCACAGACTGCTGGGATTCTTACATCATCACACTGCACTCTATTTGGATGCAAGCAAAACCCTGCAATAGTTCAAAGGGATTGTTCAACACTATTTAATAGAAATAATGACAGCAATATGGTACATGCGCCTGAAGTATGCTCCATCAGAATAATTACTCTAATACCTCTAATAAATACCTTATTTACCTAAAATACCTCTAATTATGCTAATAAATGCCTAAACACCTAACATTTGTCATCCTGACACCTGACAAGTTTAAACATTACTGTGCTATACTAGAGAGAAAAACCTGGAGGTAAACTCCTGGAAGGAAAAGAATACACAACAGAGTTCTGGGCAGGGGACTAGTCCCTGGATTTCTGTGGAAGATGGAAGTTGCAGAATTTGGGCAATTTCCATTGTTAGAAGAGGAAGAAAAGCATTCTGAAAGGCAGGTTGGCCAGAGAGGTTAGAGTATCCTTGCACTGTTGAAAGCGAACGGGAGAATGGCGAGTGGAGCGCACTTATTTTGCAGAAAAATCAAAGAAGGATTAAAATTAAATGAACAGTCAAATAAAATGGAGAGGTTGAACTATTTGTTCAACAGGCAAAATATTCTAGATAGGTGATAAACCCAGCGAATTGCTGAAATATAGATGTTGATTTGAAGAAGGAGGTATAACTAAAGAAAGGCTTTACCAAGCTAAAGTTCAGTGGCTGGCTTTATTTTATACTTCAGAATTGGCTGGTAGCTAGAGATCTTCGTATTTTTGGTTTAAATTCTAACAGGGAAAAATTGAAACAAAAGCTGACAGCATAGCAGATGACAGTCTCAGGTAATGTGACAGGGCAAGCAAGTGGAGCACCTCTAGCACTTTCATGAAAATGGAAAAGTATCACCTCCTATGGCCATGTAACTAAATGTCTCAGGCAAATTACCTCAGTATTTCTGCAAGTTTAAAAATCGCAATTCCTAAACCAGAAAAGCCCCATACAGAAATACCTCTTAAGAAAAGGGGCATGTGTAAGAACCACAGTCAAAAGTAACTGCAGGAGCATATGATTACAACTGTACACCATCTGCTATGTGTAAATGAACAAATTTCAAAACCAGTAGTAAAAGCGCATTATAAGCACATTGTGTTCATGAGAGCTACTTTAGCAAAAACCTGACAGAATTACAAGTGTAAGTTACTGGATTTAGATTTAAAACAGGAACAACTGGGAGTCATTTCAGAACATTTCATGAAGCAGCCCAGACAGCCAAAGAAATACAAAGAAAAAAGAAAAATGAAAATCAATAAAACTAGCCTGGATAAGAGAGGAACGTAAAAGAAGAAAACTGAAATAGGCAAGGCAAAAACATGGGAAATCTCAACCATTTTTAAGAGAAAAAGTCAAATTATGACCTCTGGGGCTCCACATAAGACCTCACTTTTTTTTTAATGACAAACCACACTGGTCCATCATGAAACAGTCGCTGTAGAATACTTAATATTTATTAACACAGAAAAACACCCATGTAATTTTCTTTTTTTTTTCTTTTGGGGAGGCACAGAACCAAATTTGCAATGACAATGAAAGAATGCCCACTGAAGATGAACAACACAGAGCATTTATTCAAGTCGGAGGCTCCAAAGGTTTTAGAATGACTGGCTAGGAAGGCCAGTCTGAGTTGAAACTCTTGAATTATCGCCCAAAAAACCCCAAAGGGTGAAAAACAGGTGAGGGAAAGAGATTGCATACCAAGACTGATGGAGTTACAGTATTTGGGTGGTTTGCTGTCAAAGTCAGTGGTTTTAAAGAACCAGGGATCTGCTAAGAAACTGATCATACAACAAACCAACACCACATGCATTCAGTAACAGTTGTTTAAACAGTTAAGTAGTAAACCACATAGGCAAAGTCCTCAGCAGACAATTGTGTTCCAAACAGGATCCCAACAATATTAAGACTTAAAAAAAACTTTAAAATCTTCACCCATGAGATAAAAACAAAAATCATTACTGACAGTACTCATAGGTGATGCAAAAGTTGTGAACTGGTAAACAATGATGATGATATGATGCTGAAAACTATATCAGAATAATCTGTAAAACAGAAAGAGGCAAATACTGTGTATCCAAATACTGTTAACTATAAACTTGTCAAACAATTACTAAACCCACCCTAAAAAGCAATTATTTAGAAAAGCATTTCAGTTACAGCAGTCATCTAAACATGAATAGTTTAATGTCATGGCTCAGTAGGCTGTTACACTCCTTGAACACACCTCAACAATGGTATTCCACCCAGCAGTTCTTATATACTTGTAATAAAAAGTATATACACATCACTGTTCAATTCTCATGATCTGTACTTTAGTACTGACCTTGAATTGGAAAGAAGTCAAAAACCAGCTAAAAAAACCAATTAAAATATCATAAAATTAACTCCACAGTTACAAAGTTAGAACTGAACTATGGAACCATCCAGACTGAACCTCAAGATATCGGAGGATTTTTTTCCTGTCCTCAAAGTGGATAATAAATGTAATGTTCATGGTTATGATGAACTTAAAAAAAAATGAGTAGTGCAGTTATTTTACTTCTTATGTTTTATCTAATATCAGAAAAAAATTCCACAATATATTAAGAGTTTATCAGACAGGTCGATGGCATTTTGTGCAACCATGTATTTTGGTTCAAAAAATCACGTACCACTTGAAAGACACACACACTCATAAAAGAAAACCCCATCGTGCATACCCAGAAATTGAAACCTTTCTAAATCCACAAAAAAGCCTGAGTTGTTGAGTACAGTGATATATACACTTAATGTCACTATACCTAAGCTACAGTCCAGATTGGTAGGTTGAAATGCTGTTTTAATAAGACTGAACTCAGCCAACAAATAAACATTTGTCTTTCTTATGGCTCTGTTTTGACTATTTCTGCACAGTTTTGATCTTCTGTGCATGTAAAAAAAAAGCTGCAAAGAAATGGGAAGGTGTAAGAAAATTCCATGTCACTAAGCAGAGTAGCTTGGTATCATGTAAACAAGACAAAACAAACAGATACAGAAGGTGATCACATGTTTCTGCAGCTATAGATTATTCCAGAAAATACTGTCACACCTTGAAAATAACTAAAATATAAAGCAAAAGGACTACAAAGTATTTTCACAACAGTTTTCCCCCCTTTTTAAGCTATTCTTCGAAAAGACTATGTCCTAGCAGCCTGACAAGTGATATAGTCATATATAGTAATTTTGCATAATTATCAGTTAAAGAAATCCCACCATATTTTGTCATTTTAAACAACAAAAAGACTATCTCCTCCTGCTTTACTGGTTTTATATTACTTAATAGGAAAACTCCATAGACAAAAAATGCAATGTAAGTATTTAAATCTATCCTTTACTACATGAAACTGTAGACCAAAAAAGTCCATAAATCAAAACATTCAGAAAAGGTATTTTCTGAGAACAACCAAATAAAAAACGCACTAATAAAACTAACATGGTTGTAAATTTACAAAACAAAACAAACAAAAAAAAGCACAAAAATGTCATTACCCAGAGAATGTGTCATAAATTTCCCCTAGAAAATAATTTAATGGCATACATACTAACTTTACTGTTCAGCATCAGGGGTTTGCATTTGGTGTAGGAATACAGCCACAATTAAGCTATTAGCAAATTCTGGTCATGTAGTTTCTGTTGCTTTGGTTCAAAGGACAAAATCTTCAGAGATTACCATGAGTCTAGTTCTTAACCCTAATTAAATCTAATAATTAATAGGAGTGTATAATTATGTTGTGGAGCCAAATGCAGAACAAAATCAAAGTGAATTTGAATTCACTATTATCATGTCTTGCAGGTAAGAAAACAGGATGAATGCAATTAAGTAAATAAACCCCAAGAGAACAAAAATTGTTCTGGGCAGAGAATGTTTCTGGATTTCTATGAACACCAACAGCATTAAAATCCAAGCTTAAAGGATTGTAAAACAAGCCATTTTACTGATGCTGACTGTGGGGGTGGTGGGGCACTGACCCTGACAGGTTGCCCAGAGAAGCTGTGAATACTCCAACCCTGGCAGTGTTCAAGGCCAGGCTGTATGGGGCACTGAGCAACCTAGTGTAGCGCACAGTCCCAGCCCATGGCAGGGGGTTAGAACTTTAAGATCCTTTCCCACTCAAACCATTCTCTGATTCTATGAAGCATGCTGTTAGTCAATTTAATGAAATACAGTAATTCCAGTGAATCTTTGTTCCATCTGCAGAAAATTCCCAGTCTTACATTTAGATGAAAGCAAATTTAATCCTAAATTGTCTGTTCTGCTTTTCTATGAAATAAGCTGCTAAACCAGGAGAGTCGCCTAAATGAAATCCATCTTTGCATCACTTAGAGTAAATATTTATTATCTCCTTTAATTTATTTACCAATTCAATGCTGAGATAAACAAAGACAAAAAGGAAACTGAACACAGTACAAAAAAACCACTTCATGTTATTTTCTCTCAAAATTCTCTTCTTCCCAAGAAAAATAGATGTTTAGGTACATTTTGTGTTTTCAGAGGGGGAAAAATACAGAGGGGGAAAAATACATATATAAAGCATTGTTTCTTACAGCTATCAAGTTAGGAAGATGAACAACAGCTTTAACTTCAGGAAATCACTTATTATTACAGCAGTCCAATCATAGCATCACAGAGCAGTTTGGGTTGGAAGGTACCTTCAAAAATCATCTACACCACCCACCACACCAGGCTGCTCAAAGACCCCTCCAGCCTGGCCTTATACACTCCCAAGGATAGGGCATCCACAGCTTCTCTGAGCAGTCTGTTCCAGTGTCCCACCTGCCTCCCTGTAAAGATTTCTTCTGTAAGTCCAATCTCAATCTACTCACTTTCAGCTCAAACCCATCGCTCCTTGTCCTCTTACTGACAGACCCATGGAAGAAGTCTTTCTACAGCTTTCTTATATACACTCCTGGTATACTGAAAGGCTGCTCCATGGTCTCTCTGGCGTCTTCTTTTCTCCTAGCTGAAAAACCCACACTATCTCAGACTCTCTTCATAGGGGAGGCGCTTCATCCCTCTGATCATTTTTGTGGCTCTTTTCTGAGCTCTTTTCACTCTAAAAGGTTCCTGTCCTTCTTGTGTTGAGGACCACAGAGATGGATGGATTCCAGGTCCCAGCAGACAAGAATCACCTCCCTTAACCACCCAGTGAGACTTGTGATTTAGGCCTGGCTTTTCAAGTTCCAAGGGCAAGTTTTCATTCACCAGTACCAAGTCTTCCTGCAGAGGGCTATTCTCAATCCATTCATCCCTCACACGGTACTGATGTCAAGGGCTGTCCCAAACCACAGACAACCACACCCAGGACCTTGGACTTGGCCCCACTGAACCTTGCTGAGGTTCCAATAGGCCCACTTACCTCCTGTATCAACTGTACCTCTCAGACTGGTATCACCTGGAAATCTGCTGAGAGTGCAGCTTCCCACTGCTTATGTCATAAACCAGATATCAAACAGTATGATTCCTTGAGGGACACCATTCATTACTGTTTCCACTTGGACATTAAACCATTGATCATAACTCCTTGAACGCAGCCATCATGTCAATACTTTACTCATCAAAGAGTGTAGCCATCCAACTTCCCTCACTCCAATTTAACAGTAAGAATGCTGGGAGGGGACACTGTATAAAAGGCCTCACAGAAATCTAGACAGATGACATCCCTACCTCTCCCTTTGTCCACTGATACAGTTACTCCAGCATAGAAGGCCAAAAGATAAGTCAGGCAGTTAGTCCTCTGCACATCTTGTTGGCTGACTCTATAATCAACACCTCCACATCTTCGTATGTTTCAATAAATGTTTAAAGAATATCTGTTCCAAAATCTAAAGCCTAAATTATAGCCTGAGTTTTACCTTGAGTTTTAATGTTGCCAAAGAGGTTTCCCCTACTTGGCGGGATTAAAAAAAGCTTCGCAAGTGTTTGTCAAGGGGTTTTATACAAAATGCTTTTTTTATGACATGCAACACCTGCAACTCCCCAGATCGAACCTCTGTCAAAAAATCACTTAGAGGACTTAATGGATTGGAGGAATGGTAATGAGAGAAACAGATTCTGATCTCTAAATCTCTTTTAATAATGGGCAAAATCAATCAGAAAGCTGTTTGGTGGCCTGCACTCTGGGATTAACTACTAATCCCACCACTGTTGAAGATGACCAGGTGCATACATCAGAACCACCCCTCAAAAACCAGGCAACTGCAGGACAGGAGAGACTCAGATGGCATGAGGATTATTGCTGTGTATGAAAGCACTTCTGGACATCAGGTTCTATTAACACACAAACAAGAAATTAAAAGAAAGAAAAGCAAATTTACCAGAGTTATTCAAATATAGCTGTAAGATATATCCTTTATGCTTTGGCCTTTTCTCCATAGCACAACCACACAGTGTCTCTGCTTCCAGGCTACCATTATTTTCTTTTTAAGAACAATCAAACAGACATACAAGTGAGAAGTATTGTAAGAATAATTATTCTCCCTCCTAAAAGATTAACTGAGTTAAAACGAATTTTACAAAGGAGTACGTTGGGTTTTTTGTTTGTTTTTATTTCTGCTTTTTGCAAATCATCTTTGAAAGGTTTTAAACATCAATATAAATATTTATTTAAACACCATCTAGATAGCACACTCGAAAAACACAAGCATCAGATCCTCCAAGCATCTGAACAGCTGTGTAAGAATCTATTCAAAATACGTGAATGATGCCTTTATTTTTCAGCATTTAATTTTAATTGCTTTTGCTGCTCTGGTCTGTGAGACTAAGGGGCACTCACAGTGCTTTGCAAATCCATTATCAGACCAAAATATAAGTTCCATACTTGATCACCAGTTTCCCTAGCCTGACCAGCTCCCAAAAACATAAGGAATGATGGCATCTTTTCCAACCTCTATGTCTTTTGCGTTACTCTGGCGTTCTGAGTTACCAGCTGCTTCAGAAACTTTCTGTTTGATTTTTTGGATGACGCTGTTCACCCAGAATTGTGGGCCAGAATACTTTTCAGCATTCTTTTTTAACATTCTCTAATTTAAGCAGGATAATGAACATTAACATTGAAGACTTAGGAGTTAAAAACTCTCCTGTGATGGGTTTATAGAACAAATAAATCAAAGAAATTTTCCTTAATTCACAGAAATATTCTCGTTCAGTATAAAGATCCTTGACAAAGATTATCATTAGAACAATGAATTAGCCAAGGACCAAGAAGCTCATGCAAGTGTCTAGTGAGCATATAGCTCAGGGACCCTGACAGACACACTAACAAAACTAGACAGCAATGTATATTCTGTGCCACAAGAATAAGTACTATTATAATTAAAATATTTTTTCCTAATGTATAATTTCAAAGTGTACTTAAAACATGTTTACTACATTATACCTTAGCTCATAAAAGTATGATCAAGAATGGGATCTCTTTAGCTTGATTTCATGGCTCTATAGTAACTAAATGAGTAATTTCTACCTTGACTCCTGCTCAAGAATCTTAACATGCTGTCAAAGAACCTCTAACACGCTGTCTTTCTTTCACATCCAGATACACCAAGTTCCTACAGAACAGAAATCTGTGCTCTTACTTTAAATTTAACTTAAAGGTGGCTAACCCTATCTGGGTAAACACTATTCTGATCCATATTTGGTGATACTCAACAGGATCTGAGCTGTATTTTTTGGTTAACTTCAAAAGACTTAAGGATCTAACTGCACTCAGCTCTTTAGAGAAGAGAAAATTTGGGGCAGAGGGGAAAAATATATTTCAAATTTTAACTGCCTTTTCCACAGTTTCCTTTAGGAAAAACAAATCCTCCTTCAACAGACTTTTGACAGCTGGGACAGAGTACCAAAGTACTTCAATAAGGACCACAATGGCATTATCCTAGATAGAAAACAAATGACACAGATATCAGTGGGAACAGGACCTTGGGTAGAAATCTCATCCATGTACTCTAAGGCAAACAGACTCAGACTCTGGCACTACTCAAAACTACCTAGTCTCATTCACTCCTATCAGATGCTTCTTCCACACACAAATCAATCTAAATTTCAAATAGCAAAGCTCCCAGATGAAGCTGTCAATACACAGCTCAGCTGTGCTGAGGCAATAGTGATATAGTCTTTATCTTTTCAATTTACTGAATCACTAGTTGCTTCCACTTTCATCAACTTTCTAATGTTCTGTTGCTTATTCAAGCAACACATGTATTGCACACCACGTGCTTTCCACAGAAAGATGAGCTGAACCAATACAGTTGGGCTCACGTAAATCATACAGTTGATTACAGTAGTTTGTCAGATGATTCTGCCTTAACATATTGATAAAGGAGAAGTCTTGCTTGGTAGGGTTTATTTTTGTTCCTGGAATAGCCACACCACCTTCTCAAGTGCAGAACGAAATGAACAACGGTACTTTTCTGTTGGCAACTGCATCTGCACCAGGGTTCTAGGGTAAAACCCTGCACTACTGATAAACAGTAAGCAGAATGCACAAATTAGGCAGTTCAATTATTCCCTGCCTTGAAAACTGAGAGGACAAAAATCTGCAGAAAATCATGCTTCAGTTTAGCCTCAGCATCAGCACTACTTATTGAGGAAACAATGTGCTTTCAGAACACTTCAGATTTAAACTTTAGTTTAGCCTGAAAAAACATTTGTGCTGTTCCTGGAACTCTCCAGGAACAGGAAACTTTCAAAACTTTTAAATTCTAAAACCTTGGTATCTCTCGGACTTCTTTTATCCAGTTTTAACACATCTAACTTCTTTGCACAAAATTCATAATACTTAAAACCTGTGGCATGCTTCCTTCTTTTTGGCCAACACCATGTGTATGGCTTCTTAGTGTTTCCTATATGCTAATTCTTACTTTGTTTCCTCCTGCTTTCCTGCTCTTTGTTCTTGCTGTGTCTGATAATTACAGTAAATAAAAGGTGAATATTGAAAAACTTCCATAATTTTATCAGTAACAGCTGTTCATACACAGTTGTATTTGTGTACAAGAACATATTTTCTTCAGTCTTCTACCATTCAGCTTAAGGAAGTTCATAGAAAAAGCTAGTGTGCTTATAGCATTCTATTCCTGCAACAAAGCTAATCACCATTAATTGGACTACCTTACTTTATTTTACACCTCTCCATGATTCATTTTTCAGAGATTGCAAGGTAGTGCTTTCCCCTATGAAATTGCTGTTACTGTACAACAACAAAATTAATTTGAAGCAACTAAACAAGAAGAATTATTATTTCTTCATTTTGCAGCACACATTTAAATGACCATTCTCCAATGATTTCTCTGCTCAGCATGTATTTGTTCATCTTACATTTATTCAACATTGTCTGCCAGTCTAACATACAAATTAGGGGTTGCTTGGCTCTTGAAATATAAATACAGCTAAATTAGTCTGATGTCTTTAGCTGTTCAGACCCTCCACTAGTTCCTATTAACTTTGGTGGGTGTAGATCGCTTATCGAGTAGTAAAAACAAAAGAGCAACAAACCTTTTTTAATGGCTGCACACAAGGTACCCTTTTGCAGTGCACAAAAAATAAATGTTCTTCAATATTTTCTAAATATATGTTCTTCACATTATCACACTGATATCCAAATGGTGATTTGTTTTGCTACCCCACAAAAAAAAAGTTCTTATATATGGATATATCTCTGTATATGAGAATACATCAAGGTGTTAAACATCCAGAATGAAATTTTATTTCCTTTGAAACAGCTTCGGCTAAACAAGAGATATTTGCCTATCTAATTAAAATATGTATGAAGAGATAAGTTAATTATTTGTTTATTTTACAGTAGTAAATATGTACCGAGACAATTACCTAAAATTCTTTGAAAGAGTTCAGTGTGAGCAGGGCAGACTAATAAAAATACAAGTTACAAGAAAAATAAGGAAGCTTGTTTCTCCGGCTGAAGAAATTATATGAACCAGAGTCTGCCATTGTTGGCTTAATGGACCCATTTCCTCTTCAATGTATCCACACAAAGTCTGCCTCTGTGAACACAAGTTCTGCATGTACGATGTCTAATTCACCTGACACAGGTTTAAGAAATAATACAGTCACGTTATGTTCAAAAGCACCTTTTGGAGAGATTGACTGCTGTTCATGCCAATTTAAATGACTTGTCGTCCATCTAGTTTCTGTGCTACAGCACAGAGAATAGAAGGACACTTGTATCAAGGCAAGTTTCTTCACTGACACATTTGATGTCTTCAAGGTAAGAAGTACCTAACTCTTAAAAAAACATGCTTTGCACATGACACAGTAGCAACCAATATGCTGCAAAAAAATAGCACTGTCATACACATCTCCAGTATTTAATCTGGCCAGGGTTTGCAGACACACAGGCATAGCTAGCACAACACCTACATTATTTTCTTAGATACTCAAGGCATTTCCCAGTGAGAAAATAGAGTAGAGGCAGACTATGTCCAGGACTGATGGTTTATGGCTACAACCTGTCATGTAGGCTCAAAAGCTGCTTTCTGAATCCCTGGAAAATTTACATGGATGGCAGGGAAAAAAATTATATATGGAAGTATGACAAAAAAATATATACATAAGTATATAGCTCTTACTACTTTAAAATAAATATACGCACATAAATGCTTAAAATAAAAAAGCATGCAGAACACATTGGCACAGGCAAATATAAAACATTAGAACACCTCTTCCTTTTCTCCCCTAATTATATATTATAAACAATGTGTTTTTTACAGCTAACAGCAAACAACAGATGGATATTAACAACTGTAAACTCTGGAGAACAATCACAGGGTTTTACGAAGTGTTCATTATTAATGACATCCAGAAGAGTTAAAATACAGATTAAAACCAAATTCAGTGGAAGACTGAATTGTTTCCAAAGTGTCTCAAAACACTACAGCCAAGTTGTGCTAGCTGAAACTACTACTATGTAATACGCTTCAGTGCATATTTACGGATTCTGGCTTTCTACAACTACAATTGTAAAAAATACTTTGTCCTGTTCTAATATGTTTAAAAAATCAAATTATGTACAAAAAAGTACCTAAAACTAGTATTTTAATGTTTAATAAAAGAGTGTTTATTTTTAAACTAAAACCTAAAATTAATCTTTGCACACAGTGAAAGTTTTACACAAATTACTTCCGACTTTGAGCTCTTTGATTTCACGAAGAGTAAGAAGGTATCATGAGCACATTAAGCTCTGTGTGTGTGTGAGACACAATAACAATTCAGAAAAACCTAAGTTTCCAAGAAGGCACTATATGTCTTCTTGGAGGAGGGAAAAAATCCTTTCCCTCTGAAGCAAAAAGATTAATTTTTTCTTTATGTTTGTTACCTATGTGCATTTTTATGTGTATACATCTAATTTTTAAGCAAGTGTAGTAATAAAACAACATAGCACACATACACTTGTTTGTGCCTTTAAAGGTTCATAATACCTTTCACTCTGCACTTGCAACTAGTCTGAAGAACATGCATAGCCACTTAACAAGGCTCAGCTTAAACTGCATTAATATCCTCTTTAAAAGTTCAAGGATATTCCTTAGTCCCCTACTTAAAACATAAACATGCTTATGTTTTTCAGACCCATAATACTTGAGAGAGTGTGACTCAGAAATCGACACTTCCAGAAAAGAAAAAAAACCAAGAAAACTCAAACATATTCACTTACGCTTACATAAAATTAAGCTGCACTAGTGATTTTCTCCCTAAAAATGAGGGGGAAAGAGATTAAATGGGACAGTAAACATCTATTCAGTATTTAAAAAATCAGATCATTTTAAGCATGTTCAGATGGTTTTCCTGTTACAAGCCTTACCATTTTTAATGAATATATTTTCATTTGAAAATTGTTTCATCTGTCTCATAACCATGTGAATGACCATACAAACAACAAACTTAGTAACCGAGCATTTGCTTATGCTGAGAAGCAATGGAAGTAACTAAGAAAAAAGTGCTCTAAGGCACTTAAGATAAACCCACTCATTAAAGAAGTTTCCCTAAATTTCTTCTAGAAATTGAAACTTGAGTCTACAAAGTACCAAGACACCAAGAGTCATTCACAACACACAGCATTTCACAAGACAAGATCATTAAGTGTTGATCCAAATGGGCACATACTCTTTCTTTCAGTCAGACATGACAGAGGCTGACGAAACAAAAGACAAAAAATATACGTGCACAGTAACAATTTCTGTACTGGTTTCATTACCCGGGTATGTGGATGTGCTGTTAAGTACATGCAGCCAGAAGTTCACCCCTCCAGATCTCTACATCATGTCACCACTTTCACAAGCCTGCCCGAACTCTTAGCTGGCATTGATGATGAACACAGAAATCTTTTATACAGGAACTCAATAGAGGTTTTCCCTAATTCCTTCTATGGGTTGGCGTCTCCCCTGTTCTTCTGCAAATCACCACACATTATCTGGTCCAAAACAATGCCGTAACTGGACTCCAATCTACCACCATCTACCCCAACATTTCATGTTAGTGGTGGGAGGACCTTGCAAAGCAGCTCAAGTTCTGTGTTCCTAACTGCAGAAGTGAATCTCTGAATTTCTTCTCTAGGTAACATATTCAGTGGAATATATTCTAGGTAGTATATTCACTCTCACTCAGGGGATTTCATACATTACTGAAAATCTGGGAAAAGCCTCTAGCACTACTGTAAGAGAAATCAAGAATATACAGAAAAAATCTGGACCTGAGTAACAGGTCAAATGCATGAACTGCCTCTCCTGAAGCAAGTGTCTATCATTAATCATACTTAGATATCTATAATATTAAGCAAGGGCAATCTATTTTATCTTCTTTGTCAATCCTGAAAATCTCACCATGCACTGCCATAAACCAAAAGCAGGCCAAAATCCAACAGAAAACTATTACTGTGAGTGCTGCATCCACATCCACTACTTCTCTCCCAGATCAGTTAGAGATCCCAACCTTCTCTATATACAGAAGACAACCTTCAGGAAATACCATATTCAGATGGAAGCACTAAAACGTATTAAAACTTTTCCTTCCAACTTGCCTTACCTCACTGAATAGGCAGTTTACTTCCCCAGTATAAACCACTACTTCCATATACGTGGCCCAAGAAAAACATCTTCCCCATAAACATCCCACATCCATTTGGAATGCACTCACTCATCCACACACCAGAGAGTAGTGCTAAAATACATAAAGGCCTATGAGTCCAGGCAGGAACTATAACCAGGGAGCCTCACGACACAGTGCATCACACTGGACACAGGCAGGCATATTTTAATTCAAGAGCCTTATTTTAAGATAAGCCAAATTTCTATTATTTAAATGCCACCTCCGCATACTTGTGGGTCTAAAATAGCAACCTCTGTTTTAATTAAGGAGAAACGATACAGCCGATTTTATTTCCACCATCCAGTGGGTGGATGCCAACGGTATCAAAGACCCTGTAATCATCCAGCACACTTGAGGTTACCCCTCAGCTTGCCATGTGCATCTGGGCCTTTGCGGCTCCCTTTCCTTTATAGAAACCGGTACACAAGCGGAGCACAAGCCCCTTATCCAACTTTACCTCAAGAAATAAAAATTACAATAAAAAATTCAACCGGTGAGCTAACAACCTACTCGAAGCCCACGGAACAATGCAGATATCAACCGCCACCATCGACCTGCACAGCGACTCCCCCTGCGAATCCCTTCCTCAATCCGCTTCGCTACCGTCGCTCTCCCACACACATCGACATTTGCCCCTCGTCCCGCAGCCCCCTCACTCACCCGCCATCCGTTCCCTCTCCATTTTGGAAGGCCGCTTCCCGTTCCAGACCGAACCCACCCGCCGACGATGCCCGCAGGCGGGCACACACGCCCCGTTCCCCGCGGCGGGGACTCGGCCTGCGGCTCCCCGCGGCGGGGGTGACGAGCGCCCAGAGGCACCGCAGGCACAGCCGCTGCCGCCCCGTCCCCGCCGCCGGGTACCTGCGCCCGGAACGGACCGCGCCGGCGGCGATGCCCGGGCTGCAGCCCGGCGGCACCTGGGGCGTGCGCGCCGGCGGCGGCCCGAGGCGAACGGCCCGCGGCGAGCGGCCCGAGGCGGGAGGAGGAAGCCCCGCACTCACCCAGCAGCAGCAGCTTCAGCTCGCGGCGGGCGTCCCGCTTGTCCCGACGCAGCTGCCGCTCGATCTCGTCGTTGATCCGCCGGGCTTCCTTGGCTTCCTCGCTCAGGCAGCACGCCATGATGGACTCCAGAGTCATTCTTCCTAACTGGTTCAGACACAGCCCCCACCCCCCCTAAACCCGCACGCACACTCGCACACACGCACCCCGCCGCCGCTCCGGCCCCGGGGGGCACAGGCGCTCTCCGAGAGCCCGGGGGCCGCCGCAGGGCAGGCACGCAGGCAGAGCAGCCTCGATGCCACAGAGGGGCAAGAAGAAAGGGAGGGCCGCTGGCGGCGCGGATCCCCGCTCCCTGCCGCTGACACCCGCCGCTGCCAACTCCTCCTCTCCTCTAAATCATGCACCGAACAACATGGAAACATCCACCGCGGCAGCAGCAGCAGCGCTACCCAGCCGAGCTGCCCCTCGTCCCGCTGCTCCCCTTCCCTCGCCGCCGCCCGCAGCCTGCGCGGTCCCCGAGTGTCGCTGGCGGCCGCCGACACCCCCGCCGCCCTCCGACGCGACCACCCCACCCCCGTGGAAGTGCTAATGCCCACTAATCCCTCCCCCGCTCCGCACACGCACACATCTCCCCGCCGCTCCCCGCCCCCAGAGCGGGAGCCCGGCTCCTGCGGGGTGGGCGAGACCGCCGCTGCCCGGCAGGAAGAGCTTCCCCGCGGCCGCTCCTCCTTCCCGCCGCCTCGGCCGCTCGCCCTTCCAGGAAGGAGGCGGGGGTGGTGGTGAGAGAAAGCGGAGCTCGCTATTAGAGAGCTGCCGCTGTTCGGATCCGTTCGGTTCGGCCCTGTCCGCCTTGCCGACAGAGCGGAGGAAAGGGAAACGAGTGCACTAACGGGGGTCGAGCTCGACCGGCTTTTAAACGGTTGGGCGCCGCGGGCGTGGTGCGGCAGGAATATGGCGGCCCGTCTCCCGCCGCCGCTCCCGCTCTCTCTCCGCCCCGCGGCGCGGTGGGGGCGAGCGGCCGGGGCAGCCGAGCCCCCGCCCGCGCTGTGCCGCCCCCCAGGGCCGCGCCGCCCGCCCTGCGGCGGCGGAGGAGGAGGGCAGAGGAGGAGGTGCGGGAAGAGATTGAACGGATTCTCACTCGAAATGGCTGCGAGGAGCTGTGCCTGCTCCGGTTTGTCCTGCCGGGCAGCGCTTTCCCTAACGCTTTGTTTGCTTTCGCTTCCTTTGTTTTTAGTTGTGGGCACACATTTTTATTCGGTTCCCATCCTAGGAGAGATGAGTTGGGTTGGCAGGGACTGGCGGAAAATGTGGCCCGCTGAAAGGAAGGAAGAAGTAAGGAGCCGAAAATGCCTTTTCCACCTTTGGCCGGAATGGGAAGGCAGAGCGGGATACAGGCACACCGTCAGGCACCCGGAAGGTTTAGCGCCCTGACTCCTTGCTGGGAAGGCAGAGCCGTGCGTTCGGCACGAACGCGCTGGGACACCCCACGGAACGCCACCGGTGTGGCCGATACTCGGCTGCGGTGAGTTCTACTCGCCCCACGCCCCAGCCCCTGCCTCAGGCCCAGTCCCTGGAAAGCTGTCCCCATGTGGCTTTCGGTGGCCCTCAGGGTGATGGCATACAATCGAGCAGAACGCACTAATGCACCTTCTAGTTTTTGTGAATTCACAAACTCCTCGCAGAATTCCCACACCTGCACTTCCTTTGGCCACCTCCATTTTAAGCTACTTGTATCTAGGAATGCTGCCAAATCGGCTGTAAATCTGGTACTAGCCTAGGTAATGGGTAGAAAGGCACATCATTCTCTATCTTCTAGCTCTATGTCTGATACCTCACCAGCACCTGCTGACATCTGTTTTGAAATCCATATGCTCTTTCCTAAAAGCTTCTATATGTACCAACAAAATTATTTAAGTAAGGTCTGCTATAAAGAGTAAGATAATGAGGGAATTAAAAATAAACAAAAAAAGATAATAAAACAATCAAGAAAATAAACATTCAATCCATTTTTAGAGCATTAAAAAAACATTACTTATTAAAAAATGCATCATTTTCATGTAGCTCTATATTGTACTGGTATATATAGTATATAAAAATGATTGATAAAACTTGGACTCTTTTTTCTTTATTCCAGTCAATGACTTTTAATCAAAACTGAGTAGTTTCAGTTACTAAGAATAGATTATATTTCACTCAAAGCATATTCTCTCTTTTAAAACCTGTGTTATAGAAGTGTATCAATGTATTGACCTGTATTGTGTACTGGTCCCAGATATATTAATATTACATTAAATTAAGATTTCTAAAGTGCCAACGCTGAATTACAGAGATAACAAATAACAAAAAAGAGGGGGAGGTTATTTCAAGAAAATAATTATTAGGGTTTTTGAGATAAATCATCTCCAGGAATCATATCTTGAAAAAAGGTTAGGAACAGGTCAATGAGTTTCCAGCCTTTACTGATTCAGGTAAACTGAATCAGTATCCTCTCCAAAGCTGCAGGCACACTGTTCTAATCAAAACTGTAATAGTCTGCAGTAGAAGAAGTTGGACTAAACTTTCTTGACTGTTTTTATGCTTGGTATAAAAGGCATGAACACAGTGTATACCTCAAATGCAGAACTGTAATTTAATTTTGCATTTTTAATGAGACAAGACACCCTACAGACCAAAACTGTAATCTGCATGTACCACTTTTATTGATATAACTGGATCTCAAATATTTACAGAATAAATAACTTCAGATTTTTAATGGATGAGCCATCTAGTCCTGAATATGGCATCAGCAGATAGCCATTATACACTGTTTTATTCATTTGCTTCATGACTTAGTGGAAGTCAGAAGAATCCCATTATGGATAATTACATGATAATAAACCTATGAGGAAATTTCTTTCCAGACCTCAATTCCATAATGGTTGGCTTTTGTTTTGAAATGTGAAACATCCTTTATAAATATTTTATCCTAATAACAACTATCAGTAAATGACAGAAATCTTTATTACCTATGCACATAATTATTATCCATAGATACTATCCATACTGTTACCTAATCCTGATAAGCCTCCCTATAGGTAGTCTCCAGCTGCATGGCTCATAGCAACCCATTGCCTGTGAGACGTTTTGATGTTACTTACTGCAACAAGAAATTAAAAGTGAGACTGACAGGGGGAGAAAAGTTGGTATAAAATGCCTTGCGTCTTACTCATAAGACGGTAAATATTTGGAAACTACCGCTATGTTTAATCATGTCCATAACATTCTTTGCACTATCTATCCCATATTCTATCCCAATTTTCAATTTCTTCCTTCCATATGCCTAAAGATATTTATTGTCACTTTCCTCTGTCTTTTCTGCCTAAGAAAGATTTTCTGTGGTGTTTTGACAGGTTCCAAATGATATCTGAACTTGGTACTCACATGACAGTAAAACAGAAGATGTGAATAGCAACATCATAGGATTTTCATAATTAGTAAGCCTCCCATCTTAACCACTGGGATATCTTGTGAGTGCTTTTTGGTTGCCATTGTACATTAAGAAGATATTTGTACAGTGCTATGCAGAAGTACATCCCAGTCTTGTTTGTGAATGTTTCCAGTAAATTTAGAGGCTGTCAGTATGTCTGAGTTGAGCAAATTATCTTTCCAGTATGCCCTCTTAATCAGGTTTTTGTTTGCTAGTTTTGTTTGGGTTGGGGTTCTTCTTTGTTGTTGGGTGGTTTTTGGGGTTTTTTTCTCTGTTTGGTTGGGGGTTTGGGGTTTTTTTTTAGTTTTTTTGGGGTGGTTTTTTTTTCTCCCAGTTGGTTGGTTTTTGTTTGGTTGGTTTTGGTTGTTTTTAAGGGGGAAAAAACCCAAGTAAAATGTATCAGCTGTTCTCTGTGGTTAAGTGAATAACATGCAGTATTTGCAATTTCCTTCAACAGATATCCATTTGTTCCAGTGTATGTAGTTTTGACGAATTATCTTCTGAATGTTTCTCAGTGCTACTTATTTCAAAGCAAAAGGTGCACGCCGAGGTGCTAAGATACAGACTAATGACTAGGGAAGAGTTAACCCCCTGTTTTTTCACCTGATTTATGCAGAATTTTAGAAACTTCTTTCCCTCTACCTGTTTGTACGTCGCGGTTCTTATGGATGACCTATCTGAAAAAGCTCAAGTATTTACTGAAACACTTTTGTTCTGCAGACTCATCTCTTAATATTTATTTGCCCCGGCAGCAGAAGAGGGGTGTTGTGAAGAGAAGCGCGTGTGCCGCCCGCCGTGCCCCCAGGCGCGGTGCGGTGCGGTGCGGGACGCGCACCCCAGCTGAGCACGCCGCACCAGGAGCCAGCATTCTGCCCGCAGCGCTCCTCGCCGGCGCGCACGGCCGCCGCCCGCTCCAGCAGGACAGGCTGCCAGCCGCATGATTTGGCTCCTTCACTGTGTGCGGAACTGACCCTGCCGTATTGTGTTGGGTGGGAATTTTTTTGGTCGTTAGGGTTTGTTGGTTGGTTCCTTGCTTGCTTGCTTGCTTGACTGGGTATTTTCCCAGAGTTTGCTGTTAGTTAAAGGATTTGCATTGTCTTTCACAAAGTTTCGGTTGACCCTTCAATTCTGCTCATGGAAAATGTCTAGTAGGCACAGTGTGATCCAGACCACCACCTCTGTGGGAATTAGCTGCTGCATCACCTGCATGAGCCAGTTGTTCCTGTATTGTTCTGCACAAGTCTGGTGGAACAGGATAATAAATTTCAACCCTGAAAAAAACCAAAAACCAAAAAAATCTCACCACGCTTGACATAGCCACATGACACAAATTATATTAATAAATTGGTAGAGTATGAGCTGATACTACAGTAATATAGCCACTCACTGAGAATGAATACTTAATTCTTCAGTATTGGCACGAGCTGTTTCTCTGATTACTTTTGCCCTATTGTTGTGCTTTTACCATGAAATGGATGCAAATTATGAATCCAGGTTTATTTGTATTTTTATTATTTGATAGTTATATAGGTAAAAATCTCCTCCTAAAAGTTTCAGCAAAGCCAGTGATTAAGTGTTGAGCCCAGAATACAGTATGGGGGATACTAGTCTTCCACGTCTGTGACATAAATTATGAATTCATATTTTGGCATCATAGAAATACTATTGTTTCTGTCAAAATACCTTTCAAGTGCATTTATTATGTTTGTCACATTCAAGCACAATTTTCTTTCATCTTATTGAATTTTTAACTAGGCAGCTTTTATTCTTTATGGGTTTCTTATTTTTGTGCAAGTCCAAAGTAAGTTAATATATATTATATATATATATATTAATATAAATAATCACACCTATTTATTAACCTGTTTATTAACCTTTGTATAATGTCTAGTTCATTTGCCATCACTGGAACTTCTCATGTTCTTCTGCTATCAGTTCCACTCATTTGCCATCAGTGGAACTTCTCTGCTAGCTTAATGGTCTTGTGTGTTTGGATTATTTATCTAAGACCTCAAACATTCTATTCTAGCTTTTACTCTTACCCTACAGTCTGTTCTTGGATATGTGCTTCCTAATTCTGATTTCATATAAGTTTCATAGCATAGTAACTCCATCATTTTCAATAGAATTGCACCATTAAAAAACAATGGAATTGTTTTTCATTATCATACACAGTAGTGTCAGACCATGGGCTTCCTTTAAGATATTTAACGTACATATTGTAATTGTGTGACTCCTCCAGTTTGTAAGGAAAAACCAGAATTTCAGAATAGTCTAACCATTAGAAAGCATAAACTGATAGGCCCTCATTCCCATCTTAGTTCTCACTGTGTTGCAGGACAGGGAGGCAAGAGTTACACATCACCCAGACAGAGGTAGTTCTTTTAGTATTTCATGGAAAAGTATTATTTATAAATCTTTCCATCATCCAAAGAGTGCGTCAGCGGAGGTTATTTACTTGCAATCCAAAGTACGTCACTAGAAGGACCACGGATAACTGTCTCATTGCCCATAATTTTAAAATGGAAGACTAGTCCAAAATCAAAGCATTCTTTAATACTTTCCACAATCTTGCACCAAAGTTTAGTATGTAAAGTGAAATATTATTTTTCCAGTGAAGATGAACCGAAAATAAATATCCACTTGCATGTAATAGTAGTTCATAAAATTATCTTTTTAACGTGCAATTTATACACAAATTAAATGCAAGAATTTCGAAGCTTTAGGAATAAATTCTGTACTTTGCATATGCTTCATGTCTTGTATTAATAGGAGCATCAATATATTTTGCACATTACTACCAAATCTTCTAATGAAAATCATAAGCAAATGTGTGCGGGATAAGTGACATAAGGATAAAAGTTATGCTCTAGTCAATTGTGGTTTTAGATGAGCAATTAAATTATTTTTACTGATATATATAATTTAAAAACATTATAGCAGAAGCCCATCATGAGACTGTTTCAAGTATTTATGATTTTAAAGTGAATGCAGAGAAGGATCTTAAGACAACAGGTGATCAGTGTTTTTCTCTAAGCGGAAGTACACTAATAAGGGAAATATCTTTCTTTCTTTATATGAAAATCTATTAGAAAAGCTTGTGGTACTTAGAAAAAATGGTCCTTATTAAGTCTTATATAAAGCCATCACAAGTACTTGACGAAAGTAGTATTTCCACAGAAGTATTTCAAGTAATGGAGAAAACTGAGTTGGGAGATAGCAAAATAATTGGCTTCCATTTAATACTTTAGGAAGTACTGAGCAGTAATCAAGGCACTCAGTTACATACTGAAGTAAAAATGTGTGTTGAATTGTAAGCCTCATTTTATAACTATAATTACAGTTACATAACTTTAGTTATACCTATAACCTCAGTTTATATAACTATAACCTCAGATAGCCAGATAGTATGTTTCTTCAATCAGTATGGGATGACTTGTGAACTTGAATTTGGGCAGAAATAGAAATAACTCTCATGCCTGAGATGCAGAGCTACTAGTAGCAGTGCAGTGACTGCTGTTATTAGTCAAATTCTCCTGCAGTTAACTTGGAATTTAGATAGGGCTCTGTACTCTTAAGGAAGATTGGTGAATTTATAATAATATTTAAGGGAATTATGGAAATTCATTAGTAGGGAAAAGGATAACATTTGTTTCATTTGTCCTAAGAGAGAGAGAAAAGAGACTTTTCAATGCTTAGAAAATTCTGTTTTGCACATATATAGAGAATTTGATAGAGTGCCAAGATTGTTTGAATACCAATTTGGATAAAACACATGTATTACCGTGGTATGGGTATAATTGTGAGGCACACTGTCAGGGTACTGTATTTCTATGGGACTGCTTCTGAATGTAGTTTGAATTGTGGGTTTGCATTGCCTTACATAGACTCTAAATAAAAATCCTCAGAAATTTTGGTTTTGTTTTGATGGTTATATATTTAAGGAGATTGAAAAAAGATATTTTTTTTTACTCCAAAATAAAGAATTTTTAACAGAACTGAGACTTTGAAGAGACTAGGAAATTTTCAGAAAAATCAGTGGTTAAATTTTAGTTTGGATAATGAGAGTAAGAGCTGCATTTTGAATTATATGGGATATTCAGACCTCTTGTATTTATGAGGGAAAACTTTTGTCATTAATACATGCTTCTGCTAGGAAACTAATCATAAGTCTGAAATTTACAAGAAAAGAAAAAAAGCTTTGAGCTCCCCCTACTGTTCTTTCCATTCAAAAATATTGAAAACCTGAATTTTGTTTTGATGGGTAAAATATCAGTCAGATAGAAGAGAAATTTAACAATACAGAAGTACTATTCTAGGTTTCTGGTAATGTGCTATTAACAGTGAAGAGAACCAGAATGTTTGTTTTCCAAGATGTTAGAACTCTTAAGGGTTTTGGCATTCATAGCATAATGTGCGTGAGAATGTATACCTTCACATACAATAGTTTTCCAAGTTTCCTGTGCAAAGATGTGATTTAGTGTTTGTGTATGCATACACTTAATCTTGTTCCCTTTACATGAAATTGGTGGATCATAGTACTTATTAAATATTGGCATATTTATACAAGTGAGTAATTTAATTTACTTTTCCAGATAGCTCTCAAAAAGCTGTTATTTATTCAGCTAAGTGATTAGGGAACTTCCACTGCAATTTTTAATAAATTACTACTTGTAAATCTACTTTTTGAGTTCCTTTATGTTGTTACTATTGGAAGTTACAAAGAGTACTTTAAGAACTAAAATTCTGAACTATGTACTGATTGACATTACAAATACTTTTCACTGAAAGTATTTAATCTCATAATAGCCATAATTGTCTATAATGTATAGTTTCTGAGTTCATCATCAGTGCTTATGATCAAAGCACTTTTTATCTGTTTATTAGTATTTCTTTGTTAAATAAGACTTTTTTTTTCCAGAAAAAAAAGCCTGTCTTTGCACAAAGGCTGAGCTGTATTTGGAGTTATGTGCTTTCATTATTTTAACAACAGAAAATTATTAATGTGTTGATTATTTCAAGTCTTATT
Source organism: Fringilla coelebs (assembly GCF_963513975.1). Lineage (NCBI taxonomy): Eukaryota > Metazoa > Chordata > Aves > Passeriformes > Fringillidae > Fringilla > Fringilla coelebs. Next base: position 35,236,086 of record NC_140031.1, read on the forward strand.
ATACCCATTCTCGTAAAGAGTCTCTGATAGTCTCTTTACAGGTGACATTGAGGTGGTAGTATTGTAACAAGAAAAAAAGTCAAAATTCTCTCTAGTGTATCATATATGTGTTGATACTTCTCCTTGAGTTTCCCTATGCAGTTCAAAATTCTTCTAATGAAATAATCTTTCTTTTTTACCATAATGATTTCCAAAAAAGTATTTAAGCAAACCTCTATTTCTTTGGCCTGGTAACACCAATTACCATCTGTTCCGCATGGAGGTGTGGGGTGAGGTGAAAGTGATCTGGTGCAGGGATCTTTCTAGGTTTCAGTGAGAAAGGCCCAACAATTGACTTAATAAAGTTACTTCAAAAAGACAGGCTGAGAAGAGGGGTATAGAGAGTAACATCCTACATCTCCTCAGGCAATGGGCACTCCATGCAGCATTGAACAGTGCACCAATGGATTTTCCCATGGCACACTGCGCAGAGCAGATCCTGTCTGGGGAAACTTACCCTTTTCAGTCATTTGAGGTCATCTTTAACTCCTTACAAGAGAACAGGTCTGTTTAAGGGCAAGTCCATGCAGGAGGTATGGCAGTGCTGAGCAGGAGCTGCCTGCAGGCAGCTGCCTACACTGTTCCATGTTCATTGCAGTGTACAGCTGTCTCCCTGTCAGGATCAATGCATTCCATCCCTTGATCCCAATACGGTTTACCTTTCCCAAATATATGTTGCAATTTACAAGTCATATTAATAACATGGCATTCTCAAGTGCAAGTTCCAATAGGAGAAATGTGACCCTTTCAAGATCACCAGCTCCTCAAGTTTAATGTCTTCTGGAAGCATCCCAATACACTGTCTACCTGCACTCTTTTCAAGGATCACAATGCTCTTTTGTGGTAGTTCATGAGAAAATAAACTAGTAAACGAAAATGATTGATTTTTGATGTCACTTCATGGTCTCATTAGAGAGACAGCACTCCAAGATTCATAAAGACGTTTGTTTTTACCCTCAGATCATTCACAATTTTTCTGTTCCCTTCATTGTCTAGAGAAGGGCAATGAAGCTGGTGAAGAGTCTACAGGTAAGTAATTTGAGGAGCCGCTGAGGGATCTGGAGTTGCTTAGCCTGGAGAAAAGGAGACTCAGGGTGACCTTATCAGTTTCCTAATCTACCTGAAAGGAAGCTGTAGCCAAATGAGGTTGACCCCAAGCAACTAGGATGAGAGGACAATCTGAAACATGCACCGGGGAGGTTCAGACTGGACATTAGGAATAACTTCTTCACAGAAAGAGCTGTTAAGCACTGGATGAAGCTGTCTGGAGAGGCTGTGGAGTCATCCATCCCTGGAGGTGTTTAAGAGAAGACTGGATGGGGCACTTTGTGTCATGATCTACTTGACAGGGTGGCGTCTGGTCAAAGGTTGGATTTGATAATCTCAGATGATTGATTAATCTAATTGATTCTGTGATCAAGGGAAGTTCAATTTAACTGCAGTTTTAATTCTTTTTTCCTGCTGTTTACATGCTAAATTAATCTTCTTGCACTTTAATGATTACTATTGCTCTGTCTTTTCCTTTATGAATTGAATAAAACAGCTCCATGGTCTTCACAAAAGATTTTTCAAGCCCTACATGGACACTTACATTTGATATAGTACTTCAAACAGCTGACCAGGCTGAGAAGAGCCAGTTCTAGCAGTGAGCTGAGAGTATTATTTGTTGCTAAAATTCTATGTTATAAAATGTAGATCCTACTGTTTGTTTAATCTTTTACATTCCCATTTTGTCTCCATTTTTTTATTTGACTGCTTTGTTCATGTTGCATATTTTTATACTGTAATACCAGATCTGTTTTGTCATACATATGGATAGACTACAAGCATGAAGAGTTTAGGAGTATATATCCTTTTTTCTGTAATTCTATTTAGTGTCCAGACCATTGGGATTCCAGTCCTAATGGGTAGTAGTTGTAAGAGAAATTCATATGCAAAGTCCTGTGTGCTAATACAGGTACTTCAACCACAGAATTTCTCTTCTTCCCTCTGCTATATCAAATCCTTCCATCTATTCATGTAGACCACATAGAAAGGAGTAGAACTCAGTTTGGAGAAAACATCAGCCATGTTTCCCGTAAGACTGTAACTCATTCCACATTTACATGCACCACTATTAGTAAAAGGTCACCATCAGTTATCAGTTCCCTTGTTATTAAACAAATATGACTTGTTTGATTCAGGACATTTGGAATCAGTGAATATTTGGAATCTATTTTGCTTCTGTCTTTCCATTTTTTTGGTATCCATTTAGCACCTAGTGATGCCTTATTCTCTGGTCCTAGAAATATGAGCAAGACACAGGGTGATAAAAAGGAGTTATCCTTTATATAAGGATCCTTAGGTACCAAATTCATCAGCTGGAAAATGCTGAAGATGCACACCCTGCATAATGCATGTACAATTTTTATAAACTCTGAAAAGAAGCATATCTGGCAAGAATCCCCAACTAGATGCACACCTGGTGAAGTCATGCCCCCATGCTCTAGTACCTTCTAAATCCTCCCTCTCAGATGAGGCCTAAAGTCTGTAAAAAATATGTCTGGAAGAGCTCGTCTCAGTCTTGGTTTCTAAGGAGAGCCAAGGTAGCATTGGGGTCTTGGAATGTGTTTTGTCCTTCTGCCTAGGAAAATACTGAAGTTAAGTTACAATAGTAGACTATAGAGCTACAAGTATTTGTGTAAAGAATACTGAAAATATATAAAAGAAAAAAATCGCAAAAATCAATACGGCATTATTTTCCCACTTTTTTAGAGACTAACAAGACTCTATCTTGTCTATTCTCTACTGTGTATTTAACCACAGCACCAGTTTACACAACTGGCTGTCCCACTAGTTATTGTGATTATACAGATGCCAATTATAACTACAGCTATTATGAACACTTCTTTTATCCAGGCCCTGTTTGGTAACCATGAGTTACCAAAGGGCTGAAGGTAAGTCAAAGTAAGGGTGCTGAAGATATAGTCAAAGTTTAAGGTGTTATTTCTGAAAGCTACTTTATGTAAAATATGAGTCTGCTTCCAAATGTCAGCCAAATCCTTCTTAGTTCTTCCACTCTGGTCCACATAACAACAAGTGGTATTAATAATAGCCCATATTGTGCAGCCAGTATGAAATTGAGAGCCATTGTGTTCTGCATAAACATGATACATACCATGGATTTCTTCCTGTAAGGCTGAAATTGCGTCTACAGTCTGCCATTCAATATGTTCAATAATGGCTGAGATGTTTATAACTGCCCTCTCCAGCTCAACAATTCTGAAAGAGGGAATGAGAGTTCTGATTATACTATGGAAGCATTCAAAGCATTCAAAGACATTCAGTGTGGGGACTAACAAATCTTTTCTTCCTCCCTTCTGAATTTTCAATCTGATCAGATATTGTTATATTTGGAGTTACAGCCCCAAGGGCACAAACCTGAGCTTTATCTATGGACAGGATTTTCCAGGCCTTATTGTCACATATCCAATACCACTCTGTCCCAAGTGGTAGAATTAGTCTCCATAATGTCAATTCCATTTTTCCTCACAGTTCTTGGGCTTATTTTTTCCATTAATCTGGTCTTACGGCAGTAGGCAGGCAGAATGGCCTTTCTTGTGACGTTTTTAACTGCACAAGGAATTGCATCATTCCTATGATCTGTTAGGCTGCTCAGGGGTATAGGAGGCAGAAGAGTCTCATTGACTTGTACCACTTTTTGGTACAGTTGCTTCCATTAAAACGCCAATCAGTGGCCAGTTACTACCCCCACTGAAAGGCAGCAATTGAGTATAAATCCAGTAATTGTTCTTATTAAGAGCTTTGGATACATTTTGGACTAGATTCCCATGCAAATCGTGGGGCCAACCCTAAGTCATGGTTTCATCAGCAAAGCAATTTCCCAGCTGTTTTGGGACTTGTTTTCCCTTTTGGGACTTGTTTTCCCTTTTAAGACCTCTGCAATGCATAATAGCTACCTCTGAAAGCTTCCAAATACACTTGATTCACACTTAATTTTGTTACCTTGAGCAGTTAGTAGCCCTCTCTCCTGTCAAAGGGGTCCGTGGGCATAGACGACACTAAGGACATATTTGGAATCAGTACACATATTCATCTTCTTTCCCTCACTCAGTTCTAGAGCTCTAGTCAGTACCATGAGTTCAGCCTTCTGATGGCAAGGTCTTTGCCTCAATCACCTTGTCCATGGTTGTTACTGCATAGCCTGTCATTTGCTTACCACTTCTCATTAAGCTACTTCCATCTGTACACAGTTCCCAGTCTGGACTCTCCAGAGGCACGTCCTTCAGGTCTGGTCTGCTGGAATAGGCCTCTTCTATTGTCTGTGAACAGTCATGCTCAGGCATGATGTAAATTCATGTGGATAACAAAAACATTGCAGGATTTACAACAGATTTTGGTTTTAGGGTAACATATCCCATTCCAACAACACAGAGTGATACTTAAGCATTCTGCTAGGAGATAGCCAGCATCCCCCCTTTTGCTCCAGTACAGTGATCACTGTATGGGACACATACTTGAATCTATACTGCCCAAGGGTGATTCTATGGGCTTCTTGTATCAGGATGACATTAGCTGCCACACCTTTCAAACACCTGGGCCACCCCCATTGTCTAGCTGTTTTGAAAAGTAGGCCACAGCCTTTTATTGATATCCAAGGTGTTGCACAAGTATCCTCAGAGTAAAATTCAGTTGCTCATATGTATAGAATTCAAAAAGGCTTAGTTAAGTCTGGCAGCCCCAGAGCTGGGGATGACATCCAGGAACACTTCAGCTGTTTAAATGCAGCCCCTGTGTTCTCTCTCCACATGATAGTTCCCTTTTCAGCTGCCTTAAGAGCTCCATATAGAGGTTTTATCAGTAGTACATAATTTGGTATCAATAAGCAGCACCAACCTACCATTCCCAGGAAGGCTTGCATCTCTCTCACAGTGTGGGGCTCTAGAAGATGACAGATGTCTTCTTTCTGTTCTCTGCTGCGTTGTTGATGTCCATGGAAGATTTCAAGCCCCAAGTAGACTACTGTTTCCCTGGCAACCTGTGCCTTCTCTTTCAAGACTCTATACTCAGTTCCAGAAAGTTCAAAAGACTTAGAGTGAGTTGGATGCAGTCACCTCATGTTCTAGCTGCAATTCAGATATCATCAACTTATTAGAGAATAACCCCTCCTGATTCTTGTCTTCTCCAATCCTCCAGTTCCTTTGCCAACTGGTTTCTGAATATTGTTGGGCTGCTTTTGAATCCCTGGGGTAGAACCATCTAGGTGAGCTGGGTTTTCCTCAGGATTGTCTCGGGATTATCTCACTCAAAAGCAAAGAGTTCTTGTTTATTCTTATGCACAGGAATAGAGGAAAAGGCATCCTTGAGATCTAAACAGTGAACCACCCTTAACCTGTCAGCATGGTCAAAAGAATGTAGAGGTTTGCTACAACTAAGTTTATATCTTCTGTTATTTTGTTAATTTCTCTTAAATTCTGCACTAATCAATAACTCTTACCATTTTGGCTTCTTTACTGGAAGGATGAACATGTGGTATCTAGATTCATATTCCACTAATAACCCAAATTTAATGAACTTCTCAGTTATAGATTCTAATCCCCTATGGCCTTCTAACTTCAAAGGGCGGTGTTTCTGCCTTGCCAGTGTAGCCCCTAATTTGACTGTAATACTCACAGGCTCAGTTCTTTTGCATGTCCCAGGAAAATCACTGGCCCACAGTATTGGAATTACAGCATATTCAACTTCTTTGGGAATTTTGCCATAATTCTCCTGTAAGAAAATAACAGCTGCTTTGACAAATTTAGTTTTGGAATTATAACTTTCACTCCTACCTTCTTTAGAAAATCTGATTTCTGCTTCTAATTTCCACAGTAAATTCCAACCTAATAATGGTTTTAGGGAGTTTGGCATATAAAGGAATTGGTAAGCCACCCAGTGTTTTCCTAACTTAAATTTTAAAGGTCCGAAGAAGGCCTTGTTTCACTGACCCTGTGGAGGCACCAATCCCATTCATAGTATCTTGACTCAGTTTCCCTTTTAAAGTATTTAACACAAAATATCTTCCCCCATATTTACCAGAAATTCAGCATCCTCTTTCCCCAGCTCAGCTATAACTTAAGGTTCTGCTGGGTGGGAAAATCCCTTCAGTCCCCATCAGTTCCCATTCACAGCTAATTCAGGTACTTTTTGCCTGCATCAGCTACTCGTTCTCCCAGTTTCCCTTTTTCTTGCAAGTAGCCCATTGATCTTTGTCTGGAGGAGGAGTACTCCTTTTCAATACATTAGCTGACTTTCCCTGATCACCCCTTCTATTCTGCTGGCGTCTATCACTGTCTGTTGAATCTCTATTTTGATATACATTCCAGGCTGTATTCAGCAATTTACCTATGTCATTCATCTCACCCATCTTTGACAGCTTATTCTTTATGTCATTGGCCTACAAACAAATAAGCCAGGTGGGTTTGCTCTGCAGGTGCCTTGAGGTCCAGATTTGTGTATTTTCATGCAGCCTCTTTGAGCCTAGTCAAGAAGTCTGTAGGGGTTTTATTTCTGGGGTTTTATTTTGTGCCTTCGTATAATTTGGACCAAGTCACTGCTTTAGGAACGGCATGTTTTAGGCCAAGTACTATCCAATTCTGATAACATTTTAACTTTGCCATTTGTTCTGCCACATAAGGGTCCCAACCTTAGTCAGCTAAAGGGAAAAATATTGTTAACTGGGCCTTGAAGATTTCCAGCTGTAAATAGAGTCTCTGTCGCAGATACAACAGCCTTATCAACCATCTCTTTTTCTGTTTCATCTAATAATGTGTCTAGCATTACATTCAGATCACTCCAGTCTGGGTTTTGTGTCTTAATAGCCCTGTTAACAAGATTAGCTACCTTCTCTGGATTGTCTCTCTGTCGTTCAACTGAGGCTTTCCAGTGTTGCAGAGGAAACAGTGTTTATATGTAAATCACCCCTTGATTCCCAATAGCTCAGCCTAAAGGTGCTTGTATGGCAGACTCCTCCCTTTCTGATTCCTCCTTTTTAGATCTGGTATGTTTTGCTACTGGGTCGGGTGCTTCTATGGCCTCTCGGGCTGCTTTCCCCCTTTTCCTTCTCACTACAGTGGCTGCAGCGGCTTTGCCTTCGGTTTCATCTTCTGAGGGGCTATCGGCGTGGGAAGCACGGCGCTCACTTTCAGTGCGGGCTGTTCCGCTGGGTGTTACTCGGCGGAGCGCCCCCCGGGCCGGGCCGCGCTCCCCCAGCCCGCCGGGCCGTGCCCCATCTCCGCTCCCGTCACTGCCCTCGGGGCGCTCGGGGGCTGCGGCGGCCCTGGCGCTGTCTCCGCTTCTGACACCAGAGCCGCGGCGGGCAGAGACGGCGGTGGCAGCTCTCCTCCCCACCCCACCAGTGGCGGGGACAGTGCGGGGGATGCTGCTCCCCCCTGCCCGCGCAGAGCGGGAGCCACCAGATCCACATCAGGCGTGTCGAGCTTACCAACACAGACCGGGCTAGCAAGAGGCTCCTCCTTCTTATCCTTTGTCTTTACTCTTAAAATCATTGCAAAACAGCCTTTTTCAAGTTTGTATGCATCTTCTCTGAGACTGAAGTTTTGATAAAAATTCTGCTATTAATTCACTTTCTAGGCTATCAAAGTGAGGCCACCCCCTCCTCCTCCAAATTTTTGGGTCAGACAGATTTCTGTACAGAGTCGAGTTAATTCTTCCATGATAACAGGCATTCTCCTGCTTGCCAGGGAATGCCAATGTTGTAATATCAAATCTAACACGGAGTCACAGGTTATGTGCATGCCTTTGTTGGAAAATACACATCCCATGTTCTTAGTTACAAAAAGAAAAAAAAAAAAAAAACCAAACAAAAACTAAGAAAAGAGCTACTAGCTGCAGACTCTGACCCAGGATTTCAACTCACACTTTCCACTCCCAAAGCAAATTCCTAAGCTTTGTGCAATCCTTTTGGGATTCAATTTAACCACCTTCATAAGTACATGGAGCTCAAATTTACAGGAAACCATTTTTGGTTCCGCTGCTGGAAGCAGAATCTAGAATCTAGATGCTTGGCTGGTCAGGGACTTTTTTGATGTTCCAGCCTAATGTGTTTAAAGTCCCAGCCTAATGTGTCTGCTCATAGGCTGTTTATTCACCATGTAGGGGACACATGAATTGATCAGACTCTCTGCCCCAGGTCCCTGTCTTCTTTAGAATCCATTTCTAAGGTATTTTATCACAACTTTTAATTTGTATTTGTTTTCTTGGAACCTAGATAGTTACTTCGATCAATGGAATTAGCTACCCTATATTAGCCAAATATGGTCTAAAACCCCCAATTCAGCATCTTCCTGCTGTTCAAGAAAATGTGTGGACACAGTTGCGCACAGTGACTTTGTTCAGTGCTTGCATTTCTGTTTTGGTAGTACAGAAAGGCATTTTCTCTGTACAGTAAATTACAGTAGCATCATCAACATGGATAATAACTTTGATCAATTTGAATCAAGAAAAGAATATCTCTCATTACCAGACATGAAAAAAAAAAAAAAAAGTTGAACAGTTATTATTACCATCCTGAAAAAAACACATCATCCTCCATACTGAAGTTGTTGATTTTCCATAAAATTGAATGCCATTCTGTCAATTAGTTTCATTAGTAAAATCTAAAGTTAGAAAGAAAACCTACCTGTAAAGAAAGACTGAAATATAATGGAAGATTGTTAAGAAAATATGGTTCCAAACAGGCATGCCTTCTCTTGGAGTTTTTGAAGCGTGTCAGAGAAGAACATTTGATCTTGGGTCAAACAGCGTCAGTGTAGCCTTCACAATGATGATGATGTCATGATTTGACAGTGGAATGATTTCATGTTGCTATCTACTTACTCATGACAAGAGCCATTGCATTCAAACCACTTTTCAGATGCTTTGATTCATTCCTGCCTTACTGCTCTTTCCCACTTTTCTCAGGATTGCACACTTGCACATCTCTACATGCATCTTCCCAGCTCTAGCTTTGCTTTTTCTCACTCTTATTTTTTTCCTTTCTCTTTTTTTTCCCCAATTAATGAAACCATCACTTGAGAAATTAATATAGATTCTATTTACTACTCAGTGCAGGATATTCTCTTCTTGTAATCTTTGGGGTTACATGATCTTTTACAACTGTGATGGCAATTGTATGTAACGCATTGTCCAAAAAGATATTATATAACGAATCAGCTTGCTACTGCTGTTACCTTTGTATATGTTTCATTCACTCTATTTTGCTCCCCTGACCTGGCTAGAAATAGAGTGGGCAGTATTGACTTTCACTACCAATTGCTCTATACTGTCTCTGGGGTTGCTGCTCAAGCATCCATTTGCCTCTGTTATACAGATAATAAGTTATCTTTAAAGATATATGGCAGTCCTGGCTTAGAGGTGGTATTCCTCAATTTAGTATTCCCACTAAAAAAAAGAAATACATATACTGTTCCCCTTTCCTTCCATCCAACTGGAGGCACAAAAGGCAAAGATTATGGGTTAAAAACAATTTACAGCAATGAGATAAGAGAACAAACAGTAACAGCAACAATATTAATGATAGAAGTACACAAAAGAGTGATTCACATGCAAAAATGCTCACTGCAGACCCCATGACAATTAACAACACAAGATGGCTTCTGCTACATTTTCTCAACTGGAAGAAACCCCATCTTGCCAGAAGAGAGCCCCTTCACCCTGCCCCATCAATGATATCAGGTCATAGAGAATAACCTCTGTGTTCTAGCCATGCTCCTCCTAGCTACCACAAAATTTAATCCTGTCCTGGCCAGAACCAGAACAATGGCCAATTAGAAACTATATTTTTGAATCTGTGTTTAGTTTTCAGAAACTTCAAAATCTTTCAAGACTGAGAATCCTGTATGACTTACATTTTCCCAATAATCATACAGGCACTGGTAGTGCCTCACGCAACTTGACATGGGAGGAGGAAGGGGAGCTGGGGATGAAGGAGTGAAGTTGAGGAGTGTCTTTGATTCTTACCACCAAGAAAATTAATCTTTCCCAAGTTGATTCTGTTTTACCTATGATAATAATTAGCAAGTTGTCACTCTGTCTTTATCTCAGCCTATGAGTTTTCAATCTTATTTTATTTTCCCTTGTTGTGTGTAAGAGTAGTGAAAGAGCACCCAGGTTGGGTGGGTGTCGGGTCAGCCAAGTCAACACAACACTTACAGCATGGGTGCATTAGTCCATGCGCCAAGTGGACTCAAACTTGAGCCTTTGTTAGACTTTTCATGTGGTAGTGTAAAATGAGCAGGCACTATATCCAACAACTAAATAATTTAAATAATGACTAAAAATCCCAGCATCACCATGTCATTAAACTTCAAACTGCATCAGGAACAATGCCAGTATAGTTTGTACCTGTAGTGTTGTGCTGGTTCTCCTTGCAAGTTGGAGATCTGAATTTGCAACATATTGGTGCTCAATAATGTAAAGAAAGAGATCTATTAATAACATTACATAAAATACACCAAAAGGTTTTTCATACAGTGGATTTATATTCAGCAGTAAACACATAGTGGAGAACACACAGAAATGCCATTCCTAGAATTACAGAATCGTAAAATGATTTGGGTTGGAAGGGATGGACACGACTGCTTGCTCTGGACTGCAAGTGCACATTGCTGGGTCATGTCCAGCTCCTCCTTCACCAGCACCCCCAAGTCCTTCTTGGCAGGGCTATTCTTGATCCATTCTCTGCCCAGCTTGTATTTGTACTAGGGATTGCACTGGACTGGATTCCTCTTTGATATTTTTCTCTGGCAGTACAAAGATTTATTTATGACTTTTCTAGACAAAACTGAAACTGGATGTTCAAGCTGAATAAGGTGAAAGCAGGGGAAAAAAGCCATGAAATGACGTTGAGCAGAACAGGGGAAAAATGAGTGAGAAAAGAACAATATACTTCCTGACATTATTGGAAGTGGAATCCAAGGAAAAAAACCCTTATTTCCTGATCAAAAATATCTGTTTAGGCAATTCTTAAGGACCATCAAATAAATACCAGCTTAGAAACAAGGACACTTCATTCTATTTACTCCTACTCCTGTATTTCTATCCTCCTAGTCTTCTATTTCTATACTCCCACTCCTTCATTCCATGTCTCCTCCTACCTCCACAGGAACTGAATGTGATGCTGGATTCTGTCCTTTAATGTTTTTCAAACAATGAGCCTAAGATTGGCTGGGTGCCAGAGTATTTTTTTTCTCTGAGTTGACGAAATGTTTTGGAAATTGTGTTTGTCTTTGCCTATAATTCTGAAAAATATTACTTTTCTGGGAAAATTAGATGTTTTTCTTGGTGTTTTCTAAATGCTATCAACCATATATACATTTCAGTTAATTACTAAATTCCCAGTCTTCCAATTTTCTATATGACTATCATCTTGAGAAAGTTCAAGCGGTAGTGCAATCAAGTGAGTTTTCTTACTGTAATAGACAAAGTCTCCCTATCTAGTTTTTGTTCAGTTTTTAGTTTGGATTCTACAGAATAATGCCAGCTCTTACTTCTGAAAAACTTCACTCCTCCACGGCTTTTAAACAATAATATTAAATTTTTGCTATAGTTTTTTTACTTCATCCCAACTGCCTCATCTTGCCAAAACAGTGTTATTTCAGGCTCCTTTTAATAGTTAAGACATGTTAAATGAATGTTGCATGACCTCCAGGACAGCATCCAGCACAGTATTAAAATCCTCTGTAAATAAAAAGAATGTAAATCTTCCCTGGAAAAGAGCTAATAAGCTGAAAATTTGTTATGATGTGTATTATATGAAAAAAAGTGATTCCATATTAAAAAGCATTCTTGTTGTTATTTTGTCTTTTTCTTCTTTCTGAAAAACCACTACCACTGAACTCAAACAAATGGCTTTTCAAAAAGTATAGGCCAAAGATGAAGACTACCACAGAAGAGGTATTTCTTTTAAAAAGAGGTATTTATGGGAGCTAATTATTTTTGACCAAGGAAGCATAGGAAAATTTAGCTAAAAAAATTATTCTACTCAGAATGCAAAACACACTAAGGCATGATTAGATGCTTTTATAATGCTTAACTCAAACTTACAGCTCAAAAGGGAGTTCTGGCAGTTGTCACTAATATCTCTATCAGCCAGTTGTGCTTTAGCAGCTGAAAATACATTTGGATGTTGACAATCACCAAAAGAGTGCTGAAAACAGGTCAGAACACATCCAATTGGTTCTAAATCTAAATCTAAATGTGGGCTGCAGGTACAATTTCCATTGAAGTTTTCTCCATTGTAAGAAGTATCTAGTGGACTTAGGGAAAACTCAGAGACTAGGTGACTGAAACAGTGGTGGAGCAGCTGCTCTGCAAGAAAAAATCAGAAGGACCAGCTCAATTTAATGATCTTCTAGTTCTCTTTTTGATAGGAAGTTGTATCTAGAAGTCTAAAATAGTCAATGGATTACCCTGACAGGAAATCTCAAAGTATGAAAAAAATTCTGAGTCAGAGCAAGGTCATTTAATGTTGCACGGGCACGTATTATTAGGAGAAAATAAGAATTCAATATTGTCCTCATTCTGGCCAGGACAGGGTAAATTTTTGCAATAGTCAGGAGGAAGCATGGCTAGGACATGAAAGTTATTCTGTACTACCTCACATCATTTTCTTGGAAGGAGGGGAGGGGGCCCTTCTGGTTTGGGTGGCTTGGTGGTAGTGGGGTATTATTGGGTGGTCTCTGTGTGGCGAGCAATCATGTTTGAATGGTTTGTCTCTCATGCACTATTATTAATACTGTTGCTGTTATTGTTTGTTTTCCTATTTCATTTGCTGTTTCCAGTAAATGGTGCTTATCTCAGCCTGTGATCTTTACCCTCTGTACCTCCAATTCTCCTCTCCAGCCACCCACACAGGGAGGTGGAGGAGAAGGGTAGTGAGTGAGCAGTCCATGGTTTTGACCGCTTTATTGGGAACACTAAATAGGGGAATACCATTTCTAAACCATGACAAATATATATTGCGTAAAAATGTCAAAAGTGATTAAACTAGTAATGATGGAACGGTGAACAGGAGAACTAAAAGTATTATTGTAATTACACGCTAAATAGTTAATGAATTAATTCAATTTCTTGACTTGGTCCAATCTTACCCAGTATAGCTCTGGAACACGTCTGGCAATGAAAGTCATATGAGAACATTTTCTGCCTGTGCTGATAGTTGCCTCTGGTTGGTCTTCTTCCAGTCAATGTGCACAGGCATTCAGAGGGGATACCTGGCTGTTCAGCAGTAGCTCTCTGTGTGTCTTGCTTCCTTAAAGTAGCTGGGAGATGTTTTATCTCAAAAATGTTGTGTTCTTCAGGCTTTAGAATCCCTTTGCAACATAATCTTATGTGTTAATATAACAAATCTTGAATGAGGACAGACAATATTCCTCCTTTCAAATTCTATTTCAAAGTATATATTTTTATATAAACCTATTTTATTCTATGTGATGATGTTACATACATTTAACCAGCAGATAAAAAGTGTATTTCTTTATATAAGCCATTGGTACATCTATCTCTTGATAGAGCTATTGAGCACTACCCTCTGGATGTGACCATCCAACCACTTATCCCTTTAACAGTCCAGTCACCAAATCCATCTCTCTTCCATTTGAAGAGAAGGATGTTGGCAGGACTGTGTCAAAAGCTTAACAGAAGTCCATATAAATGGCATCTGTAGCCTTTCCCCTGTCCACTGATGCAATCACTCCATCATAGACCACTGGCTTGCTCAGGAAGACTTGTCTTTGAGGAAGTAATGCTGGGTGTCTTGAGTCATCTCCCTGTTCTCCCTGTGCCTTAGTACACCTTCTAGGAGGATCTGTTCCAGGATCTTCCCAGGCACAGAGGGGAGGCTGACAGGGTGGTTGTTACCACCCTTGTTTCTACCCCTTATAAAGATGGGTACAGTATTTCCTCTTTTCCAGTCCCCTGGGACCTCACATGACTGTCATGACTTTTCAAATATCATGGAGAGTGGCTTGGCAACTACATCAGCAAAATTGCTCAGGACTCTGCAATGTATCTCATCAGGTTCCATAGATTTATGTACATTCAGGTTCCTCAGATGGTCACAAACCTGATCTTTATTTACAGTGGGAGGGACTTTGATCCCTCAGTCCTCATCCTGCTACACATCCACATGAGAGACATGAGAAAAGATGTTGCTATTGAGAACTGAGGCAAAAATATTGTTGATTACTTCATTCTTCTCCTCATCCTTTGTTACTAGTTTTCCAGCATTGTTTATCAGGGGAATACTTGTTCTCTGACCTTTGTGTTTTGCTTAATGTGTCTGTAGGAGACCTCTTGTTATTCTTTTCATCCCTTAATAGGTTCAGTTCCAGCTTTGCCTTGGCCTTCCTCACTCCATCCCTATACAAAACTGAACTTTATCTCTTTATGCTTCCAAGGTCACCTATTCTTGTTTCCACTGTCTGCATTCTCTTTACTTTGACCAACAGTTTCCTGCTCAACCATGCCAGTCTCCTGCCTTCCTTGCATTTTTTACTCCTGGGGACTGGTAGTTTTTGTGCTTAAGGATTAATTCCTTAATGATCTGACAGTTCTATTCCACATCTTTGTCCCTGAGGGCAGCCTTTTTGGGTTGTATGGTCACATCCAAAGGGTAGTGCTCAATGGCTCAGAGTCCTTATGGACATCAGTGACAAGTGGTGTCACTCACAGGGGCACCCCCTTACTGGGGCAGCGTTATTTAAAATCTTCATTAATGACACAGACAAAGGGGTTGAGTGTTACCTCAGGAAATTTGCTGTTGCTACATCTGAAAGACAAGATGCCATCCAGAAGGACCTGGGCAAGCTGGAGGACTGGACCCATGGCAGTCCCATGAGGTTTAACAAGACCAAGTGCAAGGTGCTGCACCTGGGTTGGAGCAGCCCCTGGTTCCAACACAGGCTGGGGGATGATCAGATGGAGAGCAGCCCTGCAGAGAAGGACTTGGGGGTGCTGGTGGGTGAGAGGCTGGACATGACCCAGCCATGGGCACTGCCAGCCCAGAGAGCCAAACGTGTCCTGGGCTGCATCCAGAGCAGGGTGGGCAGCAGGGCCAGGGAGGGGATTCTGCCCCTCTGCTCTGCTCTGCTGAGACCCCACCTGCAGGGCTGCACCAGCTCTGGGGTCCCAGCACAGGAAGGACATGGAACTGATGGAGAGAGTCCAGAGGAGACCACCAAGTTGATCAGAAGGATGGAGCACCTCTCCTGTGAGGAAAGGCTGAGAGAATCGGGACTGTTCATCCTGAAGAAGAGAAGGCTTTGGGGTGACCTAATCTCAGCCTTCCAGTACCTGAAGGGAGCCTACAAGAAAGAAAGTATTTACAAGAGCACATTGTGACAGGATAAGGGGGGATGGCTTCAAACTGAAAGAGAGCCAGTTTAGATTGGATATTAGTAAAAAATCCTTTACTGTGAGGGTGGTGAAGCACTGGAACAGGTTGCCCAGAGAAGGTGCGAATCCCTGTAGAAGATTTCAAGGCCAGGCTGGATGAAGCTCTGAACAAGCCAGTCTAGTGAAAGATGTGCCTGTTCATGGAGGGGGGCTGGAACTAGATGATCTTTAAGGTCCCTTCCAGCCCAAGCCATACTATGCCCAGCACCCAGTTGATTTTATAATATCTGACAGCTACCTTAATGAAAATCCATGCTTTCTATCCTTTCTCAGCATTATTTCTGAAAGTTAGCATATATTTCAAAATTAGTGTACAGTAATTACTACTGTTACTATAACTTTGGCAGTTGAGGCTGTGTAGATTTGTGTAGTGAATCAGAAGCAAATGACAAACTTTGTGCAAAGAAACCACGGAAATTGTTCCCAATATAGGGAAAAAGTTAGGATCAAGAACAGTTAGCTAAAAGTGTTCTTTTCCTGCATATAAGACCTTTCAGCTTAATTTCAGAAGGAAAAAAAAAGATGTTATTTCACATGGTATATTACATATTCAATTTATATGCTTATGTACACAATTATATAAAATGATACATGTTATATATTTTCTTCCCTATACAATGATATATATTGTATGTATGATATCTTATTTAATATATGTTATAGCAATAGTACATCATGTTGCTATTTTTGTTCATGCTGCCTTTCTATATCCTCCACACTCAGTATTTACTCATCTCCTAACTTTAGGGAATTAAATTTTCTGGGTGAGTTTTTCAGTGTTAGGTCTTGTTACAGTTATGACTTTCAGAATTCATCTAAATAATTTTCAGTGCAACTTTTGGAGGGGTAATAATTTATTTTCAAAGACTTTTGTATCTAGATGGTTGATAGGGTTAAACAGCAATTTTCAAAAAGAGAAAATAAATTTAAAGTAGGAAAAAGGGAGATAGTGAATAACAAGAAGAGAAAAAAGGAGAGCAAAAGTTTTCTGTACATATCTAATAGTGAAAGAAACAACAATCTTTTGAGAATACAAACCAAGCCAATGGTAGATAAATTAAAAAAAAATTCTATTTCCACTGAACAAGTCCTGCTTTACATTCAGTCATTGTTACGTGGATGTGGAGCTTCCAAGGCTACAAAAAGGAGTGCTAATCCATGGAATGGAGGGAATGCCCAAATATTGCAGGGAGAAAAGAACTGAATCTATTGCCCCATGTCCAACCCAAAATTTCTAAAACAAAGAATATTCAGCACTTTTTTCCTTCCTTAGTCCATAAAATATTTTCTGCTTCCATCTTGTCCCAGTTTCCTCTTTCATTTCAGGTTTTTTGAAGCATATTTTCTTACCATTGCTTCAGTTTCCAGTGCCCAGTCCATGCTGCGAGAGGTTTTGTATAATGGAGGATTACCACAAAACTTCTGTCTTCAGACCAAGTTTCATACCTTTTTGGATCTCTTGGTGTGAAAACAATGACTCTTTTCTTTTTAACTTGATGTGCTTTTGGGTTGCCCTGAAGTAGACATGGAGATTCTGCAGTTTGTCACTCTAGGTGTGTGTTGAAGGGTCAAGTCCTGTTACAGTATAATGCAAATAATAAGGAGCACTGGGCAATTGTCATTATGCAACTATGAGCTTCCAATAAAAATATGATAAAGCTATCTAATAACGGCAGAATGAAATAACTATTTCCTCCATGCTTTAAGCAGATTTACAGGCTCTTCCAGTACATCTTTGCTTGATGAATCTTGCCACCTAGCAACAAAGGACCCTCTCAGGCTTCTGGACAAAAGCTATACAGAGCTGCCCTGTCAGCAGCTCTTAAAACCTGTCAAATGTTCTGGAAATGTTGCTTTTTTCCTTTTTTGCACTTACTTAGCATTAAACCCCACTAGCATTCTGCAGAACCAAGGAAAATAATTTTTAGCTATTTAGTTTTGGAATCAGACAGCCATTTAAAGCCAGCTTGGAAGCAGGCTTTAAAAGGCTAGATAGGAAAGTTAAAAAAAAAAAAAAGAGAAAGGACAAAATGTGAAGTGGTTCCTTTAACACATCCTTACTAGACAGTAAGTGATAATGCGGAAGAGCACCAATCAAGAAGGATACCTTCCAGACATCCTCATAAAGTCAAGAGAAAACATCCGCTGCCCACCTACTAACAGGGTAAAGTGCACACCCCCTTCTCATCTCCTGATGTCTCTAAGAAAGCTAACATTGGTTATGGTCTGAGACTGAGAAATGCTTGTACTCTTGAATCAGATTAAAAAATTAAATTATACATTAACAAAAAAAAAACTCACAAGAGCATATGGCCTAAAAAGATACAGGAAGAAAACAATGAGAACAAAAAGTGCTTCAACAAATTCAGCAAAATGATGACTGGTGAAGAAGACATCATTTGCCAAAGTGACAGAATTGGGTCTGTTTGGGACTGTTCTCTACAGAGACATCTGGTATCTCACCAAATTACTTCATGCTTTTGAAGCTCTAAAACAGTAAAGGGAATTGCCTTTGACTATAAAAGAAAGTAGTGATTATAGTCGCAAATGCAATATATAGGATATATTACAAAATAAATGAGATCTCTAACCAAAGAGAAAACGTAAAACAACAGTAAAAATTACGTGGCATGTGGGCTCTTCTCGCTATTCACTGGGCCCTGCAGAGGCTCTGGGTTATGGCTGGCATGGCAGGACTGTGCCCTTTGTTGGGCAGAAGGTCAGTGCCCCTTCACAGCTCCTTGTTTGGGGCTGCAGCTGCTTCCCACCAGCCAGGGCACAACCTGCAGCTTGCACTCCAAGCTACCTGCACTAGGAGTGTCCTGCAACAAGTCTGTGGGCGTGCAAAAGGCCCACATGTGGGAGACTGGAACGCAGAACAAGACATCATCACAAGTACCCCACAAAGCCTGTGTTTAGTTTGACACTTCCTCAGTAATCCTCCCTACTGGACGGTGTACCAAAAGCTCTGTGTCATGTGCAGCAAAATTCTGTGTAGCAAAAAATCCCAACCCAATCCAAACAAAACAAAACACCGAAACAAAACCACCCCCCCCGCCCCCCATCCCAAACTAAATAAAACCAAAACCAACCAACCAACCAAAAAGACAATGCCTCAAAAAACCCCACCCAAACCAAAATCAAACCAAACTAAAAAAATTAGAGTTGCAAATAGAAAGAAAATCTAAAGCACTGAATCAAATGCTGAGAAAAGGGACACTTAACATTATTTTTTTAAGAAAACCAAGGTTGGTAGGGAGCAACTGGAAGCAGTTTCTCAGCAAGATTCTGAATTTCAGTTTTGGAGATACCTGTAACTAAGTAGTATGAACAAGAAACCTTTAAAAGTAAAGATTCTTGAAAATATATGAATTTTGTTTTGCTTGAGTTTAGTCGGTGACACTGAAAGTTATGGCAAGCACTCGAAATATTTTGTCATACAGTTACGGAAACATTGGTTTTGCCATTTCACTGGTAATGGTCCTGTGTTTCTTGTCTTTTACATTGAATTCCCCAAATGTCACAGTGAAACAATTTGTACAGATGGTGATGTCAGACTTACTGAAATAAGTCTTGTTCTGGTATACTTGATAGCTCTTAAGGTGCTTCAGTTGCTTCTGATGTCAGTCAAAGACAGAGAGTAACATTGCATTTGCGTAAAGACAGTCTCCTCTGAATGTTCTAGTGGCCTAGAATGTGTCTAGTTTCTGTGGAAAGCACTCTGGAGTTTGCTCTCCTTCAGAGTTTAAACCCCGCTGCCTACGAGCAGATTACAAGCATAATTTTTTAAATTACCAAATTGCTCTTAGTCATCAACCTGCAGTAATAATTTTTCCTAACTCGCTGGTGTCCCTATCCATGAATGAACTGCAGGTTCTAGGAGCAGCACCTGGACTCCATTTTGAGTTATTCTGCCCTAAATGTCACACCGCATAATGCACTGTACTGAATGTTAATGAAAACTCTGGGATCCCGCGAATGTAACCTAGCAACCTGATGGGAAACACAGCTGTGAAATTCTAATTTGTAACCCTGTTGGACGGCTCAGGGCCCCGGCCTGCGGCTACTGCTGTACATCAAATCGTCTCCCTACCTGCGGAGCTCCTACACCGCCTGCTTTGCTGACGGAAAGCTGAAGCAGTGCCTGCTTTCTTCCTTTCTTCTAGCATCGCGGTGTTGGCTTTTGGTTTGTTTTATGGGTTTCGGCTGGTGTGGCGTTTGTTTTTTTGTTGGGTTTTTTTTTTGTGTTTTTTTTCTTTTTTTTTTCTGTTTTTGTTTTTGTTTTGTGTGTGTATGTGTGTGGTTTGGGCTTGGTTTTTTGTTTTAGTTTTTTATTAGTTTGTTTTTCTTCCGGAAAGGGAAGCGGTACTCTCTTGTACGGCACTGTTGCTATGTAACACCCCCGGGCGCGGCCATTTTGAACGCGGGCGGGAGGGCGGCGGGGCGGCGGCCAATCGGGGCCAGCCTCGCGCGCCACGCGGCGGCCGCGCCAACGGTGCCGGGCCCTGGTGCGGGCTGCGGGAACGGAGGGAACGGGTAACGGGTAACGCTGCGCAATGCCGGGTAGCGGTGGGTGGTACAGCGGGTAACAGCGGGTAACGCTGCGCAATGCCGGGTAACGGCGGGTGGTACAGCGGGTAACAGCGGGTAACAACGGGTAACGCTGCGCAGTGCCGGGTAACGGCGCCTAACAGCGGTGACGGCAGGCCCACGGCGCGGAGGGGGAGCAGGCTGTAGTCGGTTCCGGGAAGATGGGGCCGTCAGGGCCGGGGGCGGCGGGGCCGTTGTGGGCGCGGGAGCGACCGACTGATGGCTGTTCCGGGCCGGTTCTGGCGAGCCCTCGGGGTGTGGCGGACAGCCCAGCCCCCGGTTGATGCCTGCTCAGTGGTGTGCGATCTGAAGTGATTCCCTGAGTCGGGGTTTCGAGTCGGGGGTAGCATAAAAGCACCCCTATTTTTACCTCGGTGCTAACCGGAGCAGTGTGTGGCTGTGTGCAGTGTTCCATCCTTACACGCAGTTGTGCAGCAGGTCCTGTAAAGGGTGCCTGGCCCCGGCAGACCCCCAGGCCGCGCTTGGCAAGGCGCGCCCACCCGGGGTGAGCGCGGCTCGGCCTCCCCGTGCGCCCCGCAGGTCGGCATGCGGCCGTGGCGGCGCTTTTGGCTGCCCTCTGTTTGTCCACCCTATATACATTTAGCCAGCTGGTTATTTTAATCGCTGCAAACTCATAGGTTCCTGAAAAGGAGCTGGATTTTTCAGGTTTACTGTGTGATGTGATGTTCTCGTAATTTGTCGCTAGCTAGTGTGATTTCTTGGATCCGTATTGAGGAGATAATTATCGTCTATACATTCTCAGAGCCAGTCAAGTCAAAGATGGTATCAGGTTAGTGGTATCACTCCCTTCAGTGCAGAAGAGTTCAAATATATAGTTTTCCATTTGGAAAACATTGTGGGTCTGGTTAGTTTGTCCCTTTTTGTCTCTTCCTACAGCTGGGCTAAACTTCAGTGGTAGGGCCAGGAGCTCCTCCAGTTAGAGGTGTGGTGTTAGGGTGTTGCAGTGAAAGCCTCCATGGAAAGAATATTGCTTAAGCTCTGGAGAAAAAAGGGTAATATTTTGCACATTGATACATTACCAGAAGCCATTGGTGCCTTAAAACTGATGATCGTTTTCTGAACCTGAAGTGTTGGGTTATAATTCAGTAATTTTTGTTCCTGTGGCCAGAATGTGATCATTAAATGCTAGTAAATCAGAGCAAAAAAAAAAAAAAAAAAAAGGTGTGGAGGAACTGTATTATTAGAGTTTATATCTTATTATATTTCCAGTCATTTAGATGCTAACAATATATTCTTTTTCTAAATTATGCTTTTACAAATGGCTGTCCTCACATGCCTTTATCTGTCCAGTATAACTTGTCTTATTTGACATACAGAATATTTGAGAAGATTGGTTAAAGCTTTCTAGTCTGTGACAAATAAGAAAAAAAGTTTGCTATGTGAACGGTGTTTGATATACTGTGTGGAATACTTAATGCTGTCCTGAGTATAAATAAATAAATAAATGTATCTTCTAAATATACTGACAAATGTCCCTATTGAGACAGTAGAATTACTTAACCCTTAATAGCTATGTCATAGCAGTATTTAGAGATTCTCTTTGGAGGTTAGTAGTGTTATTCTCTGTGGGTACTGAGGTATAACAAAACTTTATGCCTGAAAAGTGCTTAATGAATTTTACTGGGATATGTATATCTGGCGTGCAATAGCAAAAATATTTTGGGAATCAAATTTTATTTTGTATGATGATAATTTAGACTTTTAACTGAAGTAGCAGAGAAATTCACAACTAGTTCTGTATGTTTCCCTTGATGGTTGGTCAGGAAGTGTCCAAGGCTTTTGGGCCGACCTTGATGCTACGGAGTTAAGTCTTAAGATGAAAACAAGGTCTCTACAACAGTCAGTGCTTAAAGATCAGGGCTTTTGTGTTCTTGACATACCTGTTAGAGTGAAACAAATAAAAATGCAGATGAGTTGTTTTTTGGTGTTTGGGGTTTTTTTCTCCAGCCCTTCATTCATTCAGCTTTACTTGCACAGGTAGTAAGCATCATAAGACATAAAGTTTTTGGCTATGCATTAAAGATGAGTAAATGCTATAAAATATCCAGAAACATTTTCATGTTTTGGATATGTGTGTTGATTTGGCATTGTGATGCAAGATAGTTATATAGTGAAAAAAAAGTTTGTCTTTTTTTCCCTTTCTTATTTTAGGGAGAAGTTTATCACATAAAAAAATGATTGAGTCAGTCAAATTAAGAAGACGGTCCATGCTGGATTTCTACTCACATTATGAACATCTTTGTGAACTTCAAGGCTCTCTCCCACTGAAAGCTGTGAAGGCTAACGTGACTCGTGATGCTATTGATCTAAATGTGGATCACATCAAAGCTACTGATTGGGCACCACTTCTGAATGCTCTCAGGCATAATAAGACTCTGACTTCTATTGGAATAAGAAGTTTACATCAACATGGTCTTGAAGAATCAGGTCTGTAGAAAAGATAAGTATGTTGATGTATGCATGTTAAAACTTCTTGCATAAAACTTTTGCGTACATTGATTGAATACATGGGGGAAAGAATTGTTATGCCTAAGGAATTACTATAATCTAAGAAAGTACACAAAAAAATGAAAGTATGATTATAATTGCTTTTAAGCCAGTAGGGACTGGATTTTACTGATGTGTCATTTTTATTTTTCACTAGGTGTTGAAAGATACAAAACTTACCTTAGAAAGAAAATTCCAGCAACTCTACCAAAAGACTTGACTGGTCAACTATGCAAAGCTGTGAAAGGCTGTCTCAGTGTATCAGATGCACTAAAACGTTTAGAACTGCAGGGTTTGCCTCTGAGGGAAAGAGACCTAGCACTTTTAACAGAGGTGAGAATATAATAGTATGTACAAATGCATAGTACATATAGTACGAAATATACAAATAGTACAAATAAATGGAAAATATGCCCAGAACAGAGAATAGTAGCAACTACTCTTTGCATGTATTTGTTGCAGACAGGGATATTTCCCTTCTAAGATATCTTTGTAGTCTTTACATATACATATAAAATGATTCTTCTGAGACTTTTTGTATAACCTGGTCTTAACTGAATGTCGCAGAAACACAAGGCTTATTAGAAAGATCTTAGCAACATCTCTGCCATGTGCTTGAGGTGTATGACATAGGCTTATGACTGAAACCACTGTGCACTTATGGGATAGAAGGGAAGTTGTGGGACGCCAAGGAGATAAAAATTTATCTTCAGATGTGTTACTGAAAAGCTCTAGTTTGCTCATGACTAGCTTCTAGGGAGGGAGGTTGCTGCTGGTTGCCCACAGGCAAGCTTCCTCTGTGCTAAAGAAATGAACTCGCTTAAACGCTTAAACTCAAGGTGAAAGTTTGCTGTTTGCTGGTTTTGACCTTTGTTTGAAACCTCTAGAGTTTCTTGTAAGGAACAGAGGATGAGTGGTTTGGATGATTTTGACTTTTTTTTTTTTTTTTTTTTTTTTTTTTTTTTTTTTTTTTTTTTGCTTTTCAAGCCAGATAACAACATTGATTATTTTATTCTTTAGGGCTTGGCCACAGCTTCATCTCTGGAGAGTGTCTCTTTAGCCCACTGCCCGATTGGAGATGGAGGGTTGGAAAGTAGGTTCAGAATCAAAACCTGTAAATATACTTTTCTCTTTTGAAGTTTCCAAATAGCTAAGCAAATTCTTCAGTATTTCCATTCTGGTTTTAAATTTGTCTATGGAGATTATAAGAGCAATCTGTACTTTATTCTGTGTAACTCAGTAGCATTTAAAGACTTGAATTTCTTCACTTCAGACTCATATCTATACAACTTTATAGTGATGTTTATACTTTTAGATAAAACAGCAGCTGTATTTATTTACCCTTTCCTGATTTGTTTAAGCTTCTATAAGTAAAATGAAATCAAATATTTTCTAACTTGTTCAGATATTCTTTGCTGAACATTTGCACTAGAAATGTATGAACTTAGAACACATGAATTGTATTCAAAATATACTCTATTTCAGCACTAGTTCTTTGTCAAAACTTTTGGCTGTTAAATCTGCCTGTTAATAGGCCACTGAAGAAGCATGTTCTGATAATGTGGAAATGCCGTGTGTGGATAACATGCGTACTTTTGTTTTCTTCAGCAATCTGTCAGACCATAAAGAATACAGCTACTATCAGATTTGTAAACTTCACAGCATGTAGCCTCACGTGGCGAGGGGCAGAACATATAGCAAATTTATTAAAGGTAATTTAATCAACTTTCTTAGAATGGAGCGTTTATAAGAATTTAATAAATTTAATTTTTTACTTCTTTAAAGCCCAAAATCCATTACAGCGCTTCATGAGGAGATTGTGTGAATACCAAAATTAAGTGTATGTTCTTATGAAAGCCATGACTTTGTATGACAAAAGTATTTTAGTTTACTGGCGTGGAATTTAAATTTACTATTTCTTAGGAAAAAACATAAATAATAAAGTATTTTCTTTAAATGAGGACTAGGCCTGTAAACGTCTGACACCTGTTTTCAGGGTGCTTCTTTCATTGTCACTAATTTTGAAAAATGTCTCAAGTATTCTTAAGCACTGGGTAAGAATAATCAAGTTTGCAGTTTAGGAGCTGCTGATTAATTGATCAGGAGGTTTCTGCATAGTAGGTTCTGCATTAGTGTTAATTGTGATTTCTCTGGAAGCACAACATTTTGTAGTATGTATTTATTTCCTATTCAATATGCCTTGAAAATGTCTGTCAGAAGAAGGTGATAAAATACTTTGTAACCAAGTTTAATAATTTGCATTGCAAACTGGACAGTTGCAACAAATAAGAGTTACCAGCAAGGTTTAAAAATTAGTTATGTTTCTTGAACTCAGGAATGGTATACTTATACCAGCATATATTTCTTATACCAGCATTCGAGCCATTGAACATGGTTTACTAAAAAAGGTAACCTGTGATCATGTTGTCAATTATGGCTTTGCGATTTCACTTATTAACAGATTCTTTGTTTGCAAAGCACCAGGCAATAAGAAGACATGGTGAAGCTTGGGCTGAAAGCCTACGTTACAGGAGACCTGACCTTGAATATATGACAGGTTTGAGGCGCATCACTTTGAACTGCAACATGCTTGTTGGAGATAGAGGAGCAAGTGCCTTTGCAGACTGTCTAGGAGAGGACCTTTGGCTAAAAGGTATTTCTAAGTCTTTTACTAATGAACAGCAGAGTAATTCAGAGTCTATATATCTATATATAGTATCTATATATATAGTAACTATAGACATAGTGATGTATATATATTGAGATATTCCGTATAAGGCAGAACTACACCAGCAAATTCCCGATATACCTCATATCTGATTATTACTAGTTGCTATAAGGATTTCAGCAAGATCTCCATATCTCTACTACTATCTTTTCTACTGAGTCTTTGTCTCACTACTGCATCTCTTAAAATATAGTCGTGGCAGGCAGAAGACTTAAATTTATCAGTTACAACAGCTGCAGCCAGAGGAGTAACTTACTGTGTAGCTTTGGAAGAGTACACTTTTTTCCCAAAGAAATCTCTCTTCCTCTTTTGAAGTATCTGAATACTGTTGTGTTATCTAGTATTGTCCTTCAGTACCTTTGAGAATGAATTTGTTCTACAGTATATGTATTACTATATCTAGTAATTATACAAAATTACTAATGGTGCTGGTGTGAATCATAATATTCTGTGTGTGGAATAAAATACCTGGTTTATAGTTTTGTTTTCTAGTTTGAGACAGGTGTACAGATAACATCCATACTGATGGAAGAGGATTAGATTAGAGAATACTTAAAACAAACTGGACAAATAGCAATCCATAGGCCTGAATGGGTTGTGTTCACAAGTGCTGAGGGAGCTGGCTGATGTAATTTTTAGGCCATTCTCATAGTCTTTGAAAGATCATGGTGATTGGGAGGGCGTGCATGAGGACTGGAGAAGGATAGCTAATACCGTGTGCCTATTTTCAAAAGGTCTGGGCAGAAAGACCCAGGAACTACAGTCTTTCTTAGATCCCTAGAAAGGCAAGAATGTGCTGCCATCTAGAGGGACCTCAGCAGGCTGGATAAATGAGCTGATGGGAACTTCATGGAGTTTAAGAAAAGGAAGTGCCAAGGTCCTGCACTTGGACAGGAATAATCTGTGTACTAGAACATGTTGTGTAGCTGAAAAGCAGCTTTGCAGAAAGGGTGCTGCAGATCCTGGTGGACAAAAAGCTGTCCATGAAACAGTGAGGTGCCTTTGTGGCAAAGAGGGCCACTGGTGTTTGGGGTGCATTAAGCAGAGACTTTTGGAGCAGATTGAGGGAGGTGATTCTTCCTCTTTACTCAGCACAATATTCAGTACAAGAGGGAACTGGAACTGCTAGAGAGAGTCCAGTGAATTGCCGCTAAGATGAAGGGACTAAACCAGCCCTGATTTAAGAACAGGCTGAGGAAGCTAGGACTCTGGCTTGGAGAAGAAAAGGCTCAGAGTGGGATCAAGGTGTACAAATATCTGAAGGGAGGATGTAAAGAAGATGGAGGCAGACTCCTTCCAGCAGTACCTGTGGACAAGGCAAGATGGAGTGGGTAGAGATGAAAATGCTGAAACATGATGAAACCCTCCTACTTTGACTGAACACTGGTTACTTACAGTGGTTCATATTACCTCCTCTCCAGATGTTAACAGTTATTTCTTAATGTTGAGAAGTTCTAGTTGTTTTCTTTGAAAGTAATACTCCTGTTTTTACACATGACTGTTATCATCATGTCCTCAGTTCTCATGCTTCATGTTCTTTGAAATGGAGGTTTTCAGCAGGATTAATTTTTTTAGATATTAACTATTAAATTAAAGTACTAACTAAATGCAATACTACCTCCACTGATTTTTTTTTTTTGCCTCTTGAACATTGATTTGCAGCGCTTGATTTGCAGCAGTGTGGAATATCCAATGAAGGAGCAAGGTCATTATTAGATGCTCTTCAAACTAACACAACATTAGTGGTACTTGATGTAAGAAAAAATCCATTAATTGGTATGTATCTGTGTCTGCATTTATTTTCTTTGTGTGGTTGTTGGGGTTTTTTTCCTTCTTCAGTAACTATATGGGGAAAGGTAAACTACTTTTAAGAAAGAAAGAACATGCCATGATAATTTGGTAAACATTTTTAACATAGGAAAACAACCAGGATAGGTAATATGTGCTTATTAGTCAATGATCTGTTTGTTCACAAAAAGAATTGTCTCTTACAGAAAATTCTTAAAAGGGTGTTTTAATTCATTCTAGGTCATGTTCTGATAAAAAAGATTATTGAAAGAGTTCTCAAGAATGGAAGCAGTGCTGACTCAGAGGTATGTTTTACACATTTTGGAATGAGTTTGGGATTTTCTTTGTAGTTTCCATTGCATTTATTTTTTTAAAGGATGACTTTTTTCAAAATGAATCTAAAACAACTATTCTAGTTCTAAACAGAAGTCTGACTTAGTACAAATAAAAAAAAACACTATCTAGGGGGAAACCTAATGCCACTATGATGAATATGTTACTGTATTGGGCTTTCCGTGTGATTTCTTATGGAATTAAAGCTGTCACATATAATAAAACCTGGATATACATTTAATGGAAATGTGTGTTTATTTGGGCATTACCATAGAATGTTAACTAAATATTGCTCCAGGACTGCTGGAGGGCTTTCTACTACATCTATCCTTGTCAACATGGTAATAATAAGTTCTAATTAAAAAGTAAAGGAAACCACAATTTTAAATTTAGCACTTAATTTATTTTAGAACTTAAATAAGTTCTAAAAAGTAAGTGCTAAATTTCAAATTGTGGTTTCCTTTGTCTCTAGCTTCTGTAACCAAAACTTTTTAAAGTTTCTCAGGACTGTTCTTTCAATGCAGACCATCTATGAAAACAGAGTTCAGTTAAAGTACATTAACCCCATTCATCTTGCTCTAACTGTCCACACACAGTTCACAGTAATGTGCATAAACTGAATATCTAGACCATTTATGATTAGGTATACTGTTCAAATATACAGAAATCTGATTCAGTTCTCAAAGGAGTCCGAGCAATCCCAGTTTTATGGTGGAATTTAATGCTCTTTTGGTTTTTGAAATGACTAAATAAAGACACAGCTGTGGATGTGTAGAGACTGTCTAATAAACTGAAAATTTGTGTACAGAATTTCTGGAGGTTTAATAGAGTTCCCCACTTCAATCTCTAGAAGACTTTTTTTGAGAAGTTGAGGTTGGTTGTGAAGAAGTACTTTCTGCTTGGGATGGGATTAAAGCTTATAAAATATCACAGAAATCACATGAAAATAACATCTACCTGGAAATGCTAAAGATAATTGGAAAGCCAGACTATGGAAAGAAGCAACGCTGGGAAATTCCCTTATGCTAGAAGATAACTTGACTCCACACATTAGTTTTGTATTCAGCCAGTTAGTGTGGTATCTTATACTTCCACTGGCTTGCTACATAGCTTTGCTGCTTCTGCTCGTCCCAGCTCTCATTCATTCCATCCTGCTTTGTTTAAAAAGTGGGTGTTTGTTTTTCAGTAGCATGTAGTTGATTCTCTCCTGGACCCTTTTTTTGGGTTTGCAAGAGTAGTTGGCAACTGCTAATTGATGCCTTTGCTAAAACAAAAGCCGTGTATTCTGGCAGCACTGTGTAGGAGTATAGTGAACTGTAATCATAGATATGACCAAGAGTAATAGGTGGCGAAAGTTTGTGTAGTTTCTGAGAGACTAAATCCAAAGGAAAATCCATTGAAGGTGTCTACAAAACAGGATACTTTCAAAACACTGGTTTTATATTTTGCTGTCTTTATACTTGGATGCTTAGATGTTTTACAGCAACAGCAGAGATGAGACAGGCTATGTGCTAGATGAACTTTTGGTTTCATCTAGTAAAGCTGCCGTTTTAGGTGCCTAGCAAAACAAAATTAAAATTACTTTGGCTCTTGGACGCTTGCAAATTAATTTTACTCCTTCTGGGTGTGTTTTAGTTTAAAATTATCAGTTTGCTTGCACAGGGACCAGATCCACCTGGAGACATAGAAAAATTTATACAAGGATTAATTGTATCCAATGTGAAAAGAAAAATATTTTCCTGACAATGATAAATTTGAATTAAACTTAGAGCACAGTAATGGGATTTTAATCATTCTGATGCTTTAGATGGGAATAGCTCTGGCATACTGTTCTTAGTACTCTGATGTGGGATTTAGGGCTATGTGAGACAAACTTTGTGTTAATATCATCTGTATTTTATTCAATGACTGCTCCAGCACTAGATCCTGTATTAGTGATCCACACTTAAAAATAAGTAATTTTAGCAGAGTAATTTTAGAATATCTACCAGGAGTAATTAAACTTTTTATCAGAGCAAGGGGAGCCTTTAAAAATAGAGCTGTTGCTGTAAGGAAATGAAGTTTGAAGTATAGCTGTGGCCTTTGATCATCACTGTCTCTTAATTTTATTTTGAGGCTTTTACTTTGTAAGTATGAATTTTCATTACAGGCACATTCGTGTTTTTTAAAATACTGACTTTATCAGTAATACAAAATCACATTAGGGAAGTTTTTATTACTCTGGAGAGCTTTGGTCTGAGCCAGTCATTCCTATCAAGTCAGTTGTCTGAGAATGAAGTGCAGAAGCCAGGGTTGCCTCTTTATAGGGTTGATGCTGGGGGATTTTTGCTATAGAAAAAGAACTGTTTTCACAGGAGAAAGGTTAATATTGGATAGGATATTGTAGTGGTGTTTTGGGAACACTTTCTGGTATTGTAGACTATCATCTGCTTAAATTTGGGCCTTGTGAGACTTCTGTTTTTTCTTGATTTTACAGCTTATAAATTTCTTGTAAGTACAGTGTTCTCTAGATGTGACAAACTATCTTGAATTTTAAATAAGCACTTCTTCAATTGTCAGTTGCTAAACAGATTTGTTTTTCTTTAAAAAATAAACCAAATTCTAGTTTAAATGGCTGATGTCTCCGTCTTCCAAAGATGCTTTGAAAACTAAGCCAAAGAAAAGAACTATTGTCCTAGGAAGTGGTCAGAAAGGAAAAGCTACTATTCGTATTGGTAATTCTTTGTTTTTTTCTGACTATAGTACATTTTGTTTAGAAAATTTTATCTTAATGCTTAAGAGCTTAAATTAAAAAAATGTATGATGTGTCTAAATGTTAGTGTTTTATGGAACATTTGTCTTAAAAAAAATCTATTTCTTCTTAATGATATAATGCATCTTCTAGCATCATTGGTATCTGTAGGAAACTTACTTTTGTTTCTAGTGCTGCTAGATACATGGCTGGAAAAATGGTAGGGTATGCTGACTTTAAAATGTGTGGAAGCATTGCGCATATTTATTCTGTGTCTCCACAAGCTTTCACTTCTCCAAATCTTGGCAGTAGTAAGTTGTCTAGTTCTCCTGCTGTTGTAAACTTTCTGTAGCAGGCTGTCCTCTGCCAGAACAAACAAACATGCATTTTTTAACTGATGTACAACATGTTGTAAGATTTTTTTTTAACTTCGTGTAAACCTATTATAAATAGTATGTTTAAAATAATGGGTATCTTGAATATTTATAATTAAGTACTGATAGGTGCGATACGAAACATTTTTCAGGCTACAAATTTCGCTGTAATGCATTTCACTGTCTCTTGTCTTCACTCTAGTTATCTGGAAGCAGAGAGGTAAGTGATCAGGGTGGTAGTGGGAGAAAAAAATGCCTGGCAAATGTGGTTGTGAAGGGTTTTGTTGTTTTTTGTCTTTTTTTCTGTTTTGGGGTTTTTTGTAGTGTGTGGGGTTTTTATATATTTTGGGTTTTTTTTTAAGAGAAGGAGAGAGTCAAGGTGAAAAGTATACTGTTTATTATGTTCAGAATTAATTGAGATTTCGAATCCCATTAACTAAGTGATGTATTTCTATACCATTACAAAATCGCTTATTTTACTGATCTCAGAGAAACAATAATCTGTGTTCTCACTAGTTTAACTGTAGGAAATAAAAGGTGATTAGTTTTCAAGACTTACTACTTTCTGGCTTAGAGAGAATATGAGGCTCTCTTGCCCTGATAAAAAGTTTAATTACTCCTGGTAGATATTCTAATGATGATCCACATTAGGTTTCTTTCTGAGTCTACTTTGATGTTGTATGATTTAAACAACAAAAGACCAGACCAGTAAGCCCTGGTCTGGTCTTTTTATTAGTGCTCTGAAAGGATGAGATTGCTGGTGTCCTGTTCAAGCAACCTGCATGAGTATCAGCTTTATTTTTAATTATTTTGGCCATATATAAAATAATGTTCTTTACTCTAAAGCCACTGGAGGGCAATTTGAAACACATAGATGCCTTAACTGTCAAACCTCTTCTGCTACAAAGCTTTCCCTCCTTTTTTGAATACCAGCTTGTCTTGCATCAGCCTAACAGCAGTTAAGTATACAATTTTACAATCTCAAGCTTTTGGACACTTCAGCAAAATTAGACTGAATGGCAGATTTCCTACAGTCCTTATCATTACATAGAAAATTTTATGAACAGTAAGCTGTGAATTCTTATGTGAATAATAAGCTATAATGAATTCTCCTTTCTTCTGGTCTTGCTCTTCAATTCAGGATTATCATCTAAAAAATCTGTAAGTCCTGGGAAAAAAAATTCCACTGTGAGAGAGAATTACTCACCAAAACCACTACCACCAGGCACAAAGGGCTTCCTTCCTTGGCGGACTGCAGAACGTGCAAAGAGATGCAGGTGAGGTTTTCATAGTACAAGAAAAAATACTAAACCCATAAAATTTGCATGATAAATACAGTGCAGAGCAATGTTAGCTTTTTAAAATATGGTTTGAAAGTTACACACAGAATGTCATCATAGTTTTTTCTGTTTATATAAATTTTGAGGATTTTACATAAATTCTTCTCTAGTAAGGATTTAAAATACACAAAAATACATGATACCCATAGGAATATTCAAATGCAGCAAAAAACCCTGCCACAACCAAATTACCTTGCCTGCTTGTTCTTTTGTTAATAATGATTTATCAAACGTATCATAGCTGAAGAGGCAAGTTAGTGTTCTAAACTTGTTGTATAGTTGGTTTGAGATCCAGTTCATGGTGCTTAGGTATTTTCCTGCCTCTTTTTTCTGCTTCATCCCATTCAATGCCAGCATAATTATTGTGATCATCTAAGAGCTGTAAATTAAAATAAAACTGAAAAAAAACTTACCCATGAAAGGTGTCTTGTTGGTTTTTGTTGGTTCTTGTTGGTTTTTGTTTTTTTAATCCATTCCCTAGATCTTGGCCCCTCAAAATGGACGCTATATAACTATTTAAACAAAAAAATTACTTAATGCTGTATTGCAACTGTGGTTATTAAGCTTATTTTTCAAAATGCTGAACACCAAATTCTCTTGTTGACTTCAGTTCAAAATAATTAACTAAGATGCTTATTGAAGATACTAATGTTAGCATCCATAGTGTTGCTCTAAATCATGATTAACTAGGGAGTACTAATAAAAATGAGAATGTAATGAGGCTTAAAGGGATGGAGTGCAGTGTCTGATGCTGTTTATTTACTCTTACTGCTTCACCTGTCCTAGAATCTTGTGTTTGGAACATTATAAACTTACTTTCCTCAAAAGTATGGTTTTGTTTTTTTTCCCCGAACTTCAGAGGCAGGGCAGCGGATTGTGCTGGAGAATTGCCATTGAAGATTCAGGTACTGTTTCTCTCACACACTAGTTTTGTTTTAGTGGGTAGCTGTCTGAAAAAAGAGGAAAATGTTCTCAACAGAATCTCATTGTCTGAAAGCTAAGACTGGAACATACTTTTAAAGGTTCTCACTCATAGGAGTGAAAAAAGTAGCTTACATCAGCCTTTGGTTGAAGCTTCTTTGATACTTAGCTTACTTCCATTTCTGTCTTTTGGGTTCTCAGTCTTAGGAGCTAGCTGAGTTGGAGTATAGGCACAGTCCCTCCATAGGCAATAATAACCAATAGCATTTTTCTTTGAACGTTTTCTGCACCATCTTTCCTATCTTGGGTTTCTATTATATACTTGGTTTTGCAGTTCATTATCCCTTTATTATTCCCAAACCTCTCTGTGAGCTGCTCTACCAGGAGAAGAAAAACCCCATCTTTCTTCCTTCTCCTTTGTATCTCATTTCCATCACAGAAGGATCTGATGGGTGCAGAAGCCATCAGTTATCCTCTGCTCTGGAGTTCATAGGAAGCCTACACCAGAGCAGAGGATAACTGGGAAAACATGGGCTGGCACAGGATGCCTGTGGGCAGTAGCTCCTTTGACCCATCCCTCTGCTCTGACACGTGTCTTCTCTCGTTGGAATGAGGCATTGGCTCCACCATGGAGTGCCTCTTCCTGCTCCCAGCCTGATGTTCCCACTGCTTTTTCTCATTTTGTTCCCACCTCTTGTGCCTGTCCGGCATTTTTTGCCTTGCAGTGGGTCAGCTGAGACTGGCTGTGTCCTGTGTGGGGCTGACTCTGCTGCTAAATCCTCACCACAAATAGTCAACATAGGCACACATTGGATTGGTTTTTTTAATATTGTTTAATGCAAATTTATTTCCAAGTTGTATGGCGGGGCAATGTGTATACATTGTAAAGGACTCTGGGAAACAACTGTATTTAAATTAAGCTTTTGATTTAATCTTTGATTTTTGTTAAACATTGTAATTCTATGAGTGGGCATGGTTTTCTTTTCTGGTGTAACTAGACAGCTGTTCCTGTGAAAGTGACGCTAGAACGTGCTTCTACATCTGAAACTGAAGACACAGAAGATTTAGAGGATGTAATCCAGCAGTCTGATTTGTCAAAATCATCAGATAAGACTGATGTAGCACAATATCAACAGTTACAGGTAAGAAGCATGTTCAGTGCCTTAGACTCCCTAAAGGCAAATTATATAAATTAAACCATGTTTTATTCAGAAAATTGTAATTAAACAAATAACCAGTTTTGGAGCAGGATTTCAGAATAACTTAATACAACTGTGGTATGTGTAATTTCTCTGTTCCAATCTTGCATCATAGTGCACAGATCTTTTGATCAGTGCTATTGACTGTGGTATTTTCTTTCAAGTATTACCTTTATAAAAGTAATTTAGTATTATTTCTAAGAGCTAAAATATAGAAATGACTTATTTAAAAATAATTTCAGAAATAGCTAAATAGCTAAAAGTGTTCAAGTTCCATTTTATAGTTGAGCCAAGTAAACTTTTTCATTTGCTTTTTATTATTCCTTCTACTTCTTTGATACTTAAAAAACTTAGTGAAATGGACTATTTCTGCAAATGTCTTGACTGAAAATGTTCTTATAAAAAAAAGGGGTGGAAAAAAGGTATAAATCAGTGGCTCTGTAATGCTGCTGAAGTAATATAGCACTATTATAAAGTAACACCCTCAGGCAGAATAAATTAGTTAACTGTTTCTAAAGTGTTAAGGTTTTAATTCTGTTCAGAGAAACCAATGATTACTTCTGTAAATAAGAGCTATAGTCAGTCTGGGTTTGCTGGTTGTTGTCAGAGCACCACACTGGGTGAATATGCTGTTCATATGTGTAAATATTGGACTGTATACCTGTCTTTGTGTAAGAGGAGTGAAGTTAAGTTTTAACTTGCTGTAGGTTTATCAGTAGTGGGAATGTTTAGGGTGGGATAGAGTTGTGGAAAGCAAAAGGACTCTGCAAATACTGCATGAATAACTACCAGCCTTTTCAGTTGATGTATACTTTTTCTTTAGACCTTCTTCTCCCTAGAACTTTTTTTCAGGAAGATTTCAAGGTTTTCACAAGTTGCTGGAAATTAGTTTTTAGAAACTTTTACTGTTAGTGTGTAATGTATTGACATTGCACTGTGTGGTGGCTTCAACACTCTTACCAAGAGCATTTTGTCTGAAATCATAGAATTCCATGTCATGTGCAAATTGCTCCAAAAAGCCATATGTGGGAACTACTGTGCTTGCAGAAAGTTTTTGATGTATTTATTCCTGCTGTTTGGAGAGGGAAGAATATTATATTCATGACGCACAGAGGCAGGCAGTGTTCTGTGCTTTGGGGACGGGTTGTCATACTGACCAATAGGATGTCATACTGAGCATACTACAGCAAACACATTGGTGTTAGCTGTAGTACTACATGTAGAGCAGCTATAAGGAAGAGACAATTTATGATTAATTTCAACTTCATAGGAGAGAAGCCCACAAATTTTGGCAACCTACCCCAAAGTTTTGATTTTTGTGTGCTTGTAAAGGTCCAGATTTTTATGACTTTCTGAATTTGAAAACCAAAATGCTTTTTTAGGCTGTGGTTGCTTATCAGATAGCACCCATTAAGCAATCTGCACCTGATTCTGTGCCTCACCCACTGTTTCTGTTACCTTCACACAAACAGGTTTCACATTATGGCAGAATCAAACTATCAGATTTGCCCCACTGAATTGTCTCTTTTTCCCTCGGTCACTTAGTGCCTTTTCATTTCTTGCTTCAATCGTTTTCTGTTGTGTCCTCTTTTTTTACGTTTGTCTGATCATGAGACTGTTACTATGCAGCAGCTTGAGGTACTGATCCAACAGAAAAGTTGTCCAGTGTATTTGGTGGTAGCAGACTTTTCAGTAAATGGGACAACCAGTTTTATTAGAGCCATGATGGGAATGCAGAATGAGAATAAACAGTAAGAGGTGGGAGTTCCTTAAACTGCTGCTTTGTCAAAAAAAAAGCTCTCCAAGGCATCTCTTGATGTGACTGAATGACCAGACTTTCACTTAAGTATGCAAGTCTTGGAGAGCTTCTCTACATCCTTGCAGAAAAAGGGGTTTTAAGCATACTACTTAATGAAACAAGCAGTACTTAGTTGTGTTTCATAAAAAAAAGAAAAAAGCCTTGGCTAATGAAAGCCTAGTATCTGCTTAAATGAAAAATGAGAACTGATAAATATTCTCTCCTTCCACTAGAGGGAATCAAATGTCACAGTTGGTTTTGATGAAGTATGTAGTTGAGGTAACTCCCATACTTTTAAATTTTAACTAGGGATTTAAATGGTGAACTTCACCCTTAATCTAATTATCAGGGCAACTCTTTCTACATCTCACTGCTTTGTAAATTACAAAGAAGTAGAGGTTGCACTGTAACTGTTTTTTTTTTAAAGTATGATGCAGTCAAATAGAAGAACATGGCTGATCAGTTACTAAATTTTTAAAAATATAATGTTTTAAACTTCAATTTTATACCTCTGTCTAGTGTTAAACAGACATACTGCTTATGGTAATTTTGAGGGCCATCTATATTTCTGGTATTCAGTTTCATCTTATAAGTCTACCAGTGTTGTCTTTCTGGGCTGTAATACTTGAAGGCTTAGTCTTGTAGCTTGGATGTGCATTTAACTCTCTGATATCAATTCTAATATTTTTTTCTGCACAGAGACTAGGGCATTGTGTCAACTAGTAAATTTCTTAAAAGTAAATCAAAGATTATTCAAAAATTGTAACATAATGGTGACAAATTAGTTTCTTTGAATGCTGACTTTGATTTGCTTATGAGGAGATGCAACTGCAGTGTTCAGTTTTGTTATGAACTCAGCCCATAACCATGAAATACTATGTACATCTAGAGTGTGATAAATCAAGTTTAAACATCACTGGAAAACATCTACATTTCTGTTTAAAAAATCCTAATCATTTGATTACAGTCTAAGCCATTGACCTTTAACATTACAAACCAGCAATTTGAAGAAAAAGGTCAGTGCTTTCATCTTTAAAATTATCTAAAATTCATCCACAACAAAAATACTAGAGAGCTATGGTTTCTAAAGTAGAGTTCCTAGCCTACATCCTAGAAACTTCAAAATATGAATAATTATATATGCATGTGTGCTATAAATGGAAAAGAAAGAATTCTTCAGTCTGTTAGCTAATGCTGATCTTCAAAGCCGTCAAGTTGTCAGTGCAGAGCATTACATTTCTGCGCTTACAACTTTCTGTGCCGTGCTTCTATGTATGTAGAGGTTTTATAGCTCCCATTATTTCCCCATCTTCAAAGGTAGATGGCAGTAAGATGATATTTGTGGATGGTTCTCCTTAGATATTTGCCCCCCCCACCATGCCTGCAGCTTAGACATAGTGCTAAATCTGTTTTGATGCTCAAATATGAGTATGATAAAGATATGTCTAGCTTTCTACTTGCAGCGGTTGCTTGGTTGATACTAGTCTAGAGATTTTAGGAGTGGACTTCACTGGAATAGTGGCAGACCCATAATCATCACTTCGAGTAGTTGTCACTAGGAGGGCTATATGTGGAGAGTATTCTAGAACCTGCATCTCAGAACCAGTTGCAAAAGTACCTTGCAACTTATAACACCTTTGCATTTCTAAAAGGTTTATTTTTACTATGCATTCTGGTGCACGCTAGTCTTCTCAGTTGATTGCTTATATGAAGTGCAGTAGTATGCATTTGAATAAGCTTTTACTCTAGTAAACAGACTATTTCAGTGCTACTTGAATCTTGGATTCTCTTTAGAACTGGTTCATATGGTGTGTACAAAATGCAGTGTCCTTTTACATATACGTGCTTGTACACAAAGTGAAAGGGAGAAGTTTTGTATACTGTTAATTTGTATAGTCTAAACTCTGAAAAATAGAATAATTTGATAATTTGAACAGTTTTCACCTTTTGAACCAGAAGATTGTTAAGGTGTACAAGAACAAAAATTCTTGCTTGGTTTTCTGGTTCAGATGCTGTAATTAAAGACGATAATGCTCTACTGGGATGCAAGAAAATGTGGTATTGCAAATCCTGACTACTCTTACTGAAATGGAGATTTTAATTAAAATACAAGTTTAGGCATCTTATGAATAAGACTACAATATATTAGGTTTTTTGGATTTGTTTTTATTCTTGTTAACTGAACACTAACCTTGGAATTGTGAAAAGCTTTTTATTGTAGAACTGAGTGAAACCAATTAGAAAGAGTACAATTCTTATGCTTCAGAATTTTGTATTCTGACCACTGAGAGTACAGTTCTTCAGAATTTTCTATTTTTACAACTATAAGAAGGAATAAAGAAAAGAATAAAATTGTGGCTAAAGAGTATAGTTGGAAAATCTAGATATGGCTGCTAAGGATTTCTTATTAGAGGCCAATTTAAGCTTTATAATGTAGATATATTTAATTTAAAATGATGCTTGAAAAAGTGAAGGGGAAGTAGAGAAAAATGTATGTTCTTGATGGTTATGTCATAGACCAAAGAGACTTGGACTGTAATTTCATGTGATCTGTTGCAGTCTTACAAATCTGTCAAGTGAATCACACCTACTTCTCTATCCTAATATTTTGCATCCTGGATGGTCTACTGGTAAACCTCTGTCTTGTATTTTTGAAGAAGGTATGTTTGGAATGCCATTTGCTAGCTGTTAAGTTGTTGAGTTTTTTCTTATTGCATGTTAATCTGACATTTTGAGATAAATTTCATGGTATTTTATCTATGTTTTGGTAGTTGGAGTTGGAAGAATGCATGGAAAAACTAAAGGAAGAACAGAAAGCTAGAGTAAAGGCTGAGGAACGATTACTAGAGGTAAAGATACTTAGCTATTAACGATCTTAACTTTTAAAGGAGGCACTGCTCAGAGAATGCACTTGCTTAGGTGTAATTATCTATGACCACTAGTGTGGTAGCTTCCAGAGTTTCAGTTCAAAGTCACGTGGATCGTTTACGGTTCTTAGGGGCAGTGATGAAATCTGTGTTTAGTAATGTTTGTTCTACTGATTTTGTTCCAGAGCCTTGAACTCCAGCTCAAGTTACTGTTTTAATGTGTTTTATTCATTTTCTGAAACAGTTATGATCTGGGGCATCCTGATACTTGCTTTTCTCAAGAAAGTGATTAAATATTTGCAGTATGTACACATAGATAATTCTTTGTCTCCCAGCTCACTTACCATGACTTGTGCTGAAAGCTGTGTGTCACAACTGTTGTTCAGTTTAATTTATTCTATACCTTTGGTTTTTAAGTTTTATTTCTGCAGGCATTAACCATATTGGATGGTTTTCTGCATGTCACTTGTTGTGAAGTGCAGTTCAGCTTTGACAAAACTGAACAACTTATCACAGTTGAATTGCGAGGTCTGTTTCTCCTCTGCTGTTACTGACTTAAAAATATTCTTCTGCATGAAAAAGCAGAATTTCTTGTAATATAGTTGAGTGTAAGGTAGTGTAAGCAAATGGATTTGGTCCTTACATGTGATTTGGAGGGAAGTGAAAATGGTGATATCCTTTGAAATATGAGCAACAAGTGATATGCCACATTACAGGGAGCAGATATCCACTAAGAACTCTGCACTTCTCAAAGACAGATTGTCACTCTCTTGTGTGACTATCCTCATCTTCCTGTAATGTGGTGTGCACCAGTGGGCTCTGCTGCCTGTCTGTTGTTTAGATCCTTAAATGCTGTTTAGGCTAAACACCCCCTACAAGAAATCTTCCTCTGTCAAGGCTAGGCTGGTGGGACTTAGCACCTTGTACCAGGAGATGGAATAAAACAAGTGGCATTTATCTCTAAAAGTTTTATTTTGTAGCTTATTTATCACCTACAGTGCACTACACAGTCTGTAATTTTTTCATCCTCTCATAAAAAATACAAGACAGAAAACCTGTGGTAGTACTTGATTGCATAGCTGTAATCTTAAATGAGTGAATTAATGCTTCTCTCGATCGCAAAACCTTGTATATCCAGTAGTTAGCATGCAGTTTTCAGTTTCATCATCAATTTGATTACTTGTCGATGTGGAGAAAAATTGAATCATCTTTAAACTTTCGGTTTTGGGATGCACAGTGCAGGGGAGAGACAACAGTAGTGTGAATTCCCCCAATATAGAGGGGTGAATATAAGGAGGGCATTGGCCTTCATTAAAGTTTTTTTACTGGTAAAATAAATTCTTTGGTGTTAACATGTCATATAATACATGCAAAGTAAAATGTTATGAAAAGCTAAATTTTTCTGCTTGTACTTGGTCTGTAACATCCTGTACATACTGAAGAGAGTCCTAAGCCAGTGGTTATGAGGGCCTGCAGGAATACCTATGGTAGCATAGAACTGCAGCTGTGGATAAGCAGACCTGTACAGAGCTCTTGTAACAGCGCCCTGAAAGTGTGTGGTACAGCAAACTCTGCATCTTGTTACATCAGTTATGATGCTGCTGTTTTAGCAAACAGGTGAGGTTTGATATTTTGGGGTCTTTTAAACTGAAAATGAAAGAAATTCTTTTTTTCTTTCCCCCACATAGCTGGAAATTGAAAATGCAAGATTAAGGAGTCTAAATATCTCCCTATCCGAGGTTCTTCATGCACAGTCAGTAACCAGCATGATTTTGGAAGATGAAGGTGTTCTAGGCAGCATTGAGAACTCTTTTCAAAAGTTTCATGCTTTTTTAGACCTCCTTAAAGATGCTGGGTAGGTTGTCACTTTAAGTCTTGCTGTTTTTCCTGAGATCTTTCCAAAATTATCCTCACAATGAAGTATGCTGCCTGCTGCCCTGCCAGATTTCTGGGTCTGTACTCTCAGAGAGCAAAGAAAAATAAATTAGCCATGTACCTATTGTTTAGTCTTTTCCTAGTGGCAAAGGCATGATCTAAGCACTGTTCAGCTCAGTTCATGCATCTGTCTTGGGGAAAGGCTTTCAAGAAGCATATTCCAAAAGAGTAGAAAGCACGTTTCCAAGTGTTTAGTGAATCACCTTTGGCTCTTAGCATTTCCATAGTATGAAAGGCTCAAAATGCAGTTGAACTGACTTCAGAAAGTGTCCTGTTACCTTGTGCTCTCCATTCACTAATTGAAATATGGAAATCTAGATGAATTTGTATCTACAGCCTTTGTATTTTAAGTCTGTATTTATTGTTAGTAGTAGTAGTACTACTACTACTACCACAGAATATTGATTAAAGTTTGTATTACCACAGTACCTGCAATTTGTCAGAGGATGGTTCATCCTTCCCATTTTTCAAAGAATTTCAGCTTAAATCCAGCTTGTAAAGTTTGTATGACCAAGCATGGCAGTCTCATCCATAAGAAGGGAATGATGTGAATATGTGTTGTAGCCTGTTCTGTGGATTCAGAGAAGAACACAGAAGATTTTATTTGACCTCTCTATCTCCCACTTCCAAATTGTAGTGATATAACTCAGGACCTAAGTGACAATGGCCTCAAGTTATGCCAGGTGAGGTTTAGAGGGGACATTAGAAAAAAGTTCTTCTCTGAAAGTGTGGTCAGACATTTTTTAGAACAGGCTGCCCAGGGATGTAGTGAAATGGCCACCCCTGGAAGTGTCCAGAAAACATCTGGATGTGGTGCTTAGGGGACATGGTTTAGTGATGAACCTTGCCGTGTTAGAGTAATGGCAGGACTTGGTGATATTAAGAGGTCTTTTTCAACCTTAATGATTCCATGATTCAATTATTCTAACTTACTGTAAAGTTCACCCTGAGGCTGTGTTTTAATTTTTGTGACAGTCGGTTTGTAGAGTTGCCAATACTACAGGGGTTTCAAACTTCTCAGGAAGGGAAAAACTCATTTTCACTACATGAAAAGCATTTCTTTATATGAGCCCTATATCTATTCATAGTAATAAGGAGCTGCACTGAATGTTACAGAATCCCAATGATGAGAATGCTTTTCTCTGTAAGCTTCTTTATATCATATGCTATCCTATCAGTTAATGACTGCAACTTTCCATTGTTTACTGAGGCCTAAAACCCACATGTGATTGGTTTGGCCAACTTACAAGCTGGCAGGTGACCCAGCATCATTGTATTTGTGAAGCTTGTCATTGACATGTTACGAGATTATGCAATTTGGAGATGTGGACCGATTTCTGCTTGAATGACAGAGTTTTAATCTTAGTTCTGCCTGCCATGGAATCTCAGTATGCTGCTGAGTTCAGTGCTAACTAGGAGATCTTCATTCTCAGCCTTGTAATGCTTGTTTTGAATCTGCAGGCTAATTTGTGCATAAACAAGAAAATACCTTCAGCTGCTTGTTTTCGTCTTAGTTAAGATACTCTGAGCTTCACATAAAGTAATTAGAAAACTATGTTCAAAGCTTTTACAGACTCTACTTCTGGTTTTGAATGTTTAGTCTTTCAAAGAGTAAGAATAGTTAGTGTGATTTTCTATTAAATGTTTATTTTACAGGCTTGGACAACTTGCTGTGTTAGCTGGGATAGACCAATCAGATTTTGGTATTTTGGGGCATCCACAAAGGAATGCTACTCTCAGTAAGCCTGTGAACATGGTAAAAGAGAAGTCTTTTGAAGAAGAAAGACAGGAGCATACTGAGAATAGCAAAGTAAGTCTTTATAAGGAATGCTAGAGGCAATTCTACTTCATACTCTTTAATGTACTTTTTAGCTGTTAATACCCCTCTGATTCATGCAATTATTACTTCAACCCTTTGCTATAGCTGCATTTATACAGATCATAATAATTTAATGATTAATGTACGCTTTTAAAGTGTATACCACTTGGAGCACAAACTGCAGTATTTTGTAACGTATTAAGCTTTGGTGGTAATTGTGTTGTTTCCTAGTCTGAAATAGGAAGTTCCAGTAATGGAATGCATCCATTCAAATTGGAAAATACCATGATAAGGTTTCTTAGAAACATTTAATAATGAAGTTAAGTGTTTTTAAGAACCCTGGTCATAGAGGAGAGGCTATACAATGTACCTTTTAAAAATCATAAATTTTCTTGTAAGTAATTATAGTGTATATGTCCAGTCCTGATAGACTTCTCTGTGGCCATGACATGAGCTTCAGGCAACTTCAAATTTGTAGTATTTGCCAATATTGCATAAGGTTTTAGGTTCTACTGTATGAATTAATGGTAAACCTTGAAGATTTTTTCAAAAGAGATATTAAAATTCCTGTAACAAATTAAAAAAACCCCAGGCTTTTTAAAAGGCTGCTAAAAATTTAGATACTGGAGGCCTGTAGCTATGTCCAAGTCAAATAAAACTGTCGTACCAAGGATCACACTGCATTCCAGTGTGTTTCCTATATCCAATGTCTTCCACTCTTAATTAAACTAATTGTTTTAATTTCCCCCAGAACACATGAGCTCCTTAAATATAATGCTGAAAATTTGGGGGTTGTTTTAACAGAGTGGAGAGAATTTCCAGTTTTGCAGTTTGAAGACTCTCATTCTTACCTTCCAATACTGGTGATAGGTTTGGGTTCTTGTAGCAGCTAGGTGTTGTGGTATAGAGTGTTGAGACTACACTTCTGTGAACTGCTAGTAAACATAAGGAATTGCAGGTGTTTCAGGGTGATAGATGTGATTAAGTTTTGGCTGCTTTTGTGTAACTGACACATCTCTGGTATAAATTTTAAGCTAGATGTGAAACTGTAATGTGCCTACTCTGTGTCATTATCACCCTAGCAATCTTCAGAAATCTGTTTTGAGAGGTGATAAAGATTGTTCAATTGCTATTACGCTGTGTCTTACATATATTAGGTAAACACTGTATTTTGCTCTGCAGACTCCAGTGTATATATGGCAGTTGCAAATGTGGCTTTTTTTTTCTCTCTAGTTGCCTGTTTTTTCATTGGAATCTTTTGTTTCAGAACAGAGCTGGGGACATCCAACTTCCTCTTCCTGGCACATTTCAGTCCCAGATAGTTGTGAATAATGCCTTTTCATCACTTAAAGAAATGAGAGAACTTCAGACTGCTGGACAGCAGTACCAGCCAGGTTTGTGGAAGGAGAATGAAGCTCAAACAATTAACCAAAACAAAGAGAATAAGCCTCGAAGTAGTACTCCAGTATTATCTGAGAGGAGGGTCAAACAAAATGAGCAAGCAAAAGCACATCACTCAGCAAGGCAGTTGGCTACCAGTCTGCATTCATTTGCTGATTCCAGTGTACAAATCAGAAGTGACGACAGCAGAATAGCCAATGGTATTCCTGGTGAAAAAAGCAAAAATTATTCTTCTAAGAAACACATCCCTGTAGCAAATGAAACAGCAACTGCAAGTAACGGAATGAGAGGAGACAAAAGCAGACTGCAGGTGGTAAATGTTAGCTCTGGAACTGATACTGTAGGATCTGTCTCTGAAATACAGGAAAGTATACCAAGTGTTACCAGCATTTGAAGCAGTTCTAAAATGTTTGAACTGTTCTTTACACTTGCAAGATTATGTTTTGGATGTCTCAGTATAATTAGTGAAGTTTTTGTAAAGTTTTGTAGACTTTGACTTTTTAAAGCATTGCATACTGCTCAGTATTCCTGTTTCATGCTTGCATTCTTTGTCAGTAGATTTTTAGTTTTGAAAACATATGATACACCTAAAATGGTACCCATGAGTTTGTACTACACATGAGAGACTCGACATATGGATTTCATTATCAGAGATTTTTGAGCTAATAAAGT
The DNA here is from genome assembly GCF_963513975.1 of Fringilla coelebs. Lineage (NCBI taxonomy): Eukaryota > Metazoa > Chordata > Aves > Passeriformes > Fringillidae > Fringilla > Fringilla coelebs. The sequence continues at coordinate 35,280,585 of NC_140031.1, forward strand.
TAATTTGAGTACAGTTTTTTCCTAGTGTTTATTTTCAGTGAATTTCAGTGGGAGTGCAGAAGTGGTTTTGGGGCAAACATCAATTCCTGCATAACAGTGTGTGGGTATGACATTCCAAAAATTAGTGGAAGTTTCAGAGTCAAAAATGAGCCCAGAAACATTGCTCTAGGAAACCTTTAAATACAATTATCATTAGTGCTATGACTGCAGATCACAGAATAGCACATATTGAAAGAGGCATCTGGAGGTTGTATAGTCTAACTCAGATTGCTCTCAGGACCTAGAGAAATGTGAGAATGTAAAACTAAGAGAATTAGCATTGTTTTAAAACTCCTGGGATTTAGCCTCGGCATCTTGGTCTTGTCCTTGTGTACGGGCAGCTGCTTTGCTGCTTCTGAACTAGAATATACTTATTACATACAGGAACTAGGCAGGATGATTTAGGGTGAACTGTGAGAAAAAGCAGCCTGTAACTATTTTTTACTGTCATCTGCTGTGTGACACATAGGATCTGTAGAAATTCCTGACTCCAGTTGCTTGACAAATATGAAAAAACTCATGAATCCTCAAATTCAATCCTACAGAGCAAATAGCACAAGATTACCTTAGCTATTGCAATATTGCACAAGTAATTGCACAATGAAAGTATGTTCTTTGTACAGACTTTGTTACTTCAGAATATTAGAAGGTAATATATTAATCTGTTATTTTTTGCATATTTTCCCAACTGCTTGTCTGATTTCTCAGTCATTCTTTGTGATTTTGATATGACTCAACAATTATGTGCAATTGATATATTCAGCAGTAAAAAGCTACCTATTACCTTTTTAAAATTAAAGTTCTAAAGCTAATCACTGAGAAATGCTGGATAAAATTATAAATTCAGAAGTGTTTTATTTGTGAGGTTAGGAGTTAGGAATCTGTTCCTTGTCCCTAAAAATACCATGAAGAACTTAGAACAATTTATATATTACATGCCCAAAAGAAGGTGATATTTAATACCTTTCATGTTAAATACTTGCTTTTCGATATTTGCATTTAGAGTATGAATTACATCAAAATTAATAGTTTAAAGCAAAATTGACCAGGCAGTTTCAATTTAGATGGGCATACTTTTATTTAGTGGATTAATACATAACCTTTTTTCCCTGTTAAATCAGAAACATGAAAGATTTTTTTGTGCTACTGGTGCTATGGTATTGCACTCTCACTGTGAGAATCCATAGTGCATACTTTATATATAGTTGGATCTGAAATTGGCAGAGACAACGGATTGAAGCTACTTGGGGCGAAGTATTCTTTTTGAGACTGTCATGAATACATCAGAACTTCCAAGCTTTTTTCTAACAATTTAAAAACTCATTTACAAAAAGTATTTTACACATATAAACATATATATTCTAGATATATTTAACAGTAAAGTATTCTAATAAAAAGTAATTATGTTTTAATTATTAGGAAACCATTTTCTACCCTGGGTTGGAATAGAAACAGTTTCATTCTCTTGCTGTTAGTTAATGTTTTATATATTTGTCTGTATTCTTGTTTGACCTAAAAGCCTGAAATCAATAGGCCAGCTCTTTGCTAGAGAACATGTTACTGTTTACTCATAGAGCTCAATAATTTTTCTCTCTTCACTTAGTCTTCCCAAGACCTACTCTTCACAGTTCAGGACTTTGATCTCTGAAAAACAAATAGCCCCAAACTGTTTTTTGAACCACTGAAGTGTAAGGTTTCACCAAAATCTGCTCATCTCACTAATTTGCTGGACCAGACATCCCAGCTGCCTCCTGAAATGCTTGCCAGGTTGCTATGTAGTCAGCATTATTTATCTTTTAATAATGACGTCCATTTGTGGTATCAGAGAACTCGTGTACACGTGCTCTCCTTGAGTGAGCTGATTCTTTTCCAGCAGTAGTCGATGAAGGTTTTGCTGTCCAGCATAACATGAAATCACAATGAACCTAATAAAATTTTACTGAAAACTCTGAAAATTTCTTTACTTTTAATCTGTCTTGTTTTTCCAGTTATGCATCATAGTAAATACAGCTCTCTTTGTTTTTGTGGTAATTACACAAATCCAGGTTCATCTGCGTGGACTGATTTGTGGCCCTTGAAATTCTCTGTCAAATGGTAGAAGTCAAAAGCATTCCTGGAAATCATGGTTTTGAAAGCTTATATTGGGTGACTATGAATATTGGTATGATTCCATGATGGAATTCATGGTTTTTGATGTAATTAAAACATGAAATCATAGTTGCTGCTAGCAAAATACTAAAATAGGAGAAATCTCAATCCAGTACAAACAAAACTTTAATAAGACCTATATTATTTCTCTTTATTCTTTCCATCTGCAAAAACTTAATGATCCCTTGTCCACAGCTAAAATTTCACATTTATACATTCTTTCCAATTTTATATACTTCCCATCAATGCACAGTATGAAGAGGGTTTTCTACATCTTCTGGATGACAAGACTTCCAGTGGAGTTGTCCTCTGATCTCGTGGGAGCTGCTATTTTTGACCCTTCTGGTCAGGATGCAGCTTCTGTGAAGTGAAAGCTCCAATACCTGTTACACCACCAGTGCTCTGAGCTGATACCAGCACTAGCTTGCCTTGTTTCTATTTTCATATTCTAGCCCTTTGTGCCAGCATTTGAAGTACATTTTTAACTCCAAGGTTTTAATTTCCCTTGTGGTTTGTGCTACGCAGTTAGGATTCAAGACTGATCTGGCAGGATGTTGAAGCACTTTCTGTAGCAGTAGGCAGGCTTCCTGACCTGAATTCCCAACCTTCACTATTTCTGACTGCTTCCACTACCCCTTACTACTGTGGATATCGTTTTCCTAGCCAGATTGGAGTTTTACGTTGCCTCTCTGGGCCTACACTTTAGATTTAATACTGGAAAGAGCCCATATGAGAAGCCTGTATCTTTTGATCTTATTTCTACTTTGAGACGCTAGTAAAAATAATTAAATTTTTAGTCACATCTATGTTATTAAGCATTTCAGTAGCAATTTCTATTTAATTGTAACTAAGAAGTAACATAGTTCTTCTAGGTATGAGGTATTGTGGTGTGAGACATACTTTAAAAATACCTTGGTGTTTCAAAAATAATGTATCCAGCCTGTGTTGTCTGTGAAGTTTGCTATTAACTCTTAAGAATTGTGGTGGAGGTTTCTGTGTCTGAAAGCAATTTTGATAGATTTTTCTTAAGCTATAGCTATCATTGAAATGGAAGTTATCTTTGCTCTAATACCAATGTGTCTGTTTACGATTTTTTAAACAACAACTTTCTTAAGATGAAAATCTTTCAACTAAATACCAGATCAGGCTGCGGTCTGTAAATTCTTTTTGTGGTTCTAGGTATCACCTGACTTGACAGGAAAAGGAACAAATTCACATAGTCAATATTTCTTCAGTGAAATAATTGGTAAAGAAAAATGGTATTTTATATACATCTCAGAATTCACAAAATAACAGCCATTGATACTTACAGTTTTCTCTACAGATCATTGATATTGATGAACATTAGCTTGGTGAACACCCATGAGACTAAAATAGTGCCAGCGTTACAGGAAAGGACTGGGCAATGTAATGTGTCCTATGTAATGTGTCCAATGTAATGTGCTTTATACAGCTAGATATGAGAATTGTTAATCTTGCCCAAGATACTTGGAAATTATGGGACTCTGTGATACCCATCTGTTTTCAGTCATACTTAATGGCTTGCTTTGTCAAAATTGGTTTACTTCTACTACCTTTAAAATAACTTAGAAAACTGACTTGGGTAGAACGTCTCTCCGTGAAACAATCAGAACAGGGAATGAGCTAAAGTCTCGTTCTCTCAGTTACAACAGTTCAGTTGTACTAGCTCTATTTTCAATAAACCAAGATACTACAGGTTCCTTCCATAGATACCTGTGGGAGGAATGGTTTAGTATTCAGGGGTATAAGCCTAGCATTTGGCAAACCTCAAGGCAAGTCCAAACTGTCTTATCCATTATGTGAAGGTGATCAAGTTTCACAGCTCTCCTGTTTTTACTCTCTTTGATGAAATTCAAATAGCAATTTGCCTGCAACAGGCTTTTTGGGGAAACTGCACAACATGCAGGCACTTGTTGGCTTATAGAAGGCAGGGATCCTCCTCCTCTACAAGGTAAGTATTTCACACAAAATATTAGAAGATCTGGGCGCTGTAAATCCATTTCTTTCAAGATGAATCTCAGAATCACAGAAATGGTCTGGTTGGGTACACTGGGTGATCTCCAGCTTCGCAGCTTTATTAGGGATGTACTAGAATATGTTGCGCAGGATTGTACCTGGATGGCTCTTTAGTGTCTGTGGCGATGGAGACTCCACAGCCTCTCTGGGCAACGTGTTCTGGTGCATGGTCATGTGCGTACTTATTTCTCGTATTCAGGTGGAACTTGTACATCAGTTTCTGTCCATTGTCTCTTGTCATTTCATATGAAATATGAAGGATCTCCTAAAATTCACTGTAACTGTGGGTCGCTGCTTTTTAAGTTCTCACGCATTCACCCAGACTGCTTTTGGAACAAGCATCCCAGCGCTGCTGCAGCACCCGCGTGGGTGAAAAGCACAGGCAGGAAGTCACAGTACGACGTGCATTCACCGTATGTGTGTGTGTCTGTCTGTGTGTCTGTCTGCCCGCACGCCCCCCCACAGGGGCGGCCCGTGTGCGCTCCACACACCAGGGCTCGCTGCGCTGCCCGCGCGGGGCGCGCCCCTCTGGGGACCCCGCGGAACGCCGCGGGCGCTCCCCGCCCCGCCCGGCCCGGCCCTCCCCTCACACCGCCTCCCCCCACACCGCCTCCCCTCCCCTCACACCGCTTCCCCTCCTCTCACACCGCCCCCTCCTCACGCCGCCTCCCCGCGGCATCGCTGCCAATGGGCGGCCGGGACAGGGGTGGAAAGTGCCGGGCCCCGGCGGCCGCGGGTTTATAGCGGAGGGGTTGGCGGCGCGACCGCGGCGGACGGAGCAGGAGCGGCAGCATGGCAGCGACGGAGGGCGGGCGGCAAGTCGCGAACTTCGGCGCCGGGCCGGCGAAGCTGCCGCGCTCCGTGAGTAGGGGCTGGGCTGGGGCACGGCCGGGCTGGGTGTCCTCGTCCCCCCGGCTCCCCGCGGGGCTCCGGCTGCAAACCGAGGGATAGGGAAACTCTAATAAATCGTATTTACCCGCAGAGCGCCGAAACCTCTTGTCTTCCCCCCTTCTCCAACGAACTGCCCTGATAAGCTCCGATTTTTGCAAACGAGATCGAGTGTGGTTCTTCGAGTACTATCTAGAGTTTTGGTTTTTGTTTTTTTGTTTTTTTTTTTTTTTTTTAGTGCTTGATGATATGGCACCAGCAGCTATGTCGTTAGTTTTGGGATGGGAAGTAGGACCTAAGCGCACAAAGATAGCTCTGTGGAGTGTGAGATTTGTCAGTTGAGAAAGAGCATGGTAATTCCCTGAGACGCCTTTTTATAAGAAGTTATAATGATGTGGTGTGCACTCAACCCTCTGGAAAGTTGCATCAGCAGCCATGGATTATCCAGTTATATGTGGAGAGGGGTGGTTTCTGCCGAACTGTTCGTACCTGACTTTCAGTTTAAGGTTATCTACTGTGGAATTTTTATTGTTGTTCTTTTCTTAGTATCCTACTTAGTATTCTTTGTTATTTTATGTGTTACTTCTTTAAAAACATTTCTTTAGATAAACAGATTTGCTGCGGAACAACTTTTTTGGTTTTACTTGTTTGTGTTTCTTTCTCCTCCCATCTCTTTTCTCGAGGAATTGCCCTTTGTGAATAAGGTTGCAAAGAAATTTGTTGTTTTATGTCGAGCTCTAGATTCCAAAGGGGCTCTCACGGGCACTGCCTCTATACCCAGCTCTCTGACAGTCATGGTTAAAGACTGGATTTAAATTTTGAGGAATGCAGGTTGGCACAGCTGAGCTCCCTATTATTAATCTGTTTGCCTTCTTGAAAATGCAGTGCTCTTGTGTGGGCTGCTGTATCACCTGGATGATTTGTTTCTCTTGATTGTGGGCTGATGCTGCTCATGAAGCACGCAGACTCGGTAAAGCAGAAGATGGAGCAATTCATAGATTGTAATGTGTGTCATAGATGTCTGTTGTGAGGCATGTGCACATTTTCAGATGAAGAATGTTACTGACAGAACTGGATTTTATCAAGCAGTTTAGCAAGTACTACTGTAGCAGTCTGTGTGTTCTCCCTTACTTTTTTGCCTCCCTCTCTGGCATGGATGAGTTTGCTTGTAAAATGTGGTGGTTAAAACTTCACAATCTTTTAGTTGACCTTTTGGTAGTCAGCTGTTACAGTTGACAGGCCATGCAGATACCCTGTCAGCAAGGTAGATTTCTTATTCCTGAAATTGCCCAGAGTGTGCAGTTTCTTGTCAGGTGCTAGGGTGCATGTGTGCAGCATTTGTTTGGTTCTACTGGGGCTCCCTCTTCTCCTGCTTCATTTAGGAGCAGCCAGGACTGTTCTGGCTCTCAAGCAAGAATTTACCAAATTCAGAAGCTGCAGATCCAGTGGTTAGAATCTCATCCTCCTTTGTTCATACTTAAAAGCTAGGGAAGAAGACAGAAAAAATAATGGATGGCTGAAACACTACTTGCAAGGCTGGTGACCTGTTTTTTTTTGATTGTCTCAAAATTTTGCTTAATTTCTTTCTCAACTCTCAATAAGATAGAGGCTTATCTTCAAAAAGTGTGGAACTTCATTTTGTGAAACCAGGCATTGTCGTGTTGGCTCAGTTTAAGATATACAATTCCCCAAGCTGATCTTTCTTGTTGTTTTCTTCAGTACTTTGGTTGTCCTATTTGCCCAAGTCAAGTGAAAGGTCACAGGATGGAGTGGAGGGTATTTAGGATGCTTGCTTAGAAAGAGTATGTCTTCAAACATTTGACGTTCTGTAAAGGTTAAGAGTTCCATTCAACTCCTAAAAATCATTCACAAATCTGGAAATGTAGCATTTGAAATAATAACTTATGACATGGTTTCCACAACAAGCATTTTATTTAAGTTTGCTGTCATATGAAAAACCTTAAGCTTCTAGGTACAGCAAAATTGTATTGGTAACATATACTTCTATTCATCTCACTTGACAAGTGTCAGGCTATGGGGCAGCTGGCAGAGCCATGGTGCATCAGAGACTCCAGGTAGTGGAAAATTCCCTTAATTTATTTCTGGATTTTTTTCCTTTTGGTAGGTATTATTAGAAGCACAGAAAGAATTGGTGGACTACAAAGGACTTGGTATAAGTGTTCTTGGTAAGACTTTAAAAAATCTACATTTTTCATGATTTTGTTGTTTAACTGACTTGTTTAATAAGACTTTCTGATCTTTTTGCTCCATTTTAATACTCGTCTGTCTGTACAGAGGTGTATAGATACCATATGGATATATAGCATCCTTCCCATTAGGAAGGCAGTGCTCTCCTGCTGGCTGGCTTTTTAGCCTCAGTTGCACAAAAGATTTATGCATCAAGATGGTGAGCATATTATTAGTTGCTAAAAGTAGAACATGCAGCTGTCTCTGCACAATTCAGATTAATGTTTAAATTGTACACTTCCACATGGAAGACAGCCTATGGATTTAAAAGGAATTACTGTGTAATTGTACTTAATGTTTAATTAGCTTTACTGTGTGAAGAAGCCTTGCTAAAGGTAAGAGAACAAAACCTGTGTTTTTCCTGTACTTTATATATATTTCTTACAGCATTAACAGCAGAGAAGGTTCTTAGCATGAGGAAGAATGAAATCTTTCTAGAGACTACTTTTTTACCCAGAGATGTGGTTGTTCTTAGTGGTAATAAGGTCATATGGGTGCCAAATGTCAATGAACAGGATTTGCCTGTATCTGGACAAGACTGCAGGTGTAAGTCTTCTGTGGGTATTAAAGAGGAGTAGGAGCTGGGAATGACAGCCTTCTGGCATTTTGGGTCAGTAGTGTAAAAGGTTTAAAGCTTAACAAAATTGTAAAATCAAATTCATGTATTACTGTCTTGTTTCTTCTCTCTATTCCACCAAAGAAATGAGCCATCGGTCTTCAGATTTCACAAAAATTCTAAACACAACTGAAAATCTCATGCGTGAATTACTGTAAGTGAATTACTTTCTGCTTATTTTTATGTTATGTGTGTGCTAGTTGCATCAGTAATGTCTAATATGGACACCTTTTCTTGAAAGTACCTCTTTGGTGCTGTTTTTCATGTGGGGGTACTGTGTATTGTAGAGTAATAACTTTGAGGAGGACACTGATCTTCTTACATGTAAGTTTGATGCTTATGTTTTTGAATGTGGCAATGGATTATTAGGTTGAGATGTTTTTCACATGTCTAGATGAGTTTGTTTTGAAATTTTGATTTTTTTCCCCTTCATAGAATTAACAAAGGACATGAACTAAAAGAAATAAGTGCAAACAACAAGAATGAGTTCTCTAGTGTATAAATGTGATCTGCACGTTGTCCATAAGTCCTATTTTAATAACAAAATCTCTGTGGATCAGTGTTAGAATCACTGGGCAAGACCCCTTTTCCTATTCATAGAATGACGCATTTTAAAAAAATTGAAATAAATATATAATGGATTAGAATGAATGTTCTCATAGTTAAATTACTAGTCGTTAATTACTGTTCTCATAGTTGTGTTAACAAACGTTTTACCCTCAGTCCAGCCAGAATCCTTGACAGAAGGATTTTAATGAATAATTTGAATATGCAATTTTTGTGATTGTATGAGCAACTCTTTATTGCACTTGCTCTGCATATATACTGTACTGTACTGTTGCACTTTTAAATTGGAGGGTCTTAGAGCCGAGTGCTACTGTAAGCGCTTTGGTGACTTCATGATAGAAAAGTTGTGAAGCTACCAATAGATACAATTAAAAGTCAGCATTAATTGTGATGGAATATCTCTCAAGTCTGTGTGTACAGCTGTTCAGGAGTGAGTTTGTTTCATGCAGTGCCAGGGTTGGGGAGAGGAAGCTTTATTTCAGCAAATTTTTATCACTAAAATTCTTAGCATTTACTCTTAAATATTTAAGCTGTTTCTCAAGACCAGTGCTGAGGTAAGTTGGTGGGATTGATCTAACCTCTGGGCAAAGAGTCTTCTAAAATGACAGCGTTCTTCCTCAGTCACGGTTAAATGTGTAATATCAAGTTGTATGCCTCCTGCGTCACCTGGGAATAACATAAATGGTTATTTCTTTTATGCAGAAATATACCAGACAACTACAAAGTTATTTTCCTTCAAGGAGGTGGATCTGCTCAGTTCAGTGCAGTCCCGCTTAACCTTATTGGTTTAAAGGAGGGAAGACAGGCAGATTATGTGGTTACTGGAGGTTGGTCAGCAAAAGCAGCTAAAGAAGCGGAGAAGTATGCCAAAGTTAATATCGTTCATCCCAAACTAGGAGCCTATACAAGTAAGTTGATGATTGTATCTGTCCATGTGAATGCTTGGCGTTTTGACTCGCTCTGAAAATGGATCCAATGTAGCTATTGGGTTGTTGAATGTTAGCTAGAGTTGACTGCCTGCTCTCAAAAGAATGTCTGCCACGCCCCTCCTTGTTCAACACTGGGAGATTTATTAAATGGCTTAACAGTTTCCACCAGAAAAAAATGGTGAAGTGGGGATGAGCAGATGCCAGAAAATAAGTGGCAAGACAAAAGTGTCTAAGTCAGGAAATTGTCTGGGCTCTCTCAGGTTTTTTTTTAATATTTAACTGAGTTCTTTAACTGTTCACAGGGATATTGTGAGATATTTCAATTTCATGTGCACTCAGTAATAAGATTGCTCTAAAATTCAGAAACAGGTCTGAGATTTTAACCTTGTTGACCCAGGATATAGGAGACCTGAATTCTGTTATCTGCTTTTAAGGATTCCTAAATTATCATCTTTCCCACGAATGTGTCGCTGAATATACATAAATAATTATTGGAGCAGGAATATGTGAGATATAGTTTCTATTCCTGCTACTTTTGCTTACTTTTCTTCCCTCTGGTCCAAATTACAGCGCTTGAACTAAAAAGAGTGGCAACAAGACAAAGAATATCCCCATATAAGTTAGTGCCCTAATTTCCAGTTAATACACTAACTTGGAAATTAGGGCACTAACTTGGAAATTTATATTACAGTTTATATTCTATGAGGCACAGGAAGGAATTGAACCTACAACTTTCCAGTCAGGGGGAGTGTAATTCATCATTTCATAGCTGTAGATAAGAGGAGAGGCAGTAAATAATGATGGAGGCAATGGTACCATCTCCCGCTCTTCCCTCCTCCTCCCATCAGGTCCTGGAGGAGAAAAGGAAGGGAGAGCAACTATTTGTTCTATGCCAAACCTGTTTTGTGCTGTCAGGACATGCCTGTATATTGCCTGTTGACAAAGGAGATCTTAGTTTTGTAAATCAGTTGCAAAGCTTAAAATGGGAGAAAGGTGGGTGACCTTGTGTTTGTTCAGCTTGAGCAAGACATAAATGCTTCTGGGATTGCACAGAAACAGAGTTTTTGAAAACTTTGCCAGTGAGAATTTGGATGTTTCAGTGGTTCTGAAAGCAGCAGGAAGATTCTGGGGCTCAGTGTCTGAATTCCCCTGAAATGCTGTTTTGAACCCCTAGGACAGCAGTTTGTAGTCTGCAATTGCAAATGGGAGGAAAATAATTTGAAGAATAAGGGGTGAAAATCAAAAGGTTTTGCAAACTTTATGGTGGCTCACCAGAGAATTTTGGGAATGCACTGGTGTATTGGCTTTGTAGATACATTATCTTCCTGGTAACAACATGATTAATAGTCTATATGGCAAAATTGTTCTTGGTTTGCCCTTAAGTTTCATGTTCGGGTAAAATTGCATGCCAAGAAACGTACTTGTCTCCAGTGACCTCTGGGTTTCTTTTTTGGCTCTTAGGCATTCCTGACCCAAGCACTTGGAATCTTAATCCAGATGCATCTTATGTGTATTATTGTGCTAATGAAACTGTTCATGGTGTGGAGTTTGACTTTGTACCTGATGTCAAAGGAGCAGTCTTGGTTTGTGATATGTCATCAAACTTCCTGTCCAAACCTGTGGATGTTTCCAAGGTAAACAATTGGACACAGTGACTGCACAAAGCATTTGCAAAATGTAATGCATATAGTGAAGCACTTTGAAATGTCTGGATAGTTACACATGCTGAGCGCTGAAATTAAGGAAGAAGTGTTTTGTTAATTGAATATCTGATGATATACAGAAGTGTTGAAATTTCAGGTTTGAGATTTCAATGTCTGTTTTCCTTTTTCTTGTAAAAACATACTGAACTATGTTGAGATTGTTTATGTTAATAGCTGCCCAAGATTATTTAGCTACTGTGTGATCTTCACTGATGAAGAAAATACCTGCTAAAAGAAAATAACAGCTAAAATAAATGTCTTCTAAATAATATTTAGTCTGTAGATAGTGTATGGCTACAGCAGGGTACTGTTAATAACTTTTTAAATCCTTCATTTTACATGAAAAATCTGTAACCTCTTTTAAGCTACTAAAGCTTCCTCTGCCTCTCGATTATGGTATCTGTTTCGCAGATAGTACAGGGGCAGAACACAGGCAGTTACTGTGTTTGTAAAGTATACTATCAGTAGAAGTGTTACTGACTAATGAAATAATAGCATATTTGACCTTTCTTACCTGTGTGTAGAAAAATGGAGTAGTTAATGCATTCAACTTGGCCTTTCCTGATATGCCTCTTTGTACAGGTGGATTTTATGATGATTGTTCTGAAATACCAGATGGGTTGAAAATACTGTGAACTGTGTAGGAATTTGTTTTTAGTAAATTTGCTTGGAGTAGTGTGAAATTGCAACAGGCTGCCTTGAGAATTATTTGCAGCTATTAAATAAACATTTAGCATACTGTTGTGAAATTTGTTGTGATTATCTTCTTCAGCTGAGTAGCTGTGAGTGCACTTTCAAATCTTCTGCTGACTCTTCTTTTAACCTACAACTTGCTAATTTTCAAGACATTTTCTGTTCTGTTCAGCTGTCTAGTATGCCTGGGGTATTACTCAATAATAAGATCTGCAAGTGAATGCATGTACCAAGTTTTTTTCTTCTTCCTTTTAAAGTTTGGTGTGATTTTCGCTGGTGCTCAGAAGAATGTTGGCTGTGCTGGAGTTACTGTTGTAATAGTACGTGAGGACTTGCTGGGATTTGCACTGAAGGAATGCCCTGTTGTACTGGATTACAAAACACAGGCAGCAAATAGCTCATTGTATAACACTCCACCGTGCTACAGGTAACTCATTCTGCTATGTGATATCCCTTACTCAGAAAGCTGCCGCACTGCCATCTGCTGCTCTTATCTAGAAAATCTTCCAAAGTTGCATGTTTGCCCTCAGGCCAGTGACACCTTGGAGCAGTTCACGTGATACCTGTGAGAACATGGGACTAGTAGGCTTTGCATTGCCTGGTGCGACTCAGCCACAGAGGATGTAGCCTTTTTCAAAGTAGATATTACATGTCGCAGCTCCATTGTATAAGTTGCATGATGCAGTTCTGGTTTACATGAGCACAGCTCTAGTCAATTCAGTGGTGATGCTCTCTTATTGCAAGGAGGTAATTTGGCACTTAGACTTGCTTCTTATCCTAAATATAGTTTGATATAATTCCTTCTTGATGTTGTTCTCAGCATTTCAATCTCCAGATCACCACTGACTTTTACTGGAAAATGGTAAATAATATTGTGATTCAAGTTTTAAATAATATAAGATATTACAAGAATATGTATTCTTTTAATCTTTAAAAATATTTGTTGTTCTTTCTACATCTTTCACTACTATTAGTTTTGAAATGAAACTGTAGAAGAAATTTTTAAAAGGCATTTTAGTAGTTGCTTTGCTTTTACTCTCTTGCAGAGTTTTGCATACTTCTTTGACTGCCATCGCAGTGTTTGGTTTGGCATCCAAAGATAAAATTGTTCCAGCTTTATAAACATTGCTAGCAATCAAAATCATAAAATTGCCGTGTACTTGATGATTTCATTATGCAAGAAGCAGATCAGACTACAGCTTGCTTTTTTAAAATTGCTGTCTTGTAGTTTCTGATAACTAGTGAAATGGTGCTTTGCTACTAGCATGTTTAGCTGTTGAGCTAATAGTATCTACTCATTCTTATCCTGAAGAATTTTTATACCAGCATCCTCTGAAATGATTATTTAAAAAAAAAATCTTCAATCTAGTTATCATCTTTTTCCCAGAAGTTTTTAAAATTACTTTGAAAACAAAGATTTCCTTTTCAGGATAATTTCATAATGAAATTTTATACTGATATTTAGTCTCACCTCTTATAGCTTGTTTGCATGTTCCAGAATTGCAAAGTTAGGCCTAATGATCTCGAACACATGTTAAATGTACTGTACAGGCCCAAAGTTCTGTGATTCCTATATATAAACCTGATAACTTAATTTCATCATTATAGTTAGTATCACTCAAATTTTACTCAATTTAAGTATCTTTGAATCTGCTGATTGTCACTGCAATGTATTATTGCCATGACATAGGAGCAGCTATCTTTATCAGCAGGACAGTAAATCTTGTGAACATTTGTTTATGCCAGATTTTACAGTGCAGAACTTGTTCCCCCAAGTTGTGTGCATACTGTACAGTATGTAGTGCTGTAATTATGCATTCTTACTGGCAGCCAGTCTGCCCTGTTGGCTGGGTACACCCAGTAAGAATTAGCTATTCAGTGTTTCCAGATTTTGGTCTGCTCAATGTTGCTTTGTAACATAGGCAGGATGTATGTCTTTTCCAGTTCTTGATGAAACCTCTATTTCGTGATCGATTATGTGCCTGACTGCCAAGTCACACATACTGTTTTTGGACGCTGTATGCTTGAATATGCCAGGTTTTAAATCCAGCCATTCATGTTTTCCAAGTACAAAGCTATTTCCATTTGAAAAACTGAAGTTCTACTTAATCTCAGTACTTGGACAGAGTGTAGTTCCTCTGATTTGAAAAGCAAAACAAATCAAATTCTGCAGCCTTATTTTTAGCCTTTGCAAAGAACTTCTGAAAAGAATGTGCTGCTTTAGCTGTTACTCAGTATCTGACAGTAGCCTTAACAGAGTAGTGGGTGGTAAAGAGAACTGAAAATAAAGTTGAACTAACAGCTTCTCCTTTCTCATCACTGTCTTGCCAGATTTCACTTCATGCAGCAGACTCACATTGGAGTATGCTCCAGACTCCAGAATGTAACAGACTGAAATGTTGGCAGGATGCACATCTGTTTGGCTTGGCCCTAAATGCCTGTTCCAGTTTAAGGAACTGGCAAAGATTCTTAGTTCTCTTTTTCTGTGCTCTTTTCCTTGCACTTGTTAATGGTTTGCTGGCAAACAGGCAGGAAATATTAACTGAATTTGCAAAAGCTACTTCAGCAAAATGTTAAATTAAATTAAGGTGATGCTAATGGCTTTAACCTCCTGGCACTACATAGTTGACTCTTTGACCCTAATCTGTTTAGCTAAAATTAACAATGAATTTGCTATAAAAATCTCATTTGCAAGCTCTGAAATGCGTTTTTCACTTAAAATTGTTCCAGAAACATTATTTTGATTGACGTAAAAGAAGGATAAAAGGTTTCAGCTGTCTGAGTTGTTGTGAGTGACTCTAAGGCTGACTTCTAAGAGTTCACTTGTCCAAAAAGTTTTGCTCAGGGAAGTGAGGGCAAGATGTGAATGTGGCCCTGTGTATTTGCCAAGGGCATAGTCTTTACTTCACTTAAATCATTTACAGTTGAGTAGTTGATAGTGTGCTGTCATAAATGTGGCAAGATTGTGCTCTCAGAGCAGTAAGGTACTTCCTATAAATGGCAGTCTGTAACCTTGCTTATTCTACAGCCTTTTGGAAGTGTTCAAGGATTTGATACTGGCACCCCTTCAGAAATAAAAAGCAGCAAAATTTTAAACAGCTTCTGGCTAGATATGTGTTAGGAAAACTTGTAGGGTAATGTTCTCTGAGCACTCCCTTGGAATCAATAATGATTCTATAAGAATGAACTTGTTGCATATAGGCCATAAAAACTTGTGAGCAGATTTTATGTAAATTATTGTAATCATGGGAAATGTCTGAACTTGAACAAGCTGAGTTTTGTAGCAAAAGCACAAAGGCAAAAGGTGTCAAGAATTTTTTATGTTGCACTTAGTGACTAGCATTGAAATTCTTGGTCTCAAGCCATGCGATGCCAGTAGGCTTCCAGATCTCTACTAAGAACTTGACTGGTAACAGTCAAGTGTGATACATTATAATTTGTTTCACCAAACTTCACTGTTCATGTGGGCAAAAGGTCTTTGTAGGCAGAAATGGGATGAGAGTTCTTGTTTTTAACATTTGTGAAAATATGGTTACATTAATATACATGTATTTGAGATTTACTCCTGTATTTTTGCTAGAGCAGCTGCACAGGGCAAATGCTATTAACTTTTTTGCTAAATCTGGCTCCTTCTAGACAGTTGTGTAGTCCTTCCTGGCAGGACCTGACAGGCAGTTGTGTAGGCAATGAATTGGCAGTGCATGCAGTATGTCTGGGGGTGTCTTTGCGAGCCCTGCTGGGCTGCAGGAAGCCTGGAGAACATGTCCTTCTGTGGTACAAAGGATTAAAATGGGTCCAACAGGTATGTGTGACATTAGAATTTCAGGATATTTTATCCTGTGTCCAGAAAACATTGTCTGAGTTGTCATAACTTGTAAAATAGTCAAGGTTTTGATTTGTTAATCTTAAGTGCCTTTAAATCAAACATGGCCTCTTGTTACTGAAACAAGAGCTATTTTGTGAACTATTAGACCAGACTTATTTTTTTCCTGTTTGAATAATTTCACTGAACAATGTTCTTTCCTTTTGCAGTATTTATATCATGGGATTGGTACTGGAATGGATAAAGAATAATGGTGGAGCTGCAGCTATGGATAAACACAGTTTGATCAAGTCACGGATGATTTATGATATTATAGACAAATCTAATGGATTTTATGTGTAAGTTGCTATGCTTTTCCCCTTTGTTTCAATATTTGCTACATAACCAAACATTCATAACTTTTGAGAGTTTAATTGTATTTTTGAAGTCACCTTTTTTGAGAACTCTTAGAGAAACCATTCACTTGGTAACTGTCCAAGATAAGTCTCATTCCAGTAGGGAGTTATTTCAACTTATCGTGTATAGATCAGTAGTGAACCCCACTAAAAACATATTCTAAACTTAATAAAACAGGAGTCTGGAAGAAAAGTATTCAAAGAACAGATATGCAGATTCTGGTTTGTATCCTTACAGAATCGCTTGGTGACACATAGGCCAAAACAGAGAAAATTGCCTAAAAGAAATTGTAGAGATCCCTTTGCACTGTATTTTGCCTGCCACCTTCCAGGAGTCAAAGACTGCTTTTTTCTCTGTCAAGCAGAGCATTTTTATTAACTAATTATGCTAAGTTCTGAAACACTTCCTGAAATAAAATATAAAGATCGGACCTCACAATGGAATACATTTTCTTTACGTACTTTATGCACAGCTGATTTTCTTCAGTTATTTTTGCTGGCTTTCCAAAGCAGATTTAACCCTCTTGACTTTTACATTGTTTCAAGTTGCAAGTATTTTTGAGTTCACAGGACCTATGCATAGTTAAAAGTTGATACTGTAATCATTTTAATATTTGCCAAGCTTGGACTACTAATTGACCATGAAACTGCAAAATATTTTCTTTCACCTTCAGCGTAAAAGCAGCAGTGTGGAGACCTAATTTACTTTCAAGTCCAAGTTATGATAGAGCAAATTAAATTTGGATTTTAAATTAAAGCTGTCTGCAGTCATAATTGTCAGGAATAAAGTTTCATCATAATATTTAATATATTCTTCTTATTCATTTAGTTAACGAAAATAGCTTTGCCTTTAGCATCACCATGATCAGCATTGTGATGCTACTCCAGGGGAATCCTGGGGGTTTTTCATAAACGTCAGAAAGCAAATGAAGCCTTGAAAAAAACATTTTGTGACAAACAGAAATCTGTATCTGGCAAGTTGGTCTGTAAGGCAATGAGTGGGAAATACAATGCAAATTGGATGGTAAATAGTCAGTTGGGAAAGCAGAGCAAGCTTCACTAACTGAGCTGTATGCAGCTTCCTAAGCAATACAGTTAAGACTGTGAATTTTTAAATTGTATCTATAACTTAAAGGAAGACTTAATTTGAAGCTGCCTTTCCAGCCATTACATGCCACTTAATCTGTGGCATGCTTCCCTGAGTAAGCCATGTGACAAGCCATTTAGCAAATGGAGCCTTTCTTCCATGAAGTGCTCTGTGCCATTTGTAGTTTGTTTTTCAATGTCTGTGCACTGAGTTACATCCGATTGCCTAGTAGCAACTGGATATTCTAAAACTAAAGTATGGCTGCAGTAATTCAGATGTGGGAGTGCTTAGAAACATAGGCCTTTTTGAACATTATTTTCCTGGTTGAACCTGAAGTAGAAGATTTGTGCAGGCAGGTGTTATGATGGATTTTTTTTTCTTTTCATCATGGAGACATCTGGACAAAGGAACAAGAGAGGAACTAAATAGAATGATACTCATTCTTTTCCAAATAGCATAATAATAGGTATGAAATCCACATGCAGTTTATGAAAACTCATTTATATTGAATGTCTACAAGAATTTACATCGCAGACTTAGAAAAAAATAAATCTGAAGGCTTCAGATCTCCTTTATGAATAAAACACTAAAAAAGATACTTAAATCTTCTCTTCCTCCCCTGTAATTTCTTAGTTTCACAAAATAGTTGAAGAGAAATTACACATATCTTGAGTTTTCCACTTTAGATTAAATTTTTAAGAAATTAAGGAGTTGTGATGCATCTCATGTAATGTTGTGCCATGTATGTAGTGCAAGATTTGTTCTAGAGACACCTCTTCTCTACTTCATGATTCTGAGTAATGCTAATTTAAAAGATGGACTGAAATCACTAACAGAAGTTTCTAATGTCTATGAAACTTATGCTCTGTTCTTATACTTCCTTTAGTTCTGTTTAGCTGAGTGTAATTCTTGTAGCACTTTTGACTAATTGAGAAGTCAGTCTTCGAAGAGGAAGAGAAGACTTAGTCAAAATTCCGTGTAATTACCTCACCTATCCTAAGTAACTATTTATTTTTCTTTTTTTTTAAATTTAATTTGGTCTGTATACGAGCCTCGTGTCTGTTTCTCTCGCACAATTCTGAGTATGTCAAGAAGGGTTAATAAGCCTTCCACTTTACCACTTCCATTATTATACGTGGATATAAAAGGAAGATTGCTCTCTTTCAGAGAAAGTAAAATAATTTTTGATTATGAAGGATTAATTTTGGTTCTAAACAGGTGTGATTATTAATTTCTCTGCATATAACTGCATATAGCTGAAATACAAATTTAGCACAAAGTGGGTTAAGGTAAACTGACACACATTCCACAACCTTTCTAGATGTCCAGTGGAGAGAAAGAGCCGAAGCAGAATGAATGTACCTTTCCGCATTGGCAGCGTCAAGGGCGATGAAGCCCTGGAAAAGAAATTTCTTGAGAAGGCTGTGGAACTTAATATGATATCTCTGAAAGGACATCGGTAAGTATTAGTCAAGTGAATCTCTGTCCTGTGCAGAATAAACTATTACTACAGTGGTACAGCATCAGGCATTGTGCATTGACTTACCAGCCTTTCTCACGCATCAGCTGTTCCTCATACTGGTTTGGCAGCACTTGAGAATAGCAGTCATTGTATTGTAATCAGAGATTGCTGGTGGCTCAGCTCTACTGCTTAGGTGAAGTGGGGGGCTTCAGAGAGCTTTATCCTTAATTCTGCTCTCTTGTGCTAATCTGTCTCTGTGCAAATGCCAAAGATATCTTTTGAGGTCAGATTGTATCAGTGTATAAAATCTCTCAGATGGCTTGTCTGTCTGGTTGCAAGAGTTCTTTCCCATGTTCAGTAGTGTTTGTGGTATTAGTTTTTTGATATCATTGGGCTACAGCTTTGGAGCTGTAAATAACTAATAAATACTAAGCTTCTCTAGATTGCAAGCCTTGAAGAATTAAATATTGCTTCCCATGCACAAAAATGTGAATTTTATAATTTTAGAGTAGGAATTTAAATGTCTGTGAGTGCTGCTAATGTCTTTTTTTAGAATATATAAAATTTTCTGATTCTTTTTTTTCTCTCTCCTGTTTTCAATTCAGGTCTGTGGGAGGAATCCGTGCCTCTTTATACAATGCGGTGACTGTAGAAGATGTTCAGAAGCTTGCAACATTCATGAGAAGCTTCATGCAGACACATCAGTCATAAATGCCCGTGGGTTAGAGCCATGCTGCACATCCATGAAATAAAAGCTAAAGGGTTTTAACATGACTGTGGTACTGCACAGCTGTAGTGCACAAGTTTTATTTCCTTTTAGTTCCTGTAGCAATATTAATTAACTGAATGGAGTAGAGGCCCACTCTTGCAGTGGTGTGGCAACTTTGGCTTTGCTGAAGGTGAGGATCCCCAGACTGATCATGATTGATTACAAAATTTGAAAATACGCGGTTAAAACATGAATAACATTGTAAGATGCTATGGATCTGAGTCCATAGCATCTGAGTCCGCAGCGTTTCTCACTTCTAGTTACAAGTGACTTCAGCAATGCCTTCTTTTTAGTAAAATTCGGGAAGCAAAATTTGTCATAAGCTCTCTGTAATGCTTTACAAATACTCTCTGGCTGCATAATGAAGGTAAGCTGACATGGTCTCTAGGGACATCTAATTGATTTATGGGGTATATTCCAACAGTGTAACACCCGTAGTATTTAGAAGTTAACGCCAGCATTCCTAACTGGAGAATCTGGCCTTTGGACTACTGCTGCAATGCTAGAAGTATTGTCCTAACTATTGCAAGTAATTGTGGTTAAAGTCTGCAGGACTGGGCCTTTCTTCCTATTAACATTTATTAGTTTAAAGCTAAGATTCATGAGTCTGATTAAATCAATTTCTAAGGTGCTTTTTATTTCTCTCTGCATTTTGTATACTGAACTCCTAGGTCATTACTGTTACATTCTTCTTTTGGAGCATGCATATTTGCTGCTGCAAAACATTTGCTTTTCATTTGTTAACCTAGTGCCAGACTGAATTGCTATATTCCACTCAACAAGCCTGCGACTTTCTCTGCTCTGACTTTGAGCCCTAAGTGCAGCAGACTTTTTTGTCTGGTGTTTCTTAAGTCTTTTCCCTCTCTACTTGCTCCAGTTCTACCTTTTCATTCTTTCAGTTGTGTAGCCTTTTATATGTGGAATTTTGTCCAGCTGGAGTAAATAATAGTCTTCTCTGCCTTTTCCTGGCAATGCAGTATCAATTTGGTCCCATTTTCTCACTTGGTCCTTCTAGCTTATTGCACACTTTGATACTCTGGGCTAGAGAGGTCACTGTGGTTATGCAAAGATTTTCAGAGGATCTCCTGTTGCAGAGCCCTTGAGTTACCTTTTTTTCTCAGCTTGTCACTTTACTGCCAATGTCCATATATTGACCTTAATCTCTTATTTTAACTTGTGTAGAAGCTATCTGCTGCTGTCAGAGTGTTTAGCATTGCTACAGCTGGTTTCAGACTAAACTCTTTGGCACACAATGGGGATTTCTTTTTTTTTTTAATTTTTGTGTAACGCCAGTACAGTGGTAACAATTTATTAACAATAATGATGTACTTATCTATTTGTTGATGGAACAAGTCAGTGGAATGTGCTAGGGTTGAGTTATATTCCTATCTGAAAAGTCATCATTTTAAGACTACTATTTGGAGATTTCTGTCAACTTAGTGTTACTCAAAGTAAATAAATTATGTGAAAAAAATAAAATCTAATCATGTCATTATGTGAAGTACCATTGTCTTTGTCATTTTGTCATTTTCAGGATGAAAATCAAGACTAATGCATGTTAGAATTTTAGATTCTGGTATACTCCTTTTCCCTAAAAAGTAAGCTTCCTATACGTGTGTTTTATTTCTTTGCAAGAAGAGCCTTTGCTGTAGGAGCCATGGAAACAAAAGTAGTATTATGAATGCTTAAAGAACCCTTTTTGCCCTGCCAATTACGAATCTCTAATTTGGGTTCCATATTAAGCTTTTTAACTTCATAAATTTATTTTTCTGAGTTTTGTGTACTTGCTTTCAGCTGTAGCTCTGGCTCATCTCTTTCCAAAAAACAGCCGACCTTTCCATTTTATAGTAGCCTTGCATTCCTCCTAGCAAGCAGGCTTTTGTGTGTGTTTACAAAAAAAAGTTTGCGCTGATTTGGGCAGCTGATTAATGAGTCTGGATGAGGAACCTCTTGCTGCTTCTGAATTGTGCCTAGCATCTTGTCAATTTTTTTTAACCCAGTAAGGAAAAAATCATGTAGAAATAAAATACAGAGTGAAGACCACATTAAGCAGACAATAGTAGACTGAATATCAAGTGAGGGGCGTACAGGAATACTGGGAATACAGAAGCATGTCCTAAATGAATTATTTACTTGAGGGTTGTTTCAGACTGATCCATGCTGCAATTGTAGCCTTCCAAACTGTTTGTCTGTATTTGGAGTTTTGAGCCCTTGTGGACAGCTAAATCCTGATTCTCCCACATCAGATTGGTAGGAGGAATTTCAGCAACTTATTGCTGAGACTCCTGGTCTTTTTTTCTCATCAGCACTTACAAACTGAGTTAGTAATTTCAGTTTGGAAGCAGGGTTCTTTTGGTGTGATATGAATACTCTGGAGACATTAAAAGGTGTTAAAAAATAAAAAAAATACTGGTCTCACCTGAGTTGGCTCATATGGAGAGGGAATCATAAGACAAGCTCTTTTCAATGAACAAATTCTTTGAATCCTTTTTCTAATGAATCATCTCTATCTCCTAGCTTTTGTGTTGTTTTCACAAAAACACATTCTAGCATTCTCCTTTGTAGTAAAAAAGTCTCTGGCCAGTGTATTTTGCAGACCTAGCCCATAAAGAGGAAGCTGCATGCTCCCTCTGTATCTGCTGTGTTCAGTGGGGGATGCTTTAGCCCAGGTGTCAACTGTCCTTCAGGAAGGTACCATGTCCCAGAGATTCCTGTCAGTTGTCTACAATAGGAACTTCCTATGGTAGTTAACATCTGTAAGCCAAGCAAGAATTAAATAAGAATTGGAAGTCTGGATTGCCACATCCTTACTTAACTAGTAATTCTAGTGGAGAGAAAGAATTCGTACAGGCAGCAGTGTGGAGAGTTCTGTTCTTCTGTGAGCTGATGCTCTGTATTTTCCTGTTTCTGTTTAAATTAATCCCAGTTTTTTTCTTTTCAACTCCTAACTTAATATTTTTCAATAAACCCAAGGATGTTTGCATGTAAAAAGCTTAAGCCAATTCCTGACATTCCAGTAAGTGTTTGGAAAGAAACGGGAATAAAAGACATCATATACTGATGTATTAGTAGTTGCCAAGGTATGTTGAAACTGTTACTAGGTCTGGCGCTATATTGGTATATCTTTAATTTTCACATTCTCTGTGTAGAAAATAAAATGAGGATGATCCTTTTTTAACTTAATAATGATATACCTAATTAAAAAGTGAAATGTTGCAAGTTTTTACATTAAATCAGTCTATTTAATTAGAAAGAAGATTCCCCATTCCAGTCAGCAATTGGACTCTTGATAATTTAAAACCAGGATTCATGACAATCTGTGATAAATAACACCCTTTTAGGCTAAAGAAACTAAGTTATAATTACTGATGGATTACTGAAGGGTTGGAGGACAATGATCAAAGAGATGCAAGGATAGATTTATTCTTTTGTAAGGAGCTGAAGAATAAGTGTGTATTTGATGTAAGGAAACCAAAAGCAGTACATTTTCTGAAATCTGAGAGAATTGGAATTATATCTCCTACCTTTATACAGTATGCATAAAAAGAAAAAAATGTATATTTTGGTAAGTGGATTAATTACAAAATAAATGTAAAGAAATCATGTGAGAAAGTGGAAATTTGCTGAACTATTATAAGAGAATTTGCCATTAAACTGCTTAGAATTTTTAATGTAACAAACCAATCTGGGTGTGATTCTATATTGTAGTTCCATTATGTAATCTGAAGAGATTTGAGACATATTGCTAAAACTAGGAATGGTAGTAACAAACTCTCTACTGTAAAACTTAGTAAATATTCTTCCACAGAGTAAGCAGTAGTCTTTGGAATTGAAACACCTGCATGGAAGTTTCAAACTCTGGTGCTAGGTTTTGAAGCTTGGCAAACCAGACCTAAG
Source organism: Fringilla coelebs (assembly GCF_963513975.1). Taxonomy (NCBI): domain Eukaryota; kingdom Metazoa; phylum Chordata; class Aves; order Passeriformes; family Fringillidae; genus Fringilla; species Fringilla coelebs. Next base: position 35,303,885 of record NC_140031.1, read on the forward strand.
TAGTTATAAAAGCTGGAAAACCTCTGGGCTGGCAGTGCCCTGCCAGTATGGGGTCACACTGGCTTATGGCGTTTGTTTCTTCCCAGGGCAGCCCCAGTCATGCTGTTTTTGGGCACATTTTTCTTGTGAAGACACACCCTTTGGCCTCAGTGTTAGGCATGTTAATGCTTGACTCAGTTGTGATTGTGCTTTGCCTAAAGTCACAGTACATGTGACGGTAATATGAGTTGTATTGTCAGCTCTAGTCTCTCAGTACTGAAATAGAATATTTTGTCTGTGGAGGTATTTCACCAAGCCACTTGAACGGTACCTATTCTTGTTTGGTATGTCATGGAAGCTTGTCTTCAGTTTCCTAAACCTGCCTGGTGATGTGAAGTAGTTTGGTGCAAGACAGGACATTGCTGTGGTGCTGTGAAGAGTCCTCAGGTGTGGCAAGAGAAAAGGTGACATTGACACCAGAGCTATGTGCTCTGTGACTTCTGAAGGAAGCATCAGACCAAGTTAGTGGTGAAATATGAGCAGGGTATATCTGGATGACAGCTGGTGAATAGGAGGATATACGGCAAGGTTTAAAGTTAGTTTGTGTAAATTTAAAGGAGAGGAATAGAAACAGAAGAAAAACATTAAGAATAAGTACAACATTAATTGTTACTTTGTCACCTATTGATCTACCACTCTGAAGAGGTGGCCCTCTCCCTTGCTTCCCTACCCTCTTCACCTAGGAGGAATACTGCTCATTTTGTGACTCTATGACCAAAAAGGCTGTAGCAAAAACCTGGCTAGATTGGGAAGCAAGGCAGAACACTCTTCTGTATGTCAGTTAAATGACAGGATTGAACTACACTCTCACTTTCCCTGTACAACCATTGGGGATACAATGTATCCCCAATGTATAATTGACTTGATCTGTATTGTAGCGACAGCTGCTGATGAACAAAATTCTCTGTGCAATTACTTCTTTACATCTCTGTTATGATGAGAGCAGTCCCATTGTGTTCCAGATGCCCACCAGCAGTAGTTTTAATTACAGCATTACTTCGAAATCAAATTGCTTGTTTGACAGCCCTAGTCAGAATCTTTAAGTGGCAATAGAGTATACATTTCAGTAAGTGAAAAATAATCCACTGTATTAATATCAAACCTTTAGCTTTTTCATGTGAAGTTCACACATTTGTAGGTGTAAAGCCATAATATTACTTCTGTCCCTACTACATTTGACACATCTGGAATTCTGATGGTAGCTTTCTGCCAAGTTTTGATTGGTTTGACATCTCAGCACTGGTTGGTAGATGCTCTGAACTGCTCCTGAATGGAAAAAACCCCAAATTTTGTCCTTGTGACCAAGAAGACCAATGGTGTCCTAGTGTGTACAAGGAAGAGCAGTGCCAGCAGGTCAAGAGAGATCATCCTGCTCTTCTGCTCAGCCATTAGACACATTTGGAGTGCTGTGTCCACCTCTGAGCTTGTCAGCACAACAAAGACATGGAGCTTCTGAAGCAAGTTCAGTGGATGGCAGCAAAGGTGACGGGGGGACTGGAGCATGTCTCTTACGAGGAAAAGCTGAGGGAGCTGGGCCTGTTCTCTCTCTAGAGAGGAGATGATTGAGAGGGGATCTGATCAATGTCAATAAGTATCTGAAGGGAGGGCGTCAAGAGGGTGGATCCAGGCTCTGCTTGGTGGTGCTGAGCAATAGGACATGAGGCAACGAGGAGAAATGGATGCACAGGACCTTTCCTTTGACTATAAGGAAGAACTTGACTGAGCCCTGGAACAGATGGATGCACAGAGGTTGTGGGGCCTCCTCCCCTGGGAAAATTCAAGAATTGTCTGGACACAATTCTGTGCCTTGTGCTCTAGGATGACCCTGTTTGAGCAGGAAGGTTGAAACAGATGACCTACCGTAATGCCTTCCAGTCATATCCATTCAGTGATACGCATGCAAGGAAATGCATTTAAAAAATCAACCACAGATCCTTTATATTTTAAAAGATACCATGTATAGGTGAATATCAGATACTCTTGTTTTACGAAGTTTTAGTTTGTGTTTGATTGTGTTGATTCCCATGATTTTATGTATACCCTTATACGTGACTTGCTTATTCAATATGAAAATAGTTCCACAGTTATCCCATTGACACTGAAGAGATTTAGGGAGACCTGACTGTGGTCTTTCAGTATACAAAGGGAGCTTATAAGAAATACAGAGCAAGACTTTTTATAAGGATCTGTACTTCGAGGACAAGGGGATGACTGCTTTAAACTTGAAACTGAAAATGTTAGGTTTAGATAGGACATAAGGAAGAATTTTTTTATGGTGAGGGTAGTGAGACACTAGGCTGCCCAGAGAAGCTGTGGGTGTCCCATCCCTGGAAGAAGTGTTCAAGTGTTCAAGTTTGGATGGAGCTCTGAACACCCTGTTCTAGTGGACGGAGTCCCTGCCCACAGCCAGGGAGTTGGAGTAGTTTATCTTTGAAGTCACCTTACAACACAAACCACTCACTGATGAAGCAAACATTTTACTTTGGGGAAATGCTAGTGTAAATCTTAGTTCAAGATTTGTACCACAATCAGTGTGACACCTGGCAAAATGATAGATGTTTGTGACAATCAATGTTCAGAATGGGAAAAACGAATAGTAGGGAAGTTCACAGCACAGAATTGCCACAGCTCTGCAATACTGAAATAAGGCTTTTAAATATTGAACAAAAATGCTGCTGAGCATTGCTAAATCCTTAGCTGTGGAAGACTGTTGTGTTCAGTATATTTGCTTCTGATTCTCACTTTCTTAAAAACTTTGTTTAGATAGTTCACTTAAGATTCTCATTCCTGACTGTAGAAAATACAGAGCTTTTTGTATTAAGAATGGTCATGAAGAATGAAAAGCATTGAAGAATTTACTTAAAGGATCAGATGTCAGTGGATGAGATAAGAAGCAGCATGCACTTTGTCTCTCACCATGTCTGTGAAAGGAAGGACATTTGCAAAAAAGTTTCTTTTAAAGCAGTTTAGTTCTGGAATAAGACTGCGCCAGAAGTAGACATGAAGTATATGTCTGTAGAATAATAAAACTGTATTCACAGAGGAAGAGGCTAGAGAGACAGCATAAACAATCTGGAGTGTTGATACCCATTATCTTCTGTGTTAACCCCCAAAGAATGTGAAAGGCTCCTTGTAATGTCTTTTACACACAGAGAATGACCTTGCATATCAGTCTGATCTCAGTCAGATTAAACCAAAGAAACAGGCTAACCATTTAGAAAATTGTGAAAGAAATTTGTGAAAGGCTGGGAAGTTCTCTGTCTCAGGAGATACTCATGGGAAAGATCCACAAGAGCAAAGGGGGTAAGTGATTTACAGTATTTTGCTTCCCCTTGCTCTCTCCTGAAGTGCTTGCAAACATTCTCTGTGCCTGTCTGTGCAAAAGACTTTGGGATGGAGCCCTACTCAATATAAAGCAAATGATCAGTGCTTAGGTATGAGTGAATTTGGAAAATTCAATTCCAGGCAAGGTCATAAAAGGTCAGAAAATGCACATTTCAAGGCTTAATGCACATTTCAAACTTACACATTGCAGATCAAACTGTAGTTCAGGTTGGGAAAAAAATCTTCATTTGTCAACAATTAATAGCTTAGCCCAATTCAGCTCTGTGTAGAGCAGAGGTCCAGAACACAGAAAAGAGTTCAAAAGTAGCACAAGAGTGAGGAGCCAGACAAACAGTGCTTTACTTGAATCAGGGCATCATCAGAGATGGCCACAGCTCTGATGTGACTTGCAAAGCCTGAATCTCCTGCCTCAGTTAACCAGTGTGTCCATTTCCACAAATGGAAAAGATTCCAATTGCCACAGGCCATCTGGGGATGAGTTGCTGTACACGGCTGACAAACCATGAGCTCCTGGTACTGCAGCATGGAACTGTGAAAGAGCAATTTATTTCATCTAAGTATTAAAAGGGCAGTGAATTGGTTGTTACATGTCTGACTGATTATGTTTGGATGGTCTTTAGGCTGTTTCACAGAATATATTCATTTAGCAACCCATCTCAAAAACCTGTGATATAAGGGAGCTTAGGAGCTGAAATGTCCCAGACTGCTGGGTGTGGGGGTTGCTTAGAGTTTATTCTTATATTGATGCTTACCTTACAATATTTTTTAAATCTGAAGGGGGTATTATGTTGTCTAAAATGAAGTCTCAAAAATTCCAGTCCCTGTATTAAATTACTGCAGTACTATTAAAAGCTCAGATTTAGAAACTGGTGATTATTCTCTGAAAAAAAATTTAATTACTGTTAAAATGTAGGATAAAAGAGAATTTTATGTCCCTCATTCCATTACTTATGTTCATTTAAATTATTTGGATTACTTCTGTTTTACATTGCTATTAAAGAGAACTGATACCAGGTTGTTAGTTTTAGCAATAAGATGTGAACTTCTAGTGGCGAAGAGAGAAGCCTCACCAGCAGTGGGCCTTGGTGTGCCTACTCCAGGCATTTTGTGAGTCACAGCACTTCTTGAATCTCTTCTCCCATTCACAGCTTCAGGCAGGAAGGTTAGCTGGCTGAAGGTGGTTGCTTCTGATTACAGTGAATTGCAGGATACTTTGCAGTTCATCGCAGCAAGGATGAACTGCAAGGATCCCAGAAACCTTGCAGCTGGTCTCAACTCTGCAGCTGCCACTTTTGGTTCTATTGAGTGGAATAGATGAGGATTAATGAAGGGAGAGCAACACAATCTGAACTTGGCTGGACACACTACGTCCCATGCTAGGGTAAAGGAGGAGGAAAAGCAATTTCCATTGGTTGAGGCACAATAAGCATAAAACATGCTATAAATTACAGCTGTCCTGTCTATGACAAAATGTGGTGCATTTATTATCCTATTACAAAAAAACATTATTCAATAACAGGTATTTAAGACAGAGGTAGTTACAATTCACACTTGAGACAACATTTTGAGCAAGAGAAGATGAGAGACTCAGAAACTGAGCTGGAAATAGTAGCAAAGATGAGAGGAATTGTTAAGCTGTTTCTGAATTCCAGAAAGAAAGTAGATCTGTTGGCAGTAAGGAAGAAGAGATGACCAGTGTTACTTAACGATATGGTATGGCAAGTTCCCATAATCTGGTGCAGGAATTTTAAAAGTCCTTACAACGAAGTGCTGAAGCTCCTTCCCTAAACTTGGGCATGCTATGAATTTTTCAGAAATCACATTGGTGGTTTAGGTCCCCAGAGAGTCCCTGGAGTTAGGTCTCCTCATAATTGTGTAGGAGATAAAAGGCTGGGTGGCTGCAGTGTGGGAACATGGGGGTTGATGAAGTGCAAAAGAGAAGGAATGAGTGGGGTAGGTGAGAAGTCATGGCTTGGGTAGCAGTGTTAAGCAAATGCTATTCCTGCTGCTGGTTGTTCAGCCGGGTGCGTTGAAGTTCAGTGCTCTTGGAGAGGTGCTGCTTTAAAGGCCAAAAATTTAGGTCTATTTCTTCACAGAGCTGTATAAAGACAGGGGGAATCTGCCATCAGTCAAGGGGTGAGAAGCAGACAGGCTCCAGCCGCATGCTTTTGACCAGCCTCTTCACGGCTCAGGTAGCAGCAGGCTGTGGGGTCCACCTGCGGAGAAAAAACTGTTCTCCAGAAGTCTTTAGCTCTGCATTCTGGTGGCACTTCTGGCAAGAGCTGTAGAGCAAATGACCTGATTATTCTTTTGCTGATACATGCATTTTTTCCTTTTGTTTTCTTCATTCCTTCCTAATCTGTGACAACTGGGGATGAGCTGGGCAAAGGGCAGATAGCTCAGCTTGACAGCTGAGGGCTTTTTATGGCTGCGGCTGCTGTTTTGTAGAGAGGTGGATGAATCTCAGTGTCCTGCATTTAAACTGTGATGCCCAACTTGTGCTTTTTTCCCTTGGACAAGAATTGAAAATATGCCATGAAATCACCCAAAATCTTGAGAATAAGAATATGGGCATTGATGTAAGATAACTGTAAATATTTCAGCAAGGCTCTAGACAAGGCAGTGTATTTTGTTGCAGTCACTGAAAGTTAGTTCCTCTCTTATAAGAGATAGCAACAGCCTACTCTGTGGTGTCCCTGTTAGCTGCAGCTGCACCACTCCTGTCACTTACATTAAGGGGAGTGTTTAATGCTCCAGATCTGATTTTCCTGAGGTCATGTTCAGTACTCTGAAAGTGTAACTGGGTGAATGATAATGGACTTTATTGACATGTTATTAATAGTGGTGTAGATCTTTCTGATGCACCATATGGTTTTCTAATATGGTAACAACTTCGTTTTCTGAAATTTTGTTTAAAAACTTACCTCTAGGACCAAATGAGCTAGTTCAGGGGGATTCTTTAATTGGTCATTAACAAAATGTTTAGTGATAAAAAGTAAAGGCTGTCTGCCACACAGTTATACCATGCTTCTGTTAATGGTTCATTAGACCATACTTTATAATATCTTACCACACATATCCTTTTTGTTCAGGAATAAGTGGATATAAATAGAATTTTTATGACTCAGAACTCCAAACTAGTTATCTTCTTATCCAACACATGGTAGCTATAATGCTGAGAGATCAGATTAATCTGTTTGGATTTTTTTTCACTTAAAAAAGAAAGGTCCCATTAACAGGTATGCATAAAGTAGTTGTACAGTGTAGGACTTGTGACACACATTATGCCTTTCTTACCAACAGAGCTACTGAGTTTACCATAATGCCAATCTGTTGTGTCCCAGACTAGAGGAGGGAGCTCAAGTGCCAGAGTATGTAGAACTAATCTGTTCTAGGGGAGCACCCAGAACACCTTAGAGAAACGAACCTCAGATTATCCTTCTCCTATTTTCCCACAACCTCAGGTTATCCATCTCCTGTTTTGCAGATTTGTGCTGTGAGACCATTATCAGATTGCCTGCATTGTAGGTGTGTGGAGTGCTGGGCCATTTTTTGTGAGTAGGGCAGACATAAGATGGGGCTGTGAAAGTGTTATGCAGACTGTGGGATCTGAAAAAATCAGGATGCAGTTTTGTCCTGAGGGGTGCTCCGCAAGGTGCTATTTTGGTACCATGCTTCTTCCCATGTGAGGCTCTGATTTCCAAGTCCTCTGATTGTCTAATTGTCTCTCAGAGAAGGCATTCAGGATTGAAATATAGACTGAGAGTCTCAAAATAGTCATGTTGGAGTAGAAACGCTGTAGAAGTGGCCATTCTGTTACTGTTGTAAGGCTCTGGTTTGGTTTTAGATATCCTTTTTCTCTCCCATTGCTGGAATTGTTGAAATAAGTACCTGCTACAGTCAACAACCTAGCCCTCAACTTCACTTTTGTGTACTACTCAAGGTATGTCTGCTGGATATTTTTATAGAGATTAATTCCTCTCTCTACTGTCAAAGTGAAATGATGGCACTTGATTGCTGAAAGACACAGAGTGACAAATTTCATCTCTGATGGCTTTTAATAGAAGGACAGCTCTCTTGAAAGAGCGCTGCTCAGCAGGGCTAATTTAGAGTGGCTTTTTCTCACAGATTGATGTAACTCTTGTAGCATGTTTGTGGTGCAGCTGTTGCTGATGTTGTGGAAGAGCTTCCAATTCCCAGGCAGAAACTGGGGAGTGGGACAGCTTTTCTGGAGAATCTGTACCTGTACTGTGGTCCATGACTCCCTGGTGTGGTACCAGACTCAGGAAATCACCTATTGTATATCACAGCAATAACACAAAACAAAAATGTTAAGGGATTGGTCATCAGCTTTAAGAATGGTCATCAGCATTAAAAATGTTAAGGGATTGGTCTTTTGCATTATTATTCTGTATCTCACCCTGCACAAAATGAGCTTCTGAGCCAAAGAGAATACTGACACAGTAAGGAAAGAATATAGTGAGGCTGAAACTGGACTTAAAAAAAATTCTGTGCTTCACACTCTTTGCTTTTTAGAAATAATAAATTTATTTTTATGATCTTTATTAGAGCTAAAAATAAGCAATATTTGGAAGACTTGCCATTTCTGCCCTGGTTACACATTCCTCTGTCAGTTGCTACTGTTGATTTCTAATTCAATCCTGTAGTATGCTATAGTTAGTGATATTGGAATGATCTATAAATATTAATTAGGTGTTCTTATAAATTAGCCTGATCAAAATATTTACTATCTTTATTGTCCCTGTTGCAACACCTCTTACAGAGACATAGATATACCCTTGAATGGATCCTTAGCCATCAGCAAACTAGATATTACCTCTATTCTACACAGATGGGTTTTTTTCCTGTCACTCTTGAAATCCTTTACAGAAACCTCATTTTGTTAAATGAAAAATTAAAAGGCATAATGTATACAGTTATTTAAATTTAGAGTATAAAAATTCCAATATGAGATGTAAAAATCCTGGTGCAGTCATAGTAAATATTCTCAGAATTGCAATACTGATGGTTACACAACACTTAAATTTAAAAGATCACCAGTCTGAATTATAAAGGACAGCATAATTGAGGTGCCCTGGTAGGGGTGGAAGTCTTCAGATGCTTCAGAAGTTTAGGGAGTGGGTGATATAATTAAAAATAATCACTGTTTTCTCCCACAATTTAAGATTATTTTCCCCTATCCTGTTTGTTTTGGTTTTTTATTTTTTAATGGTGTAAAATTTTGGAGACTTGTTTGATATAAATGCAGTAATGACTTTTGGAGTTCATGGTGAGACTTGATCACATTTCAAACCTGTGTTCTTTGTAGACTTTTGTTACCTCTGACAATGTGTGACAATACAATTTACTGCTTAGGTTTATGCACTGTTGTAATTATATCCTTTTCCTGGCAAGAATGTGGCTTTTACATTTCTTGCTACTGTATTTCACTCTGAGTTAATGTCTGTCTTGGATGTATCTATCTATTTAGAAAATCTGACACTTAGTTATGAGGTGTAACAGCAAAGAAATTCTCAAGTGTGCAATCCCAAAATCTTCCTTTCTGAAATCCCCTTCAAAGTAACAGAATTTTTAGTTTTTGCTTTGTATAACACTTTTCATTGCTAAGTTGCTAAATAATTAGAGAAAATCTACCTTAATTTTTCTTTAAGTCTCTTCATTTCATGGTATGTTCCAACCATAGTACCAGCTACACCTAGTCAATATGTTTGACTTCTTTGATAGCATTATAAAGCAGGGATTTTAGTTTAACTGCAAATCTCTCATTTATGGTGTCATAGTAAGAATAATTATCACATATGTAGTAGTCTATTAATTTTTTTACCTTGAAGATTTCACAAGTATTTTCCTTTACAATTGTATTTTTTATACATGTCTTCATAATAGCATTTAAATATTACACCAGAAGGAACAGCTTCAGGGCAGAGAAGAAATAATTTATTTTTTGTATTTGGACACAGGTTTTGCTGCACACTGAAGAATCACTTCTGTTGAGAAGCACTTTGGTGTCGTGAAGTCAATAAATGTACCTTTCACACTGAACTTGACAATTTCCAGCCATGTGAATACCATTAAAAAAAAATTTAAAAAGAAGAAGAAGAAGCACGTAACATTTTAAAATATCAGAGAACTGTCTTTGTGAACCAGATAATAAGACAGAAAATCACCAAAATGCCAGGAGGGCAATTTGAAATGAGAAGGCTGGTTAGGAACTGGATTGTAATTTGGGCAATAAACCCTGTTTATGATAGTCTTCCAGTCATTAACTGTGTCTGTTGCCAGAGGAAACTGGGACTATTAACTTCCTCTTACTGAACCAGAGGCAGAAAGCAATAATTTCTTTTACAAGCAGAAGGAAAAGTTCTGCTCAATAAAAAGCAATTAAACATTTCCTATAAAAAAGAATGCTCAGGAGACCTCATGCCACTGTCAATGTGGCTCTCAAAAGCTTTCCTTTGGCTGTTTGAAAGATATTCCATGCTATTTGTGTATTTATTGCATCTCTGCCATTACAAACTTGACTGAAGACAAATTTTATTGGGGTGAATGATTCCACTGACTGACTAAGGATCTAATGAATTTCTTTCTCATCCCAAGGAGGTAATCTTTGATCTGTTTTCAGAGACGGGAACTAAAGAGATATTCCGGTGTGCTTATCTTTCTTCGAACAACTAGAGATGACTTTTTAATTATTGAGATAATTTCTTTCTGCCTCTTTAATTAATTTTGAACTTTTTTCCTCAGTAGGATATTTGTTGCTTTACTATCTTGAATCAGTTACTTGTTCAGGAAATTAGACTGTATCATTATATGCTGTATAAAGAAATGTTTTCTTTCAATCTCCCTGGGCTACAAAATTATTTTGGAGCTATTATTTATGTTAAAAGATTTTAATCCTGTGATCCTTGTCTGGATCATAGCATTCTGTGTACAAAAAGAAGAGAAAGAGCAGTCCTTTTTGCATGGAGTTTGGAACTGAACAGTAGTGAAAGATACAAAAATAGCAGACATGACTTCTAGCTGTAAGAGGACTAGCCTGGGAAGAGAATGACTTCATTTTCATAATATACTGGTATCATTTAGCTGTATGAGTAATTTGTTCACAAGGAAAAGGGTAATAAATTATTGCCAATTACTCCTTCAATTTATCATTATCAACATATAACAGTCATATCACTTTAGCAGTTCGTAAAAATGTAGTATTTCATGGGGTTTTATTAGTATCTGGATTGCTATACAAAACGGCTTTCAGAAGAGAGAGTCTGCATCATTACACTGCTTCCCATCCATCACCAGCTGGCTATCAAAGGATACAGGAGTAAAGCAAACAATGAAAATTACTGCCCACATGCTGGTCCTCTTTCCACCATGGCGTCTGCAGTAATTGAAAGCTTGGCTTGTCTAACTGCAGCTGAACTCGTGCAACATCTATTGCCAAACAAAGCACTCATATTACTGCTTATTTCAAAGCTAATTTTCAGTAATGTTACTACTCCAGACAATTATTGAGTGGTGGATTAAATACTTCAACACTTAAGCAAAATCATCTCCGAAGGCCAAAGAAAAGGCTGCTTGACTTGACATTTTGTCCAAGATCGCTCTATCACATTGCCTTAGAAAAGGGGTGTGACAGAAGGGTGGGAGCTCTTCCTCACCCCACAGGCAAACCACCCCATCAGTATCTGTGTTCTTGTGACCTACTTAGTGTTCACCCCCTCAGGATGGATTACAAATCCAACTTACACATTATTGTGGTTGTGTTCTGAATTGTAGAAAATGGAAAAGGGGGAAAGCAAAGATTCAGGGAGACAAAATATATTCAAATGCAGGTATGCTACGGAAGATAAGTGCTGAAAAATCTCTGTGGACAGGATTTACTCTAGCTCTACTACACTGCCTTTCTATTTATCTAGGTGAGAAAAGGTTATAGTGAGAAATACTTCAATGTACTCCCTATCCCCCTATTGGAGGGATTTTCAAAGCCATAAAAGTAACAACTATTTCATTTCTACTTGAAACAGGAATGGCAATAACATACCAGGGTGATGGGTTACAACTTCAGAGAGATGTGTGTGCCATTCTCTAGAAGTCAATGAAGGTAGAGGTTTATAAAAAATCAGATCACAGACTGCTGAATAAGAGAGAATTCCAGTGACTGAAAAAATAGAAGGATTTGAAAACTGCTAATATTTTCTATTAGAGCAACTGAGAATTAGACACTGGAGAAAAATTTTGACTCCTCCTTTGGGTAGAAAATGTAAGCATGAGGTAGCATTTTAGAGTACAATCCCCAAAAGGTTTGCAATGATTTAATGTATGCTAAGTAATTCACAATAATAACAAGAGTGTGGAAATTTTAGATAATTATTGGCTATGTTATACCAAATTATTTACAGTCTGGTGGTTAAAATAAAAGATTCTTTGCCTAAAGACCTTTCTGTTCAGTTCCTTCCTATTTTACTAAACCAAAGCAAGAATTATCCAGAAGATTTTTGTGATCTCATGGGCAGGCAAGAAGTGGGAACAGAAATGATAGCAAATATATCCAAGCTCTACAAAAGGGCTACAAAAGTAATTTTCATTTAAATTTTTTTAATGCTTTAAGTACTTTTAGAATTGGATCATCTGCCTCAGTTTATTGGAAAAAAATCTACCAGGCTTGACGTTGAGGTGTGTGTGTGTGTGGCTAAAGCGCATAAGAGTAAAAGGTTTGGCCTAAGGTCTTCATTCTCCTTTTGGAAAGGGATAGACACATAGCAGCAAAGAGAAATGGAAGACTAAAAGCCAGTGCTGGTGGAATAGACTTACAGCAAGTTAGAGACATGTAACTAGACAGGTGTCATGTTGTGGGTTTATCCCAGACTTCCATTAGATTGAAATTATGGTTTTTCTTAAAGATCTTTTAACGCCAAATACACGGAGTGTAGATGTCCATGTGTGTCATGTTTTTTTCTTTTTTTTTGAAGTATTTGGAACATTCTTCTACAAATTTCTAAAGGTTCGTACAAAAAGGTGTCTGCTATTTGGAAACACTTTTTCTACTGTCCTGGAGGTTCAAATATTCAAATATCAGATGCAGTGCCTTCCAAACAATGTGGTTTGATTTGGAAACTTGTTCCCTTACAGCAAAAGAGAAAGACTCTGCTCTACAGATTCTCTTAATACGGGTAACACATTCAGCGCTAGAAAATGGAAAAATACAGCAACAAACCACATACTACTAATTTCACAGTTATCTTGGCTGTTGCAAATATGAGAAAAAGGAAAATAAAGGGGAAAAAAAAGGAAAAATCAATGGGTAGATTTTATATGACATGTTTGAGGGTCTTTCCCATGTACCAGTATATTTCTTTTAAAGCAGTTTCACACTACTTAATGAGTGAAGCATAGATGTGTGCGTCCATCAAAAATGTATGATATATCCACCTTAGCTCCATATAATCCCTTTGGAAATAAAAACAGGCAACTTTACTAAGATATTGCAGAATTTAATAATTGATTAGTTTAAGATTTAATGATATCTTTCATCTATACATTAATCATTTCTCCCCCTTCTGATGTTAATGCTTTTGAAAGTCATTGCTTGATGACACCATGTAAATTCAGCAGTCTGACAGTTAAAAGAAAGGTTTAGAGGTCTTGGATAAGTTTTTGAAAATTAGTATATTGCAAGTACCAAGAAATTTTAGATGCAGTATCTTAGCAGGGAAAAAAAATCAATCAGAAATTGCAAAGGGACCACATTTATTTTGTTGTTTGCAATTTTTTCTGACCTGCTTTTATCAGATGTGAATTTGCCTTTATCTGGGAAGTATTTAGTTCATCTGAGAAATATTAATGTTGCTTTACATATGACTTGAGTTAAAAAAAAAATTATTTTAAAGCGGTGACTCTAAATATTTGAAAGAGATCTTTGTTTCTGTCAAAGTCATGTTAATAGCAGTCTGAACACAGGAGGGAGACAAAGACTTGCTTAAGATAGATGCAGAGACGTGTTTAAAAGCTAAGCTTTTGGAAAGAAATGGGTAGAGCGAATATAGCTGGTGATTTACAAGTACTATGTTTGATTTAAAATAATATTTTTATCATATAACATATTGCCTTCTAAATTGCCCCCTAACATTATTTACTGAGAAATAGTTCACCCTACATGTTTTTCCTTTATTAATTGGTTCAAATGTGATAATTTCTTAGCCTATTTCTTGAACTGATATCATGGATAGCCTTCCCTTGTCTCTGCCTATAGCTGATATTGAGGTATTTTTGCCAATAGAAAAATTACATTGAATCACATCAAAGTTATATTGTCTCTGCAGACTGTACCACTAATATTTGAAGAAAGATGAACTTATCCTTTTTTTTTAACTGAGCATCATTTGCCATAAGCATGTAGTTTTGCAGTGCTTTCTTTTGTTTGAGAACTCTTAACAAAGAGCTGATATGATAGAGATTTTTAAAACTGTTTTCTTCCAAAACATCTTGGCATAAAAAAATTTGCAAACCATGACTGCACAACTTTTACAGTCTTCTGTAGTTTGCAGTGAGAACAGAGTTGAGGAAACTCCCTGGTAGCTGGGAAACCTAAGCCCTTTTTCCCTACAGCAGCAGTACAACCACATGCCTGGATTTGCCAATGTGAGCTAACCATATCTCTCAAGAAGCCCACCCTGAATTAATTTTCCTTGTACACATGAGGCCTGTCTGCTGAGATTGAAGTCAGCTCATTTTTCTGATTGCTGATATGGTTTCCTACTTGCTGAGAGTTGAACTGAGACTGCTTACACTGGCCAGCAAAGAGTCGCAGGATGGACTTTTCATTGCAGTCGTATAGTAAAGAAAAAAAAGACTGGCATGAATCCTGTCAATTGACTTAGAGATGGTGGAAAAGAGCTGGATATGATAAGGCAACAAAGTGATAATGTGGACAAACTTCTGAACGGTAGGAGTAGTTTTCTGTGTGGGCTCCAAGTTGGTTACCTGGTCCTTGTAATACTGCTTTTGTGCTTTATATCTGCTTACGACATTTAAAAATGATAACACCAATTAGTCTTTACATTTTGGTATAGTAAAATTGTGAAAAAGTAATTCCAAGGACTTCAAAATAAAATGAAATTCAGGGGATGATGATTTGGGTAAATTTGACAATTCTACTCTATACTCTAGAAACCAGTTCAGTTCTGGATGATTTTATATCTTTCTCTCAGATCCATAATCACCCAGCCTTTTTTGTGTTGCTATGAATTGTAGCTAGGACATCAACATTTCCAAACTGCATCAAAGAGCTGTCTTACTTCCACACGTGAAAGCAATTCATAGTGACAAGAAATATACAGAAATAAAGTAAAGGACTACTCTACTGGACAATTAAAGCCTCTTGAAACGTGGCTAACTTCTATGCTATTAAAAAGAAAATGAAAGCCAGATGTTTAGTGTAAGAATTTGGCTTAGTTTGGACTACAAAGATGTAGCATCTTTGTGACTTTTAGACCAACAAAACGAATTGAAAGTAATTTTTTTTTAGTGTAGAGAAATTCACTGTACTCTAGCAGAATCATAGAATTATAAAATCATAGAATCATTGAATGGTTTGGCCTGGAAGGGACATAAAGATCATCTTGTTCCAACCCTCCTGCCATGAACAAGGTTGGTCATAGCCCCATCCAAGATCTTGACCACTTCCAGGGATGGGGAATCTGCAGCTGGGTAAGAGAAGCAGCATTGGGAACTGTTCCTTAAACAAGAGCAATATTGATTGTAAATTGATGGTGGATCTGTTGAGCTTTTTCATAACTACTGTTGCTGAAACAGTGCATAACAGAGACCATACCTTTAATATATACAGCAAAATGAGCTCTCAGGCAGTCTGGGAATAGCTACTTGGGCTACGTGGCAGAGGCAGTACTATTCTCTCTACAGCCCATTTTCTAAAATGAAGCAACTGCTACGTCAGTTCTGCATTAGATCTTTGCTGGCAATAGTGATTAGCATCGCATAATCTGCTGGAGTTGTAGACAGCTGAGTTCTGTGCATCTAAAAAACTTAGCCATAAACAAGCAGGCAGAACTACAAGAAAACCATTGCACCACTGGGAAATTTTAATAAAAGGTAACTGTAGACCCTTCCTGCCTGCCTTCCTGCCTAGATGAGATGACGATGCTGAACTCTAGCTGGGACAACACTTGAGAAATGCTAAAAAACTCACTTTGGGTAACATAAGCGGTTCAGTTTCTCCCTTTTACTGATGTTTGAGTTTCCTTTTCTCATCTGTAACAGTATGTTTGGTGCCTCGTGGAGGGATGTTCACTGTGCAGCTGGGGCACCCTGCCTGCCTGTGGTTCATGGGGATGACTCATGACTCAAGCGAGTAATGGAGGTAGGTGCCTAGTCTGGGACTTTGCCTCATAGAAAGGGGAATGAAAGGAATAGTCAGTGAATGGATATCACACTGAGGATGAGTGTAACTGATTGTTGAGATCACTGTCACTATCCAGAATGAGTTACAATTTTATTTTAGGGCAGCACAACTAATCATGTAGAGTGAAGAAGGCATTAAGAATACTACTTTCTGCATCGTAGCAAAGATACTTCATAATAATTAACAGAGAGACATAAAGGCTGTCACATCAATATCAGTGATTCTGTCATGTAAATTCTGCCAGCAATATTGCATTATTTAGGAATATATAATACTCCACAAAGAGACTGCACACTAAATATGCTTGAGAAAATAAATAAAACAAATGCACAGATAGATAAACAAGATGAACAGATCATGTGTTAGCATTGATTCAGTAGTTTTTAGGTTTCAGCTCCCTGGGAAATGAACAAAATTTACTGGTGTTAAACATCTGACTATAGATACTTGAAGAGCAAAACCTTGTGAGGGCCACATCTTTCAAGAAGGAATGAAAATGGGGGCTGTTCTCTAAAAAGGACAAAAAAGGATAAGGCTCACTTATGGTCTCTAACTGGCAAAATGATGTGACTACACATCTGCTTGTTTATTTGAGCCTGATCAATGCTCACAGTTATGATAAAGGCTGAAGTTCTGGGTAGTTAAGGGAGCGGCTCACAGATCTTGATTCTAGGATATTTGGTGTGCAAAATAACACAAATAATGACACGGAGGTTATGTTTCTCTGAAGGCCAGGAATATCCATGTCCAGGTGGATATTCCTGTGGCTCAAGTGGTGATGGATGTAATTTCATTAATTTACCCTAATTTGTTAATGCTTTGCTTGTTTTCTTTGTATCTGCATATGTTTTCCTGTTCAGCGTCAATAGAAGAGGGAAGGCAAAAATTAAATGACAACAAGAAAGCTATGCAACTAATTTTAAAAAGTAACTTTTTGTGCTTGGGCACAGAGAAAGAAGCAACTTTACAAGTACTGAAGGTTACCTGATATTCCTTGGAAGTACTTGTTTTCCTGTACAAGTGGCAGAGTTGCACTCTGAGCCCATTTTAACAGACTGATGCATCTTCAATACATCAGAGTGGAAACTTCCTAAAAACTTGAAGTTATTGACTACTGATGTATTAGAACCATCTGTATGAGTTTTATTATGTTTCTAACAGATACAGCTTTATAATTAAAATATTCTGAAATATTAATTAAATTTATGTTTGAATTACAAGTATTATTTCATGCACTTGCTGGACATTTTATTTCAACTCTCTATACCATGTATTTCTTTTGAACTAAAAATGACTGAACTAAAGCAATATCATGCAAGAAAAGATAGACTCAGTAGGACTGGCCTGAATGAGATAAAAAAGGTAAAAGAAGCTCTGCAATTACAATTGACAAGTTGGTTTAATATCCAGTGAAAGAAGAATGCAATTCAAGAGCTGCTGGATTAATTAAGTAATATGGCAAAACAAACCATGGATTATTACCATTTTCAGTATTCCCCTGGACTTAGGGAGGCCTGAGGGCTCAGAGTTCAACTTCTCTCCACACAGGAAGTGCTGGTATCTATAATGAACATGGGTGTCAAGATATAAAAATGTATTATATATGAGATACATAATAGAAGTATCTATCTGACAGATTTTATACAAAGAACGTATCTTTTATCTCTTAGATCTTATTATGTGAATATCTTGTATCTCCCTGTATATACAGACTATATAGATAATAGATTGCAGGGCTTATGGAACATAGGCTAAAAAAAAATGGGGGAAAAATATCAATGTCTAATATAATCAGAAATAAAACAATCTGAGGAAAGCAACCAGTAAGTGGTCTGGTGGAAGCGAGTGAAATAAATGATGTGAGCCAGTTTTGTGTTTACTGGCAATCTGCTGCTGCCTGGGACGTTATAAAAATCAATCATACAGGTGAAAATAGAAAGTGATGGTTTAACAAATTTGTAAAACTTTCACAGAAAACCTGGAAACTCTGAAAAGAATTCTGTGTAAATTTACATGCAAATACTAAAAGATACACAGACACATCCTAGAAAATTGTACTTTTAGTAGGCTGACAGACTGTTTTGAAAGTCCCCTGTATCCCAGGATGTGTAGGGTAAGAGTTCTCACTGCAGTGTGAGGAGTGGTACGAAAGAGACAGTGCCATGGTACTCTGCAGAAGATGGAAAAAACTCCCTTGTCATGGTGAAATTAGGTATGGCAAAGTTTTGTTAATTAAAGGGCCAAACTTCTTGCCTGATTAAAAGCTGGTCTTGCTTGATCTATTGGGGTGGATCTGAATGACTGATGAAGGATCATCAGTTTGTGGAAGACCAGTGGATTTGTATTAATTTCTGTTGACTGATGACAGTGAAAAACAGGCAGCCTGACACAGGTTTGAGAAGGATGTGTCTGTTGATGTGATGGGAACTCTGCTGGTGAGTGTGCAGGAAGCACTCACACTGAGGAAGTCTTGAGGCAAACCTGCCAGCAATATTTGCCTGTGTGTATAGACCATAAGCACCAGTGATAATTTTGTTCTTCCTGTCCAGACTGGCAACTGCCCAGTATTGTATTTCGCTGGACAGTAAACTGCAGATCTGCTTGATCTTTGGATGCATTTGGAAGCAGGTGGGTCATAAGTACTCAGGTGGAGGCTGACTTCTAAAGGAGAGTGAATGGAGAAATGTGGCCTTGACAGAATGTGTAAAGGTGAGGACAAAGGCAAGCTGTGGCAAGGGAAATTCAGGCAACTGGTAAGTGATAGTGAGAAAATCTTTTATCAAAGTGTAGGCAGAAGTCACCAGAGACCAGGATTTCAACAACTGGCTTTTTGTAAAACCAAGCGAAAAGCAGACCTGAAAAGAAAATACAGTATCTGAGCAACAGTGAGAAAGGTCTAATGGTGTCCACAGACAGATAACGTGAGCAGAACTGTGCAAAAGCATGTATTTTCTTTCAGAACAATAAAACCCAAACATACCAGAGATTACTAATAGAGATAGGAACCTGTATGAAATGTTGACATGTGTAAAATATACTTCAACAGAATATGAGTGCAGCTTGAAAGCTATCATGTTCCAGACCTGAAAACATATGAAATGAGTAAAGACACAGAGACAGTTCTTACATTTTGAGGAGAAAAGTTGTACTGAATGGAGAAGAAGGTAATCAGTCAAAGCAATCAAGGAAAGCATCAGAGCAGGAAATTATCAGGTTATACTTTGGAGCCAGTGAATAAAAAGCAGCTAATATCAGAAATAAGCTTAGCATGGATGACCAGTATAGTAATTCTGTGATGTAGATGACTTAAATTGCGATATATTTGTGACTGTTTCTTGCCGTACAGTAGTGAAAGCTGTTGTTTACTGCCTTAATAGTCTAGACCGATGTAATTTCGTGTTAAATTACTACACTAGGTACAGTCCTATTGTCATGAAATTGGTGGCAAAGCTGTGAGAGAAGGTTTGAATTTCTGAAAGTTAGCACTAAATTTAAGAGAAACATCCCAGTCTGGGCTCTGTCCCAGGTAATAAAGTGGCAAAAAATTGCGTCTGAAGGAGTGGCAAATATAAACAACAGTCCAGTCATTACACTGTAATAGGCAAACACAAAGAGCTTATTTAAACGTATGTATGCATAATAGGAATTGTGCTCTTTGTAGTCAACTTACATTCAAAAAGTAATCTACATATTCAGTCCCAGCCTGATATCTATTACCACTCAGCGTATATGAAAAAGCACTTGCAGATTCAAGATGAAGGACATGTTACAAATTCTGTTTTCAAATTTAGAAATTCAACATAAGACTATCTGCTCTTGTGCATTTAAAGCTTCCAGTTCATCTCAAAATAAAGGTACCTACATATACCGTGTAAAACACATATGGAGATGACAGTACAGCTTTTTTTGGATTCCAAATAGTAAAAAAGCCAAATGTTTGCATATGTTGGCAGAATGCCTTATTATAATGGTGCTTATCAATTGTGGGGCTTAGAAATAAATTTATAATAAAATTTGAGGAGAAGCTTTCTTGAACAAGAGTGAGATAGCTGTTCCACAAATCAACAGTTTCAGTGTTGCTTTCTCCAGTGTTGTCTCACTTAAGGAAGTGTTGCTGAGCACACACTTTCCCATAAGAGAGACTATGAAGATAGTGCTGCTATGCTCCTTTTAAAGCAGCCTGAGAGCACTGTATGGTTGCAACTCTGCCAGAAACAAATAAACAGCAAGGTGATTACATGAATGTACATGAATGGCTACGGCAACCTATTTAATATTTTATATTAAATTGTATTAAATTGAGAACCACCAATACAAGCAGTAACAATAAGCATGTGCATGCACTTTCTTATTTAAAACACAGATGTATGCTGTGATCTCTACTTTCTCTATATGATGCCATCATGCAAGAAAACTTTTCTGCATCATGAAGTATTTTATCTCTTGATATGCTCAATCTCTGCTAATAGAATTCAATATACATGTATGTCTTTGTACAGTTCACCTGCTACACAGGATCACACAGATAATTATTCACACATATGCTTGTCAAAATATAACAAGTGGCCAGAAAAGGAGAATATCTTGCAGTTAGACTGTAAGTGCTACCATAGGCCAAGTCTACCTTAGATAAATTTTGGAATAGTTGTAAGTGCTCTATAAATGTGCCTTATTCAGGCATTTTTATAGAGGTATTTAATTACGATGCCATGATCTTATTGTAATGCAAAACAAGCACTCAGATTGGTCAGATACCTCTATTTAGCTTCTTCTAAAAATACAACTGAAAACTTAGTATGCATTGGCATGGAGGAATTTTAAAAATAACTGTATTTATTGTTAATGGAATGCTGCTTCAGCACAATTTCAGAATTGGAACTAGAAAGTAGTTTAATGTCACAAAGCATACAATATGGGATAAACAGTGGGTTTGATTACCTGCATTTGTCCCATCCTCTCCAGTGAAGGATTCAGAAATTTATGCAATTTACAGACATAGAATTTGTGTACAATAATTTATACCCATATTGTTGATTTGGCACAATACTTCTAGACTTATAGAAAAGCTGTTAATTGTGTATCACTTGATTTCAAAGTAAAATTCCCCAATGGAGATTCGCAAACCCAAATCAGAAGCCATCCAGCATCTCAATAATGAAGAAACCAGTATTTAGCTTACATATTATTTTTGGTGCTGAGAATTTTGTAAAGAGCTTCATAATCCAGATCTTTGGGAGCACTTTGTAAACAAGAGAAACGATACCTGTGTCTATATGATCACTGGGAGCAAACACATTAACCAATCTGGGAAGCTGAAGTAATGTCTGAAAAACCTTGATTGTCAAAAATTAAAATGAAAGCAATAAGATTGGGTGATGTTATGTTCTACCTGGCTTCTTTTTTTTCCTACCTTGAAGGTTAAAGTGGAAATAGAGATAAAGTATATTGGTCCAAATTCCCAGTACTCCTGAGATTAAAAAAACAGAGAAAAACAAAATGAATGGAAGTAATTAGAAAGTCACATCATTAAATTAGTACTGCTTCATGATCTACAGTTTTAAGGTCTTAGATCTCCAGCTGCTTGTCAGAGATGCAGTCACAGAAATAAGAGAAGCAGCTTGCATTTTCTATCATTCTCTCTTCTTTTAAAAGTGGAAATCTGGCAGCTGTGACCATCTAGAATTTTTATCCTAGTGCTTCCTTTTTTCCCCCAAACTGGATTCCTAAGGAAGACCTGGTGGTTTGGGATTCTGAGATTTGTTCTCTTCCTCCCTAGAGATAGGGTTCTAGCTTTGCTCACCTGTAGGTGACAGTTAAGGTCATAAGGTCTCAGACTTTTAGTAGGGAAAGAGATGGTGACTATTTTGTGTGTGGGGCTAGAAATCAATTTTAAATGTTCAACCACTATGTTCAGGTAGCAGTTTGGATTGTAAAACCTTTGGCCAAAGTTCTGATCATGGCGGCTGGGCAGAAAAAGATCTGTATTGCTAATTGCATTTAGCACATATTGGGCTTATTTGAGTAGCAGTATGCAAACTGATGTATACTCACTAACCTGTTCCACTACTTCAAGAAAATTTTAGTCATAACATTAGTCCCAGACAAAAAGTCACTGCTTTCCAAAAATCAAAGTTGGTATCAGTAATGATTGATATTCTTTGCTTTTATTAAATAAGTTATCGCATAATCAGAATTAAAAGCCCAGCTTCTTATCTAAGGTTGCAATGCAAGATGTGTTTGGGGGTGTGTATTCCATTGCCATCTGTTAGAACCAGGTGGGACAGTTATCTTCTGTTAGTAGGTCAGCTGTTAAACCAGGTGGGGCAGTATATCTCTTCCAGGACCCATCCTCTCTCCAGGGAGGAATCTTCTCTTAGTGAGAAGATTGAGTGAGACATTGAGTCTCACTGCATGACTGATAAAATGACATCACCCCATTGTGAGATCCTCCAGCCAGGGGGAGGAGCCAAGCATTCCTACCTGGATATAATCTAAGTGTTGGAACACCACAAGCAGCCCTTCCCCATTGGATTACCAGAGGTGCAGCCTTTTCCACTGGATTCCCAGAGGAAGACCAGGCTCATCTACACTGCCACTGGACCTTCAGAGGAAAACTACACCCTTCTACAGGATCACTGCTTCAACAGAACCACATGTGTCACTCCAAAAAGACTGCAGCCACCATTTAGTCGGATTGCTGCCAACACCCTGACTAACAGGGTGTCAGGTTGTGTTCTCACTCTGTCAGTGTTGTTTTCTATTACTGCATTTTTATTTTTATTTTCCTAATAAAGAACTGTTATTCCTACTCCCATATCTTTGCCTCAGAGCCCGTTAATTTCAAAACTATAATAATTTGGAGGAAGGGGGGTTTACATTTTCCATTTCAAGAGAGGCTCCTGCCTTCCTTAGCAGACACCTATCTTTTCAAACTAAGAGACACTTCTCCATGGGAAAATACCTATATTAAAGATTTTGTCTAAAGGATTTAATGAGATTGTTTTAGTAGGTATTCTTTCAGAGAGAAGAGGAGAGCCTACCATGGATGATAGATCTTTGTGGTAAGAAAATTCCACCATATACTTTATTATTAATGAAGGCTTTCACAAATTCCAGCAGATTACATAAGGTCAGTCTGTATCGGAAAAAGGTTCCTTTCTAACAGAGTGACTCATGTGTGCACACTTACCCACTTAGTGTTTTTTGATCCATGTTTCATGACAGCCCAAATTTTAAACAAGGATTTTTAAGCCACTCTTAAAGTAAGCTGCATTAAATTATTTCGACTCTTTTCCAAACCCCTTTAAGAAATTCATAGGACATCCCAAAACTTCTGGGCACCATCCCCACCCACCTTATTAGAGCAGAGAAGAAATTTTGTGGGGGGAAATGTATTAAAAGTGCCAGAAAAATCTGCATGCAAAACCTGGTCCCCAATAATTAACAAGTAATAAGAAAGAAATCATCGCATATGTACAAATGGCAAACTGAGTCATGCCTCAGCAATACGCCTTTTCTCTGTGATTGAGCATGCCAGTTCATTTTCAAAGCAGTAATTTGAATGGTGTAAAGGGAGACCCATTTATTTGCTTCCTTCCCCCCTCCACCCTCCTCCAGCAAAAGACAGAGCATTAGTTAAAAAAACAAATGAAGGAAAATTCCCCAAAGAACCTTAGCAAGGAACAAGAAAAACATCCATTGTAAACAGCGGGTGGGTCTTCTGACAGGCTTTGTTTGCAAATGATAACAATTACAGGTAATTTTTCATTTCAATTGGAAGAACAGGTATTAAAAAAAAGGAGAGCAAGAGAAACAGAGAGCGAGTGAGATTTCCCAAGTGCCTTATTCCCTCCCAGGTCTACAACCTAACAGGAGTGTAGAGAGCTCGGTAGTTTCTTCTTATTCCATTAAGTGAGATCTAATTGTGTCTCTTCTGTCTGTTGGCAGATGTGGTTTCTACATAACAACAGCCCAGAGACAGAGCTGCCTGATTAATGCCTCCAGCTGTCATATGCCCCATTATCTGTGCATTTGCATAACTTAATGGTTTAGGACAGGGGAGAGAGGATGCTTAATTTAATGTTTAGCAGGCCCTTGATAGCTGAATAATTTAAGAACTGTCAAGGGAGGTCAGTCCTACAGCGATTCAGCAAGACAGCCGTGATTTCTGAATATCATTAAAATCCTTACTTAGGATAATTTGAGAAAAAAAAAAAAGAAAAAGAAGGGGAGCATGGAAAAACAACAATGCCTGAAGGGAGGCCCTGCTTTTCTGTTAACTATTCCTGCCCTGAAGATTAGGAGAAAGGCTTGTGGAAAAACCCACATCAATAAATAGCATGCACAAGAAAGAAAGGGGTTAACCCCAGGCAAGCTCTCTCTCCCCCTCTCTCCCTCTGCCTCTCCTCCCTCCCCTTCTTGCCCCATCCCCCAGTCTTCTCATAACTGAAGGGTGGAAATACAGAATTTTCTTAAACTCATCTAAAAGCCCAACATGCTTTGAACATGAAACGCTCTTGGTTTCGCTAGATGCTAATGAATATTATTAAGCTAATCTTCCATTTGTTTTCTAATTATGTGTCAGAAAGCACTTGCAGTGGCAGCTGAGGCAGCTGCCAGGGTGCATTTATTTATCTTCCAATCCTGTGTGTACTGACCGCCTATAGCACAGAGTGATTAGGATCAAATAAAAAGGGGTAAAAAAATCGGATTTTTTTGCAGCTTGATTACTGTTCTTTTCCAAGTTCATTAGGTTCTGCATGACATTTGACTCTATTTTAAGAACTGATAAAATGGAGTTATTTAGGCTTCCCTGTGAGGCATTTTGTTGTAATGCAAAAATGAATGAAAGAAGTAATCTGTGGCTGGACTCAGCCACTGTACTGGCTCTGGCTGAGATGAAGCTAATTTTCCCCACAGCAGCCCTTGTAGTGCCATGCTTTGCACTGGTAGTTAGAAAGGTGTTGATAGCACACCAGTGTTTTAGCTACGGCTGAGCAGTGCTGTCACAGCATCAGTGCAGGCTCTCCAACATTTCTCCGCTCACCAGTGAGGATGGGCTAGATGTTGGGAGAATGCAGCCAAAGCAGCTGACCCAAACTGACCAAAAGGATATTCCATACCATATGGCATCTGCATGGCAATATAAACTAAGAGAAAGAGGGAAGCAGGCATTTGTTATTAATACATTTGTCTTGTAGTGGCACCACTATGTATCTAGAAGCCCTACTTCCTGGAAAGCAACTGGGCATTGTCTGCTGATGGGAAATAAGGAACAAAACTTTGCTTTTCCTTTGCCTCTGTGCATAACCTTTGTTTTTGCTTTATTAAGATGCCTTTATCTTGACCCACATTTTTTTTTTCCTCTATGTTATTTTCTCCCCCATGTTCTCCAGAATAGAGGAGTGATGGAGAAGCTTGGTGGGCAATTGACATCCATCCATCCATCCATCCATCCATCCATCCATCCATGCAGACATCCATCCATCCCACCATGCCCTATATATTTGGTAGCCAAATCAAGGACTTGCTCAATGAGTCATGGAATCATAGAACCTTAGAAAAATAGAACGGCTTGGGTTAGAAGGGACCTTAAAGGTCATCTAATTCCATTGCCTCTGACATGAGCAGGGACTCCTCCCAATAGACCATGTGGCTCAGTGCTCAACCTGGCCTTGAACACTCACAGGGATGGGGCATCCATATCTTCCTGGGGAAACCTGTTCCTGTGCCTCACTACCCTCACAAGTGAACAAGTTTTTCTTAATACCTGATCTGAACCTACTGACTTTCAGTTTGAAGCCATCCCCCCCTTGTCCTATTGCTACATGCTCTTGTAAAGAGTCTCCCTTCATGTTTCCTGACCTCCCTTCAGGTACTGGAAGGCTGCAATTATGTCAGCCCAAAGTCTTCTCCAGGATGAACAGTCCTAATTCTCTCAGCCTTTCCTCACAGGAGAAGTGTTTCAATTCCTCTAATTCTTTTTGTGACCCTCCCCTGGACTCTCTCCATCAGTTCCATGTCCTTCCTGTGCTGGGACCCCAGAGATGATGCAGCCCTGCAGGTGGGCTCTGACCACAGCAGAGCAGAGGGGCAGAATCCCCTCCCTGGCCCTGCTGCCCACCCTGCTCTGGATGCAGCCCAGGACACGTTTGGCTTTCTGGGCTGGCAGTGCCCATGGCTGGGTCATGTCCAGCCTCTCACCCACCAGCACCCCCAAGTCCTTTTTGGCAGGGCTGCTCTCCATCTGTTCATCCCCCAGCCTGTGCTGATGCCAAGGGTTGCCCGGACCCAGGTGCACCCAGGTGCACTTGGTCTTGTTAAACTTCATGAGATTGCCATGGGCGCACTTCTTGATCCTGTCCAGGTCCCTCTGGATGGCATTTGTACTATAGACAACAGCAGCACTGGGCTTGGTGTCACCAGCAAATTTGCTGAGAGTGTACTAGATAGCTTCATCTACATCATTAATGAAGACATTAAATAACACTGGTATTGATGGTGTTTTGGTTTGCCCTTTTCCCTCTTATATGTATTATTTTCTGTATTCTTCACACACATATTTGTAGCTCTGTAGCCTATTAGTGGCTAGTTTTCTGAGTAATTTTCCATGGCTTTTTCCTAGGCAGAAAAACAAAACAAGTTCCAGAGCTCCATGACCTGGGCGATACAAAACCCCTATCCTATCTTGGTTCTTCCTGAGACCAAGGCTGAGAACAACTCTTTCAAGATACATCTTCATAAACAAAGTAGAGCTAGTACCAAGGTGGGGAGTTCTAGAGAAGGAGCTTGACGTGGGGGGAAATTCCATCATCATTTGTCCCCCTAACTTGTGCTTTTTTGTCAATTATGCTAATTTGCCAAACATATAAAAACTGTATTCACCCTGTGTGGGTGGGCTTTTGTGGACACCTTTCCATAAATGCCCCTGTAGGCCTTCAATAAAGATCCAGTTTTATATTACCTCCCATATTAAAATTATCTTGAGTTTCATTTCTAGGTTGGAAAAGGCAACAGCACCAGCATGGACTCATGAGGGACACCACTTGTACCTTATGTCCATCAGGACTCTGAGCCATTGACCACTACGCTTGGGATGCAACCATTCAAATTTCTTATCTATCTAACAGTTGCATTAATCTCTTTCCAATTTAGAAAGAAGGATATTTTGGGGGGCTGTGTCAAAAACTTTACAGAAATTCAGATCAATGACATCTGTAGCCCTTCCCTTTTCCACTGATGTAGTTACCCCATCATAGAAGGCCACTGGGTTGGTCAGGCAGGATTTGCTCTTGATGAAGCCTTGTCAGTTGTCCTGAATCACCTCCCTGTCCTCCTTGCACCTTAATACAGCTTCTAGGAAGATCTGTTCCACGATCTTCTTAGGCAGAGGGGAGGCTGACCAGCTGGTTGTTCCCAGGGTCCTCCTTTCTATCCTTTTTAAAGATGGGCACAATGTTTCCCTTTCATACAATCACCTGACCACCATGACTTTTTAAGTATCATGGAGAACGGCTTGGAAACTATACCAGTGAATTCACTCAGGACTCTGGGATGCAGCTCATGAGGTCCCATGGACTTTGTATGTTCAGGTTCCTCAGGTCTGATCGTTATTTACAGTGGGAGGGACTCCACTCCAGGAGAAAGGTGCTCTGCTATTTCTGTTGAATACATTGTATTTCTCCGGCCCTGTCATCCCCTCTCACCAACAGAGCTCTGTGCTTCCTGAGATCTGGCACTTTGAGGTTGATCTAGGATTTAAATAACTTCAAAACACAAAGATTAATGATTCTGTTAAGAGCACTATTTGATAGATTCAGTGTAACTTAGTGGAATGACATGATTTACATTTACCAGATGAGTCTGCTTTTCTGCCTGTGATAAGCAAGCTGACTTTCTAGCCAGCACTATGGCCCTAAGCACTTCTTTTTGCATATGTTTCTGGACAACCACATATTTTCTGGCTTGTCTGTTCTGCTTTGCCCAGTTCACTTCACCTGGCCCTAACAGAAACCCCCATGGGTTATCCTTGGGTTCATTGTGTGGATCCTTCTTGCAACTGGCTTTTTGGCAGAATGTGCCTTGCTTTAGCTAGTCAATTCTGTAAAATATATGAACAGCTTATTTGATTTCTGATTTAATTCCCATGGTGTATAGGCAATTGCAAATGGGCTGATGATAAAGAAAGAATTTGTAAAACTACCAGAACCTCATGTCAGCGTGTTTGCACATACAGTCTGTATGCATCTCTACACACAAAGCTATGTACATATAACTGGGTGAGTTACCTCAATTTTCCCCCTCCATATTCTTAAATCAACAGCTCAGAGCACCATCTGACATTGGAGCACCTGGTCTTTCTCTGAGATTTAGGAAAAGGTGTATGGAAAATTGAGTTGGAGGATTACATTGAGTTGAAGGAGAACAACTGCTATGGCTGGCTGGCAGCTGCCCAAAATTTATGAGGGATTGAATACCTCCTATCTTTGTTGCTGTTGAAATTTCCTTCTATGCCATTTTTGTCTTGACATTTTATAAATATGGAAAAGCAACAATTGTCAGCTGAATTAATTACTCAGCTGGTTCAGTCTGTAGATTACAACCTGTGTCTTCACCAAGCAGCTATACTCGACAATGACATTTGGTGGGGTGGGGTAGTTAGAGCTGTAACAGCATGGAAAGGAGAAAGAAATCTGCTCCTCTCTTTAGTGAGCTGTTTTGTCTTTTTTATGATCTTTCACTAAAGTATGCAATACTCAGCAGAACAGGATGAGTGGCATGTTTGTTGGGTGTTGAGTGGTGACTTTTATACACAGAAACGATCCATGGTAGGAAAGTCATAGATAGCTCTGGTTTGTACTATAGTTAAAAAGAGAGATGATGCTGGCTTTTTTATTGCTTTGTTTAGCTACTGTTTCTTTCTTCCAGAAAGAAAGATTTTTTTTTTTAATAACTGATATTTTTAATGTTTGATTATCTTTCCAGTTGTTTTGTTTTAAAAGGGGAAATTGAGAAACAAACCTGCATTTTGGGGCTCAGTTTCTGAGAGGTAAATTTCCATAAGGCTCATTTTTGGCTACTGCCTTTTTGTAGCTTCCTAGCAGGGAATTGATTAGAAGCAGTGTGAAACTGAAGTAGAAACTGGGATCTTTCATTTGGTGGAAAATTGTAGTTCCAGGTTAGAGAACTCACTCTTAAACATGAAGTCCTGCTCTGTTTGCCTTATAGTTATTTTGCTATTTTTTTTCAGAGATAAATTTAATATTATTGCTGAAAACCCCCAATGACAAGTTTGTCCATTCGTAGGCTTCTGCTAACAGAACAAGAATAAGAAAAAAATGGGAAGGCAAAAAAATCCTTATGCTCCCTAACATAAATCATCACAGTAGTTCAAATCAGCACATATGGTATGGTAACATTGCCCATTGCTTTGAGACCCTCTAATGGAAGACCATATGGGCTTCTGCTGCATCAAAACACAATAGGCCTGTGTTTAGGACTCCACAGTGACCTGGATTCAGAACTTCCTTGCTTTTATTGGTTTGTGCATCTGCATGAACATTTTTTCTTCCAACACAGTGGGTTTTTCTATTTTTCTTTTTTTTTCGGGTTCCTTTGTTCAGTGACAGATTCCAATGGGTTGAGCAAGACAATGCTGTGCCTGTGGTTTTTTCATTTCACGTGATTGCCTTTGCGCATTTTGTGATATTTGCAGATTTCAGAAATAGTAAGAGAATATTACAACTGGATGACTTCATCAGAATAAATTAATGGAGAGAAAAAGTATTTTATTTTTTTCTGGTGCATCTCTTTTGAATGGCAGAATTTTTTTGGAATAATGGAAATTTGGGTATCATCCTGAGAATTTCCAGTGGTTCATGGACACTGCCCTGCAAATGTCACTCTGTCCTGTGGCTACGCTGAAAGAGCTGAAACAAAATATTGTTAAAACTGTGGTATCAGGGTCTTATAAAGTTATTTATGTAAAGACTTACACATCATTACTGAAATAGGCATAAAAATTACCCTTGAATCTAAACACTTCCACTACACTGATACTTGTTACTAAGTGTGCTTGCTATAGGTTGAACATAGGTCCTTGCTTTTACCACATACACTGATCCCTAAAAATAATCAATCACAAACACTCTCCCCCCACCATCTTCCCCAGGAAAACATGCAAATCTTCTTTGGATCCCACACTGTTTTCATTCAAATTATTATCTTTCTTTTCAGTCGTGTGTTTTGGCTAGTCATTTTACTGCTCCCTCTTGGCTGACTTGAGGGTCCCTAAAATCTATTTGACTTACATCCCGTCAGCTGGCTATGGGTCTAGTTCATTCCTCAGGTGGAGTGGGATAGATGAGATCCTGTTTTCAG
The DNA here is from genome assembly GCF_963513975.1 of Fringilla coelebs. Lineage (NCBI taxonomy): Eukaryota > Metazoa > Chordata > Aves > Passeriformes > Fringillidae > Fringilla > Fringilla coelebs. The sequence goes on from NC_140031.1 coordinate 35,334,084, forward strand.
CTCCCTTCTCAGAACAGGAGCAGACAGCTGGGGGCCTTTCTGGGACCATACTATGGTGTGCAGGTGACAAGTGTCTTTGTATAACAATATTCCTCCTTCTCTTTCCCTTAAATTATCTGTTATACGTGGATCAAGGCTTAGTCTAACCAGTTTTTTGGAAGTAAGATATAGTCACCAAGGGCTATGCATTCACCAAGGACCGTCCAAGCCCAGTGTAAGACAGAGGACAGCAGATGGACATGGAGGACAGATGGGGACGTGGTGATTAACACAATGATAAAGAGTGGTTGGCTGGAGAATGGTTTCCCTTTCTGTTCCCCAAGTGGACAGGTTTTCTCTGGCAGCTGGGGCTAGCTGGTGGGTATGAGAACAGTCAGAGGAGGGCAGATGTCTTCACATTGGTGAGCAGGGAAATAGGGCATAAAACTCCCTTCAAGTAATAGCTCTTCTGCATCCAGGCTCAGCTTAAATTGATTTTGCAGACAGGGGTTTTGAGAAGCACAAGGTTCAAATGGCAGTGGATGTATAGGAAGCAAAAGGGGCTGGAATTAATTGTGAAAGGGCTCAAACCAGAGTAGAGGGATGCATGGGTGTACTGAGGAAGAAAAGTCTGGTATAGCTTGCTAATAATATAAGGATATTTCTGTCAGTTTTCTATAAGAAATATTGCTGAGCAAGAACACAAGTTTAGCAATCTCGCAAAGTTAGATTAGATAAAATTATCATAATTCCAGCATCAGGTAACTGTTTATTTTGTAACTGCTTCTTCTGTAAGTGCTATTGCTTTGATGGTCATGCTGTGTGAGTTCAAATTGAATTGTATCACTTGACATTACTTTACAGTATAATAAGTAGCAAGTCGCCGAATTCCACTGTGGGGAACTGCAAGAAGTTCTTTTAAAAATAAATGGTCAGGAACGAAATTAAGCCAAACGAGGCAAACATTGTATCTGAGAACAAACAAACAAACAAACAAACAAACAAACAACCCCCCACCCCCAAAACCCCAAACAAACCAACAACAAAAATCCAAACAAACAAAACAAAACAAAAAGGAGTTACTCTATTTAAGAGGGCTTGAGAAGACATGGGAAGAGGAAGAACAATGGGAAAGGAATGGGGAGTGTAGAGAGAGAGGGAGAGAGGAGGCAGAGGGAAAAGAGGGTGTTATCCCCGGAGGTCGGGGGCGCCGGCGATGTCCCCGATGCGGCGGGGCTGTGCTCGCTGCCGACCTGGGCACGGCCCCTGCGGGGCGGGACACGAGGGAGGGATCGGGCAGGAGCCCGGGCAGGGCCCCTGTGGGACACGAGGGAGGGATCGGGCAGGAGCCCGGGCAGGGCCGTGGGACACGAGGGGAGGGATCGGGCAGGAGCCCGGGCAGGCACGCACGGACACGAGGGAGGGATCGGGCAGAGCCCGGGCAGGGCCGCGTTGGGGCCGGGCCTGGTCGGGCTCGGAGGCGGGCCGGGCTGCACGCACGGACAGGGGCGCTGGGACGAAGCAGGCGGGGCGCTGGCCTGGGGCTGAGGGAGGCAGGAGAGACGCGAGGGCGGGCGAGAGCCAGCGAGGGCGGGAGAGCCAAAAGGCGGAACTCCAAAAGCAAGTTCGAAGAGCCCTCCCCAAAGAGTCCAAAGGCAAGGGACAGAACAGCCCCCGGAGCTTGCGGGGCAGGTACTTTTCACGCCCCGGCTCCTCCCCAAGCCCCCTGCGGACAGGAGGCCACGGCCCGGTCCCGTGTCCCGGCTGGGTCTGCGTCTGACTGGAGAGGGGCTCTGGGCTGCAGGGCCCTCGGCGTTCCCCTGCTGACCGCCTGTCCCCTGTGAGACATGAAATGGTGCCAGGCAAAGTGCCCCCAGAGACAAGGCTTTCCTCCTTCTCCTGGCTGTCTCCTGGCCATGGCACATGTGCAACCCATCCCCCACAGTCGGCCAGGATTGAAACAAATAAATTGGCTCCTCACACAAGTAGTCAGGGTAACCCTGAGCTCTTGGTTATATTTAGGTAGAGATGAATATTTTTGTTAAATAATTGCTCCAGGTATTTCCCCAATTTCGCTCTCTAAAACTTCTAGTTTGTAATTTTTTATTTTTATTTTTTTAAAACTCCTTTTAGGACTTTCTTCAGTGCTCTGCCACACCTATCAAGGTTTCTACTCCTGTCTGTTTTTAGGTTTTGGACTAATTCAAGTATGTTTCATAACTATGTGTAGTTCTTGATTTTGAAACATGGGGCTGAGAGTTCTGTGAAAACTGGTAGAATTAATAGTAATTGCTGATACAGACCTGTTCAGGAGCAGAAAGGAACAGGGAATCTACTCGTTTCTCTTTATCCTTCTGAACCAGAAGGTTTTCCTTCAAATCTCAAAATTAGATTTGTTTTTAGGGAAAAGCTCCAGTCAGCATTTGCTCTTCTAAATCAATTTCAAAAATAAGTCCTGTGATAAATGATCTGCATATAGATTCAAAACCACTTTTTGATTCTGTCTTTTTCTGTCACACCAAAAACATAAGAAACCTCACATCCATTTTCTTCTACTTACCATGTAGTGGAAGACAATGTCAACCATCTTCAGCTGTGCTAGATATTACCTAGATGAAAAATTAAAAATAAAATATCCTTTTCCCTCTGTTTCCAGAGGCGATGAGGATGACAAGTTAATCATCTGAGCCCTGCATTCTTCAACTCATCATAGCATATTTCTTCTGATGTAGATTTCTTCTGTCCATTCCATTCAAAGCAGTCATTTTAAAAGCACTCTGGGTATGTTGCAGATTTAGTAGTCTGAAGAATCCCTTAGCTTTATTCTTAACTAGCCACATATGAACTAAAAGTGAGAAAGACCATTAAAAGTGAGAGGTGACCATTAAGAGCATAGCTGGACCAGCCTCAGTGCCCTGAACTGAAATCTGAGGAGACTCAGAGAGAGCTCTTGGCAGAGTGTCATGATTCCCTGTGACCTGGGAAAATCACTTACACTCCCTCTGCTCAAGGCTCCTCATTTGCAAAAGAAGAATTTCTCTTTGCTTTAAGGATCCTGTACCACTTATGACAGTGAGTGCTCAGCTTCTGAGCTGATGAAAGTCAATCAGATATATGCTGGTAGACTTTAGCCTGTCTTGTGCCTTTTGGGGTACAATGTGCAAAGAATACAACTTTCCTCTGCCACCCACTGTACTACATATAATTTACAGGATCTAAGTAAGTATCTAGAGAATTATATTTTGTGATGGGAGTGACAGTTATGAAGAGCAGAGGTGGTAAAAGATAGTCTTTTAAGAGATAGAACAATCCAGTTCAAAGCCCTCGATATTTGAACACTACCATGAGTTCAGAAGAGAAGCTAGTTGCAATCTCCTGCTGCCTCAACTGTATCCTGGGCTGCCCTGCAGTCTGGTATTTTGTATGTATTCAACTGTTGTTTTTCTTTTGTTAGCACCTTCTGTAGCTGGCATAGAATGAAAGAACATCTATTTAAAAAAGGTTGTTTCCCTTCTGAGGTTTTGATGATAAATGCACGGATTACGCATTTTTCTTCTCTCACCATTATGAAATTTTACTTTTAAATGGACTCTAATGTTAATAAAATCTTCATAAACCCTGGCAGTGTAACAATAGTGATTTATTGCTCAGCCATCAAAATAAAGAAAATATGTTCAAAAAAATTTCTCTAAGGAGGTCTAGCAGAAATCTCTTTAAAATGTTACACAAAATGTTAGCGAAGACTGGGCTAAAATAAGGGCTGATCAGCTCAGCCTGAGGTGGAAGTATCACTGGTCAAATCACTGTTTCTCTGTCTTTAGTTTTATGGATTAAAGCCCATCAGGAATACAATTCTGTCTTAAATCTTCTGGTCTATGTCATGAGTAATAGATTTTCAGTTCCCAAGGGATCAGAATAATTAAACGTATTCAAATTTAACTCAACATTAAATACCTAATTTTATTACTGAATTCAGAGTTTCTTTTGAGTAGCACATGTGGAAATCTAAGGGAATGGAAATGGAAATCAAGAAAATCCATCTAAAGGTCCAGCCTGTGAAATGATTCCATTTCTCTGTCCTGGTCAACAGCCTATGAGAAGATGCCTTAAAAGAAAAAAATTCTTAGCTTTTATCTTTCCACAGATACATATTGTAATGAAACTCTATGAGTTGTGAGGGGTTCAAGTACTTGTTTTTACTGACCGCATACATAGTTACATATGTGCATTCCTGTGCTGGCAGCTTCTGTTAACTTTTAATAAAGGTGCAAATAATTTCTTTAGCAGTGCCTACTTGAACAATATTTCATTTGATATCTATGTGAAATTTGATAGCTATGTGAAATGAGCCAGGAAACATGAGGCAGTTCTGTTCCCCACAATAATAGGGGTGACAGAAAAAAGAATAATTTGCCACATGATCATGGGATCAGAAGAACATGCAATATGTGAATAAGCATGGAGACTGAATATAAAGTGTCCCTAAAGCTGCTCTTACTTTGCCAAGCTGATATGGAGAAGTTGGTAGGCAGCTTGAGGAAGGCTGTGGTTTTGTTTTGTTTTTTGCCTGAGCAGAGGTTTAAAAAACATGTGATACATTCTTTATATCACATACTAGACACTGAAGAAAAACTGCTGCTGAGTATTTCAGTTGTATCTTGAGAAGAATGTGGTAGGTGCTAATTGTGCTGGAAACCTGGTGATCTGTTTTCACTGTGAGTGGTAGCTGACAATTTGTGCCCATACTGAATTTTTGAAACATGGTTCAATAAAAAAATTAAATTGTTGCCCTGTCACCTCTTTCAGCACAATCCTCTATCAACTATTGAAGTTCGGCCTCACTTTGCAGACGTTAAAAAGCATTAGTGCAAGCAGAGCTATTTTGTTTAGCTGAAGAAATTATCCCTCCATTTACCTTGCCCTCAAATTCAGGTCTGTGAATACACTTCTGATAGGGGTAGAAAAATTCTTGGCTTATGCTAACATGTCTGAGTGAAAAGTTCTGTGTTTAAGGAATCAATTGCAGAAATTAAGGTCTTGCGAGGAATTGTGTAGTTTCAAGTCAAGTCTGAAAATGAAGCCAAATTCTTGCAGAGATGCTTTATAGTTTCTCCTGATATGTAGCTTTCTAAAGCACATTCAATAAAAACATTGCAATTTTGCTTTATCTGCAGAGTAAGAAGGTCTTGAGAGATTTACATGTAGGTCTAGCTGTAAGAAAAGGGTCAGACTGAGAGAATGCTCCTGGCACAATGTAATATTCTGTGCTGCTTGTTCCCAATTGTATTAAAAAATTGTTTCATGTGGAGGTATGTAGTGACCAACAAATTTGTGGTAGCATGGGACATAGGGATATACTGGCCCTTTTCTTACTTCTCCCTGGCTGCATGCTTCTTGTCACAAGGAAGAGGACACTGGTTTAAACCAGTGTTCACTTCACTGCTACCTGCATGTGTATCTATTACAAGAATGAAAAAAGTGGGAATAGTAAATACAGTATAGCGTATATATGCCAACTACTAATTAACACTGATAAATGTTAACTTCCCTCTGTCTCCTTCTGACAGGGCACTGTGCAGTTGCCTGCTATGCTTTTTGTTTGTAAACAACTTGTCTAAACTAAAGCAATTTAAAAACTCCTCCTCACTTTTATCAATAGAAAAGATACGTGCTGTTATTCTCTTTATCAGCCAGTCAAGCAATGTTGTTTCAGAGCCTGATACAGAGTCCATGGAAAGACTCCTACTGGGTTAAATGTATTTAAGATCAAGCTCTTAGCAATGGCAGCACTTTAATAAATCACAGTCTTGCAGCCTCTTTGACAGGCTGCATACCTTTGTGCTTCTCTATGGCCTGCTAGCTTTAGGGTTTTCTTTGTTTTTTAAGGATTTTATTCCACCCAAGCAACCCTGACTTATGTTCTGTACAGCCTCAATGAACCTAAATAGAGTTTTACAGATTGTAAGTCAGAACTGACTCTTATTCTCTGATGTTGTCTTTTTCTGATCCAAAGTTCACTGTCATGCTAGCTTGTCTCTTCCCCTCATCTGCTCTCAAAATTTCATTTCTCTTTTATTTCTGTGTTTCCAGAGCTCTGGCCCCATCACTCAGCTGCTAAATCTCTGTCTCTGTCTATTGGGCTGCCTTCTTCCTCTCAACTGCCAGATCTTTGCTGGCTGCCAGCAATCTTCTTTCCATCCTCAAGTGCTAGAATGTATTTGCTGCTATTTAGTGAGTGAACAAAGATGGGTAAGGCCACACTCTTATTCTGTGTCCCAGCCTTCCTAGATGGAGAGTGCAAGTCAAGCGAAACCAGTATTTTCTTCTAAGGAATCTTAAACTCCTAATGGGCATGCCTTTCAAATTCTCCAAACTAGATAGGCCCATATCCTCTGACAGTAACTTGACAATACTCCACTGACTTTAACAGCTTTACTTTGACTATGACTGAAATTTACACCTTTGTATAAATGGAACTGGTGTTTCACATAAATCACTAGAAACTAGTCAGATGTGTGGCAAATTCAGTATCTGATGTCAGATTGCTGCAAGTTCCCAAATTAGTGCTGATTAATATAAAATCTTAAATTTGTGTTTGAAGTGAAATTAAAATTACCATTAGCTAATGGAAATAGTTCTGTACTATATCTTCAGTGACAGTCATGAGTTTAATAATCTGCAAACTGCTGGATGTCTCTACTGTGCCATATCAGCCCAGTTAAAAATATATATGTTAGGCACAAAAGCCTACTTACAAAAGAAGGCAGTTTGAACATGGAAATATTTAAAATGATGGGACAGAGATTTGAGATCTCTCACTGGATATGCGATGAAATGCAGACATTATGTATACAATATATTAAAATTCAGCTGATTCTTACAAATGTGGAATTTCCTTTTCCTTTTTGAATTTAGGTGGTACCTGTTCTTCACAGGTACAGAGGTGAATCAGAGGTGATTTTTGATTGCTTTTGTTTCTTTAAATCAGCTGTATTGCATTCATATTTAAACTTTAATCTTCCATCTTCAAACACACTTCTAATGTCTTATTCCTTTGCTGTCCCTCTCCATGGACCATAGATGATGGAGATAGTGCTCTGGGAACTCTAAATGTTAATTAAGTAACAAAAGACTACATGGGAACCAAGAGAATTTAAAACAGGAAGGATAAGATCATGAAGACAGGAATACCTAATGGTTTCAAATGTATTACATGGGCTATGTGCTTATACATGTAAGGGAAAGGGGATGAACCCTTCGATAGATACGAGCTGGATTTAGTCACCATGGCTACACAAGATTTGTTCTGGCTGTCCCTTCAAGCTGTTTTTCCAGGGAGAAGGATTACAGGGCTGTGAGGTTTCTGTGGGGCAGGCACCACATTGCTTCTGAGACAGGCTGGCAGCAGTACATCCAGACACCTGATGAGAAGGCTACAGGCATTTCTTCCTTCAGACACCTCACCAGGTACAGGAAAGGCTGTGCCTGAAAGTGAGGCTGGTTCTGTTTGCTTGGCATCCTGTGCCACTCTCTTGGGGACTGCTTGTATTCTGTATCAGCGTGTGTTAGTTTGCTAAAGGATTCCAAAAGAATTTAGTGAGTAGCATTGTGCAGAGTGGGTGTTCTGTACTCCAGATTAAATAGCGACTATATGACCCAAATTGTTCCTTTCAGTCTTGTTTTGATCTGAAGTTAAAAAAATGGAGCATCAAAATTAATAATAAACACCACCACCATGCGATTTTCAATTTATCAGAAAACTACCCATCTGTCAGAGTAGTTATAAGTCATTACCAGTATGAATGCTTTTGCTTATTTGCAGTCCCTCACACAGTCACTTTTACTTCTGAGGATGAATCAGGATGTGAAAAATGTGTGCCTGGTTTGAGAACTGGGAGTTATGACAGTCAAATGCTTCTTTGCCATGCCGGTAATGACGACTCACTGGCACCTCTAGTATAGCTGCTGGGTACTCATGCAGAAGAGATGCCATGTGTGATGCTAGAAGGCAATGGTGTTAAATTATTGTGTTGAGCTAGCAAAGTGAGAATTTACAGAGTGTTTCCAGATACCCATGAATTATTCCTACCAGGAAAGAGGTAATAAATGGGGGTGAGGTACTCTTACCTCAGTCTTAATAATCATGACTGTAGTTGGTACTTCCATTTGGGTGGGGTTTTTCTGTTTGTTTGCATTTTTTTTTAAATCCATAAAGGTGTTGAAACAGAAAAAGCAATTATCTGTAATGCTAGTGGATTAAATTCTACTTCATTCCTAAACTTAGGTAGGAGAAGAGCAGTTGAGTTTTAAAAAGACTGCTCTGGCCTTCTGTATCTGTAATAAATTCCTGCATAGCAAAGTTTAAATATGCAGCTTCAGGGAACAAAGAGAGCCACTAAAATGCAGATAAATCAACAGCTTTTGTAAAGGAACCTTTTCACCTCCTCGATGGCATGGAACTTGCAAGAAAAAAACACAGTATTTTGAATTTTATCCCGCCTTTCATCCAAAGCACTTTGCAAAAAAAAAAAAAAAAAAGGGAATAAATTAGTTCCCCTCATGATACAGCGTTTGCAAATGTTGATATTTCACTTTGAAGGGGGACCAGGTCAAGATAAAATGAGTAACAATGTTTTCTTGAAAGTCTGACATAGGCAACCTGTACTGAGAGCTAGGAATAGGACCTGCATTGTCATAGGATAAAAGTATTTTACTGGTTTTTGGAAATGAAGTCATGCAGAGGACAAATCTCTAAAGAATCTAGTCTACTGGTCATGGCAGAGGATGCAGTTGACTGCAGGTGTTTCTGCATTGATAGTAGAATAAAAGTAACCATATGTTAACTCTGTTGGCAAACACACTCGTGGCTTGAGCTAGGCCAGGTATGTAACTGCCTGTTCTCATTGGGAGTTTAGTTCTTAGGCTGTGTCAGTTTGAGACCCATAGAATGCTAATAAATGTGTCCTCTTACCTTGCAGAACACTTGCAAGGATAACTGTATGGATATGAATGGATTTCAGGTGCTTGGCTGAATCTGCCAAAATAAACATTGCGTATGTTTTGCCAAATATCTTGCTTTGTCCAGATCCTCAATGTACTTTGACTGATATTGTGCATATCAGACACAAAAATTTGCTCCTTTTTCCCACCTGTGGCATTCCTCTAATATATATTTCTTAACCTTAAATTTATACATATTTTACCTTTCTAGAAAAATCAGGTTTGCAATTTCCCTTGGGGAGAATATTTGCTACTTCAGTAAATTTTTAGACACACATTCTGAACATCTTCTTGACTCTGTATTCATGTTACTTTATACATTGTCTAAATTGCTCCATTCATTACTTATGTTTTTCTAGCTTTAGAATATTTGATATCTCCTGTTATGTCTCCCCACTATGCACTGAGGTGTTATTTACCCAGGCTGTCCTGCAGAATTAGCTCCTATAATTCTGCCTCATTATTCACCTGTGGAACCTTAGTTTTTGGGAAGCTCTGGTGTAAACTTCCCACAAAATATGTCAACATATTTTGGTCTGTGGCCTGTATGCAATGTGCCACATGTGAATGTATGAGAATTGTACAAGGCAAGGACAAGTCCATTTCAGTTTCCTCATGTGGCACCCAAACATAACCACTTTCTCCTTTTCACTGCTTTGTATCATAATGAACTCTGCATTTCCACCTCCTACCTCTTCTTCATCCTGCACAAACAACCCAGAATATTTCTGCCTGGAGAGTATATCTACCACCACCCTTGTGAAGATCTCTTCATTAGCTTTCATTAAAGTCACTGAACTGTTCACAGTGAATTACTAAAGACACCTTCTTTCTCACCAGTCTCTGGTTCCTGAGCTGTTGTCTCCATCCTGGACAGCTTTAAACAGCTGCTTCCAACCATCTATCCAATTTTTTGTGTGCTTGTGTTGTCCTCAGGTTGCGATGATTCATTTTGCTATTCTGCCCATGGAAGTAACATCTCTAGATGCCTTAATCCATTAGGACTAGCCTGCCTGTCTAGGAGAACACAGGGCTCTCTCTGCAGCTGTGGTGAGATTTGCTTCTGCTGTCATCAGATCTCTGCTGTGAACCCACAGCATGACTAAGGTGAAAGTAAAGTGTGAACTGCAGCCTGCCCCTCTTCCCTCAATGCCGAGCATGCTCTCTACTGAAGTGTGGTAGTTCCTCGTGCCTGCATTGCCAGGCTTTTAGCATAGCCCCCAAGCGCTGGGCCACTCCCCCGAACAGGAATGCAGGATGCTTCTGCTTAGATTTCTCAGAGACACTGATGATCATGAAAGTCTGATTGCAGTCAAAGTGAACTAATGATATTTCCAGAGGAAAACTGAAGAAGGAAGAGAAGAGGGAGAAGAGCTGCCTTTGAGACAGGATGCTGCAGGAAGACTGTGAATTTTGCAACTCTTTTGAAAGGCTTTTAATGGTTTGCTTCATGCCCTCATTAAGAGAACAGTGTTAGGGCTTCAAAAAGAGTCCTCTGCAATTCTTGTGCTGGGTGAGTAATGCATGTCACAACATATATCGGTAGCAGAGCAAAGGAGTGCATGCTGTATGGTCGGACCCCAAAGAAGGGAGCTAGAACATTTCTTCTTTCACCATCTACTCTGAATTCTTGCAATAATTAGCTGAAGTAAAATGAATATTAGCTTATGCTTAACTGCCTTTCCAGCATGTTACTCTGCATTGACCCAGTAGTGCTAAACCAATTATTTTTTGAACTTTATGGCTTTAAATAATCCACTGCTTTAAAACTCCCTCTACCCCTCAGCTACTTAACCACAGGCCCGACTGCCCTAAATCCTTTTCTTATACTTTGTAGCTTTTTAAGCAAGCCCCCTCTTTAAGTAGACATAATCCCTTCTCTGTAGAAAACATGAAAGACCTTGAACAAATCAAGATTTCTCCATGGAGAATTCAGCTAATCCTCTGCTTAGCTCCTAACAAGGAAATCCATCTCGCCACCAAGCACCCCATTACTAGAACTAATGCCTGACTTGAATAATAAGCACATTATTGTGCTTTAATTGTAGCACTGCTCTGTCACATGGAGACTTTGGAGAGAAACGTGACTCGGCTCCTCCAGGAAAGACAGGTCACGCCTTTTTGTTGTTCACCTTACTGTGATTTAAAAGCAGATTGAATTAACTATTAATATGAACTGCACATGCTTCAGATTAGATGAAACAGCTCTACTGTAGCTCTCTAGTACACTCTATTATAAGGGAAGTGCTGTTACACTGGATTACTATTCTCCTTTACGTTGTCTTTTGACTGTTGTGAAATTCGTATGCCTGGGATTGAAGGGGTATAATCATGCCTTTGGGGAGAGGCAGGCATCAGGCATTTGGTCACAGAAAATTATGTTAGTGTAAAATCAGAGTGGAAGCAAACTAATCCACAGCATGGATGCATGGTCAGCGCTTTTTCCCAGAAAGGGTCTCAGCAGTATCAACTGGCTACTGCTGCAACAGTAGAGAGGAGACAAAACATTTTGTGGGAAAATAACTGTATGTATCAAAAAGAAATAGAAGGTGCCGCTCCTGCTCTGGAGTAGCGGGGCTAGCACTGGTCTAGCTGCTCGCTGGGTACCATCACAAAATGGAAACAGGAAGAGGACACCTAGTACAGATCCTGGCATGATCTTGGGTCTGACCTCATGGGCCGCTAGTGTGGGGATAATCACTGGAATTACTCCTAGATCCTTGTGGCCCAACTGCGACAGCATAATCAGAAATGAGCAATACTGTAAGGTGCAGGCTGTGTGCACCTCACCACATGCGCTTCATGAGCTTGGGGAGCACATGGCTTCCTCCTCAGCTTGCCCAGGTTTGGGGAGAGGTGTACACTGCATTCTGTCAACAGCTATAGAGGGAGATAGACAGCCAGGGACCAGTGTGAGAGGCATGAGCCCTGAACAGGAAATGCACCTCCTGACTGATGCGCTCATGTATGCATAAGTGTACACTACCTCTGATTTAATCTCTTAATCAACTCCATGCCATGGAATTAATGTGCTGCTTCTGCCAGTGGGAAGCTCCTCTAGATGCCCTGAAGCAGTATGGGACTATAGATGAGTCCCCATTTTTTCCTGGATTAGGAAGGACAGATTAATTTGAAAGATGTCTGGGGGAACTCCTGAATTAAATAAGGAAATATCTTTGATGCTGTTTTTTCATAGCTGAGGGAATTAACAGTGAGAATGGCAACTCATTTCTATGCCTGATAAAAGCATACATGTATTGCTACACAAGAGTGATTGCAACAAGAGAAGAGGAAATGCTGTGTATTCAAATGTGAAGAGAAATTAGGATGAAATACCTTTTTCATTCAGGCACCGTTTATCATCAGGTGTGGAGAGAGCATAGGCTACATGTTTATTCTCTTGGTTTATAATATGCTTTTTAAACTAGGATCTTTTCGTTTCTGTACAACAAACTTATCTGTGGTTACTGCTGTACTTATGTCTCTAGATTCTGAAGCATAACTCTGAGAGATGGGTGGGGTGGGGGAGCAGCAGCATTATGCGGATTTAATGTGACATTAGGCAAATACTGAGCAAGATTTTAATTACAGCGGTTATGGCAAATTTTCCTGCTGTTGGAGATGTCAAAAATCTCCTATATTTAGTAACCTGAATACAAGAACCTCATTGCCTGCTCTTCCCATCTCGGGCGGCATGTAAAGTGCAGAATAGAAGAGTTAAAGAGTTGTAGTTTAAGGGGAGTTCCACTAGATGATGGTATAAATCTTCATAATGAGAAAGATCAGAGCGGTCAGTTTAAACAGGAGTTCAGGAAAAGCAAAACTCCACATAACTAGAGGCAGCGACACCCCCAGGTCTTCCCCCAACTGCATTATAATGAGGCTGCAACAATTGCATCTGTCATGAACACCATCAATGTCCAGCAGCATCCCAGTGGGCTGAGGCACCACGCAGGCAAACTGAACGGAGGGGTAGATTTACTTGATTTTAAATCAAGTAATAATTTGCTTAATTTATTTTGCAAATTAGACTAGGCTAACATCAATTCATTTTTAAATGATTACTATAAATGAGAGTAATTGTGTAATTATCAGCAAAGTAATTACAGAGCAGAAGAACCATTTACATGAATCTGAAATAAAAAAATCAAAGCTGGGTTTTAAATTCCCTCAGCTGACAGATGTCAGGATGTTGTTGGGGCACAAGTCTTAGTCTGTTTGCCTCAGGAGGAGAAAAGATACAGCCCTTTGTACATCTAGGTAGCATTTTCTGTACTTCACTTGGATTGGCAATGGAGGCCTCAGTGGGGAGTTCCGTGAAGATCTTGTCAGGCAGGAGGAATCAATTAGGAAGAAAGGCAAATGGGAAAGAACATATCATCAAGAAAATCTGCTGGGCAGAACAACCTTTGAAATATATTAGCAATGGAGAAATGCTTGCCTTAGTCTCTCGGGAGGGTACTAAAAAATATGCCACTTCTGGATGCCAGAATACTATCCGGATTCTCCACATTTATCCGCAGACCAGTGCAGCTCTCCTAGAGTATGACTGCTCCTTGCAGCTTGAGGAATGAAAAATCCCAATTCCATTTTCATTTCCATTTCTCATCACACTGCTTCTGGCTGAGATGGAGTTCATTTTCTTCAGAGCAGCCCAGAAAGTGCTGCTTTTCTGATTTGTGCTGAAAACAACCCTGATAACACAATCCTGAGAGCTTCAGCTACCGGCAAACGGCGCTTGCGCGGCGCCGAGGCTTCCTCTGCTTCTCATCCTCCCTGTGCCTTCCAAATGAGCAGGGTCCGGGTGGGCAAGTGCCTGAGAGGAGACACAGATGGCACAGCTGACCCCAAAGGACAGGGAGATGCCCCATGGTGCTCAGCAAGGAGGAGGGAGGCAGGAGGACCAGCTGGGCTCGTGGTGTCTGTGTTCCCAAGCCAGCGTTAGGTGTGCTGAGGCTTCTTGGGGAGCCCGCTGGGACATCCGCTTGCCCAGGGGAATGCCTTGTTCTGCTCTGCCTGCATGTGCAGCTTTTGCTTCACAGCTTAAACTGTCTGTGCCTTCCTTTAGGAGTCTTCTTCCTTTCCTTGCATTTCATTCCTACCTGGCAGAGAGGGGAGTGAGGGAGTGGCTGGGGTGAATTTGGCTGATGGCTGGAACCAACCCACATTGTTCATGTAGTAGGTTTATTACCCTCTAGTTAATTAACTAGTTATGCAATTGCTTTAATTTACAGTATGAATGAAACCCACAACCAAAACCACAGAGTGGACAAAGAGTAAATTAGTGACAAAAGAGGAAACAGAACTCAAGAATACTCATGCTGGTATAACCAGTGTGAAGATGATACTTTGTGTTCCTGTAATAGTTCTGCCCCTTAAATCAGTGTATTTCAGAAAGAAGTAAGAAATCCAGAATCTTGAATTTTAGAACTCTCTGCCATACAAATATCTACTTATATATAAGCTCTTACCAGTTCAAAGGTACAACAAAGAATTACATGCTCATCAGATTGTTTCTGAAAACATGACAGTATAATAGATATTGCTTTAATGATCTTAAGGCAAAATATTGAAAATCAAAGCTGATTTTATGTAGACAAGTTTTGCACACACATTTTTTCAGAGGAGCTGGGAAAAAAAAGACCATAGCTAGGAGAGGTTTGACTCTGTGCCACACACCATCTGCTTAGCCTTTCATTGCAGCTCTGGGTACTTTTGAAAATAGTGACCTTGATGATTCTTTTTACTTGCACAGCTTTATAAAACTGTCTTGTTACATCCTGCCGGGCTGTAACTTCTAAGAATTGAGAGCCAGACAGAATCAGCTGTTATTGTATGTGGAGCTGCTTGTTGTACAGGGCTGATTGGTTATAAATTGGACATTGAGTGCACAGGCCTCCATAAGGCATCTAAGTAATTATGGAGCAATTTGCATCCTTTCACAGATCTGCTCAGGAAAGCTGTGAATCTCTAAGCCCAGCTCAATATGCAAAGGTGTGTGTGCAGAAGCTGAACAAGTGCATAAGCAAAATGAAGTGCTGTATTTGGTCTCCTCCTCTCTGGCAGCAGTGATTCAAAGCCTCCAAGATGTCATGGCACTCCCATTCTTTGTGCATATGAAAATCATCCGCTGAAGTAGAGGACTGTGGTTTCTGCATGGAACTGGGTTGAATCATAGTAGTTGCTGTACTGATGCTGTGTAGGATGTCAGCTACCCAGCAGGAGCAACCTGGTTGCTTAAGGAAACCATGGGAAGAAGTCACAACTTGGACCTTTCCCTTCTTCCTCCTTTTCCTGACCCTTCAGTGTAGCCAAAAATTCATCTTTGAGAGGGTCACCATGAGCCTAGAGCCCCAGACAACTGCTCTGGCTGCTTGCCTTGCAAATCAGCTGTCTTGCAGCTGCTTTGTCCTCTTTAGTGCAAAACTGGATTTCTTTCACACACTGACCTGCTGATCGCTCCTTACTGTCATTTACTGAACTTAGCAGTAGCGCACTCTATTTTTGTGCTTTATATAATTAAGCCCCAAATCAGCAAGGGAAGTGGCAGCTGCCCCATGTTTAGTGTCAGAACTGTGTGCTGCCAGACCCTGCCAGACTGAGCAGCAACACTAGTGATGTGAGGGTGTGTGCCAGTGCTTCTGTCAGTGTCAGAGCCAGTGCTTCTGTCAGTGTGGGATGAAGCTGGCTGTAGGCATATAGACAATGGTGTATCTGTTGTAAAGCCTGCATACCCAGTAAAAACCCATCAGAAAACTGTGGACAAATGTGAAGCAGTGGCATGAATTCTTACTGGTTGGCTACCTTATAACATGTGGCTGAAGTATTTCTGTTGTGGTGCTAGCCAGACCTTCTCTATTGTCAAACCATGACCTATGCAGAGGGAGTATTGTTAGCTTTGCAAAAGCAAAACTAAAAGCCTTTTACACATCCTTTGCCAGCTAATGGGTCTTTACTTTCCCACCCCCCAACAACAATTACCCTTCTAATATTTCCACAGAGTAATTTCTGTGGTTTTCTTTTTCCCATTTACTGTAGGATTACAAAATTAGTGCCAGGAGTTCAATGTGTATGGAGCTTTAATTGTTAGTAGTTCATAGATTTTTACAAACACAGGGGCAGCCTAAAGTAAAGAGAGAGGAAATTTTATGATTTGACATCTGAAGTATCCCCTGACTTCAAAGAAGTTTCAGTTGGCCAAGCAGCCTCATTTCAATAACTCAGAAGAAAGGTGTTAGGAAACCTGAGAGTGGATGAGTTCCCAGCAGGGATAGAGCAATAGAGAGCATAAAAGAAAAGGAATCCATCCTGGTGGAACTGGAGTTGAAGTGTCAAGGAGCTGGTGTCCTAAAGGGGCCAATGAGGACTTCAGATTGAAGTATATACAGGATGTTTTTGGCCTTGGCTAACTCTGAAATAATAAAATAAGAGTCAGGCTTGGGAGATAAGAAAATAACCTTGGAAGCTGTTGAGAATGTCACTGATGTCTTTTTTCCCTATGTATTTATTTATTTAGAGGGTGGAAGTAGAGTCATTCATCAATTGCAAGTCATCCAAGAGAAGGAGGTTTCACTGTGTCTGATTCATGAGAAGACAGCAACTGCCTTCTGGGCAGAAACAAAGTATGTCTGAATGTTTGGCCCCAGGGAATCTGACAACTGTGCACCAGCCATGCATCACCTATGTTTTGGCAGAAACGTTAGTGGCAGCATGACTTATCCTTGTCCTCCTGGGGATGACTGCCTTCCAGAGCATACACACTGGCAAGGCAAAGAGTGATACAGAAGAGTGGCAAATGAAAGCTGTTCCCCCTGTCAGAATGCAACAGAAGTGTGTTTCTGTGTAGCAGAGAGAGGTGTAGCTGAACTCTCTTTCAAACTCTCTTGCTCAATTAAAATATTTAACACATTACAGCTGTGCACTATGCAGCTGGTCAGTGTTGCTGCTTAGTCAATCCTGTTAGAGATGTTCTTTCAGTTCCTCTATGGATCCTTCTAAAAAATGATTCTATTCTCTGTTTATGCTATACAGCAGGCTAACAGTAAACAATTAAACATTTTCCCTGGGGAGGGACTCCATAGAAAACCTTACCATGGGACCACTCCTTAAAAAAACCCAATAATCTGAAACAACTGAGTGATTACAGAAGGCTCCTGGTGGTGGCTCTGACACTGGTAGTCATGCTAAAGGAGAAAAAGCTGGTGAAACCACCCTCCAGGTATGTGAAAAACTGGACTGTCAAGAAAATTGGAAGTAAACAGGGACATCCACAGCTTCACTATTTAATGGTGCAACAGAAATGCCAGTAACATGTGAGAACAGTAGATTACCTCACTGTTGCAATTTACTCTCAGGTTTGGGGTTCCTGTGCGTCTGCCTTTCTCTGGTGCTAGTGCCATTAAGCCCTGTATACCACCCTGATTAGAGCTACAGCTGCCTTTCCATCTACCTTGTCAGTAGCTCGAGGTCATCTAGGAATTAGGGGCTCTAGATTTATAGAGAACAAAGCAGCACATTGTTACAGTAGGGAGTTAAGACATCAAACCTCAAGAGGGATTCAACCCTTTCAAATGACATGTACCCTTTAGATCTGCATGAATTTCTCTCCAGTAAAAACTGGGTGATTTATCTGCATATTTTGTATAGCTACAGAGTTCTTTATTCCTCTGCATAAATGTACATTTATTTTTTTCTTCTTTTAAGCTGCAAGTATTGTAGGAGATTCAAAATTTCTGGGTAGATATACTTGCTATAAATGTGTATTGTAGAGTGAGAATAATAAGGACTAAATTTTTATAGACCTCTCTCATTAAAAGTCACCTTCAGAAAACACTGCTGCACCTTACTTATAATCAAATGACACCTCATAACCACCTAACCATTTTTAATATCCCCTAGAATCTATTGTATTATACCAAGGCTCAGACACTGTCTAGGTAGTCAAGGAAAGGAGTATACCATCATATTTAAAAGCAGTTATTGGGACAGCTTTTACAGGCAGTGGGCTAAGACAATTCAGAAACAATTGCTTATGTGATAGTTTGAGGATTTGTCCCTGTCAAACAGTTAATATTGCTTTAATACATGAAGTAGGCTGTATAAGACAGCAATAATGAAAAATGTCAGGAAAGACAATATCAATTGTTATTCAACATCCACATCAAAGATTACTTTTTTGTCAGTAGCTTTCAGAAAATGTATTTTCCATCAGATCTGATTGCATTCCTCTTTGAAGTGCTCCATCCTCCTGGTAGATTTAATGTGACATCTAGGCACTTTTTAGTCCCTGGGCCTCTGAGGCGATTCAAAGAGGCACAACAAGCCATCACAGGTTTATCCTCAAAGGCCGACACTGTCTGTCTGATTTATTGTAACTTTAAGAATCATCTCCAGCAAAGCATGAGCCTTTCTACCCATCCGCAGCCTCAGACTTTTATCAATTCATTTGTATGCAGCCTGTACATTCTGGAACTGAGAGCCCTATAGCCACTCATGGAAAATGCATTACCTGCTACTAATCCTTTTTATCTTTAAAGTCTGTATTTTTTATGTATAAGTCATTTTGGGTTATCATAAAATATACATAATTCTAGCCCCAAAAAAGACAAAATGAAAAGAGAATATATAATAAGTTATGAGCTCGCCATGTCCTTATCACCAAGGATTCTAAATAAACATCTCTCCCTATGTAAATACTGCAGGATATAAAACTGTGATTACTTTCAATAGGGAATAGGAATGCTTCCATTTTTGTTCCTTGTTTCAAAGCGAAACAGTGAGATGAATAATTTTAAATGTGTTTGGGAGCACTTTTATTTTCTGCTTCATTGCTTTGGGGGCCTGACACTTGTAGGGGTTGCCTGTCAAACTTCTGACACATACCACAGACATCCAGAAGCACCTTATGGTTTCAACATTTTGGTTCAAATTCATGGTCAACCATAAGTTAATGACAGCTGTTTTATTTCTTTCTTTTACTTTCTTTTCCTTTTTAGGGAGGTCAGAGGGGTGATGATAATGCAGAATGTATTCAAAGCACCTGCAGTATCTCATGACATACTATGAAAAGGCGTGACCTGGCTGGAAGGATCATAGATGTCTGGGAGCAGGGCTTATCTCTACAAGTTTTGAGTAAGCTCACTGCAAATTCAGTGCACTATTTTCTTAAAATATGGTACTCCATGAATAGTCCTGCCAATAACTTCACTAGACAGAGGAACCATGCAAACTTTTATCATTTTGGATGCAATACTAATCACAGATGTAACTTTTTAGAAATTTAACCTTACTATCTTCTATCCATGTCAGTCCTGTGTCTCATGCATGAGGAATATCATAGGTGAAGGTTAAGAAAAGTAATGGGTCGGCACACCAAGCTGTATTTTGACGCTTCTGTGTATATATATATATACATATATACACACACAGAGAAGTCTTTGTGTGTAGGCAAGAATGCATGTATACTGCCACTGGAGCAGATTTTGCAGGCACTGGGCTAAGACACCTTAGCTGACCATAGTGAAAATTTTGTGTGTTCTTGCATTTGATGTGGCACCAAAACGTAGAAGTGTTTAAATGGCCAACTTGAACTGAAGACACTGAGATTCAGTGACCTAGTAGGAACTAGAGATTGGAATGTTTTTGCAGGTGTTGTCCCATATGTCTATGGAGCTTACTGTTTCAGTGAGTCTGATCTCTTGCTCAAACTCATTCCGTACCTCTGAGGAAAAATTAATGTTTAACATTACATGCATACTAAGAGACATTCCATTAACTAATTAAATTAGCTGACTTACACCAAGATAAAATGTAAGGGACAATACAGCTAGGTCTATTTGTTAGATGCTGTGCGAGAAACTAACACACTAACAATGTAAATTCAGATCTGTTTTTCAGACTTGGATATAATACTTGTAGGCACTTTTAATGAGTATTTTCCCAATCTAGTGCACAACATACTTAATTATTAAAGCAGTGTATAAGGACAGTTGTACAACACTGATAAAACATTGCTGCAAGCGAAGTGACTGTGTATATAACCAGAAAGGACTTTTGGTGACAGACTGCATGTTTTCCTTATAAAGTTATGTAAGACTCCAGTCATATGATGAAAAGTAAATAATACTATCTAAGGCACTTGTGTGTTGGTCCTGCTGACTTAATGGGGCTATTCACAGCCTACATGAGGAAGTTTGTCCCTATGCATTTTTAGCATTGAATTCTCCTTGAAAGCTCTTGGAGCTGTGGGACTGAATTCAGCAAAAAGCAAGCCAGCCATTCAGTAACTTGTTGATTTACCGGCAAGTTCATTATGGGAAATGTTGGATCAAGTCCTGCTTTTCTTTCTCAAGGAGTCTCTGCAAAACATAATTCCTGATTAGACAGTTATTCTTTGCCAGCTGTTCCCTCCATCAGGACCTGATTTCTAAATTTTTATCACAATATGGAATTTGGTGAGAACGGATGTATACTTCAGGGTTCCTTTTTTGTCTTCAACTCTGGACAGGAGAAATATAGACTAGGAAAAAGATATTACTGATTTTTTTCCCCTGGAATATGTTTCTTTTTAAAGGTGGTAACTACTACATACTGGCACAGTCCATTTATTTCTCAGGTCTGGTATGTCCTCTGTGTGTGTTTCTGTCCCTTAAAATGTTCATCACTAATTTTTTCTTGCCCAGACTGAGAAGTGCAACTCCATTGCGAATTAACCATTCCCTCTTTTTACTAAAATGGTGAATTATAAATAGTTATTCAGCTAAAGTAAGCACATTTATGACTAAAAGCTTAGCTTCTAGAATGTATTGTCAGTCTTTTAATGCGATAGTTTGCTGGCCTATTGTTTCTTATCTGTAGTACTTTTTTAATTACACCCTTATCTCTGAGTTGTGTCCAGGCCCTAAAGGCTCACAGTGTCACCAAACAAAGAAAACTACTTTGCTCTGCAGAGTTTTACCATGGGGAAACACAAATTGTGGAGATTTACTGTAGCGGGATTTCTAGGGCCCACAGAAGTATGAGGTACTCCTATTACTCACTAGCCCCAAGTGTTTTCTTTTCCATAGAAAGATAATTAAAATTCTGTTCTGCCTACCACTGAAATGGAAAGACTGTTACCTTTGCTGGAAACCAGATCAAACCATAAGATGGCAAATACGTGTTCAGCTAGGAAGTGCATACCTAATAGAAAGATGTTTCCTTTTTTAAAAACTACTAGAAAAATATTTCCTTTTTTAAACATCTTCTAGATGTGGAACCACCAGCGTGTTTATGCTCATGACATCAAAGGACCTTACAGAAGCACTAGGTGGGAGCAGCAGAATGATAAGTGCAAATTCATGGGATCGTAGAATCATTATTGGGCTTGGAAGGGGCCTTAAGGACCATCAAGCTCCACAGGCAGGGACATCTTCCACTAGACCAGGCTGCTCAGAACCCCATTCAGCCTGGCCTTGAACACCTCCAGGGATGGGGAACCCATGACCTCTTTGGGAAATAGTCAAACACAGCCAAAGTCAAACACAGCTCCCTGTGCAAGTTAATTGTGGGCAAAATAATTTGTCATGACAAGTTTCTTCCACTGTCTCCTTAATGAACCTTGTCATTCCATTAGAGGAATCTTGAATAAGAGTGAGAGAATAGTACAGGTTTTATATAATTTTTTGGCTTGGATTTCAATTCTAAACTTCTATGCTTTTGATTTTCTCTATTCACAGTACTGCAAACAGATCTCAATTATTGCTAGTAATAAGTTAATTTCATAAAGGAACAATTTGTTTAAGAAGTGCTATCACAAATCTTGTAATAGGATGTACATGATTTTCCTCATGCTAGGCACTGCCCACCGGTTTGTCTCAAAGAAGATACATACCAATACCTCTGCTTTTTAACAGGCATAGTAATAACCCTAAAACTGCGAATTAGAATGGAGTTGTGGAACTCTAAAATCTGGGCTCTGCTCAGAGGAGGATGTCCTAGTTCCATTAACAAATAATCTGGTAAATTCAGATAGGCTGGAATGGCCATGCAACCTAATGACTACCTAGGCAACGCTGATCTGGCATGTGGGGCACAGCAGGGCAAAAATATGCCGTGGGAACATCCAAATCCCCTGGCACATTTGGTGTGACATTTTTGTGCTAACTGCTGAAAAGCAAGATGCAGGAAGTCAGCCATCAGAGCTAGCAAAGTGTGGCGGTTTAACCCCATCTGAACAGCAGGTGCCCACCAAAATGGCTCTATCTGTCCCTTCCTCCACTGGGCAGGGGAGAGAAAATACAACAAAAGGCTTGTGGATTTGGCTAAGAATAGGGAGAGATCACTCAGCAATTACTGTCATGGACAAAACAAATGTGGGGGAAAATGTTGAATTTATTATTAATCAAGTGAGAGCAGGGTAATGAGAACACCTTTTTTGCACCTTTTCCCCACGCCTCCCTTTTTCTTGGGCTCAACTTTATTCCTGAATTCTTCACTCCTTCCTTCTAACAGCACAGGGATACAGAGAACAGTGGTTGTCGTCAGTTCATCACATATTGTCTCTGCTGCTCCCACACCTGCTCCTGTATGCTGTTCTCCAGGAGTTGCAAGTGGATCTGTGCATCCGATGGACCTCCACAGACTGGTCTGTAGCTGCCTGGGAATCTCAGTTCCTGCACCTGGAGTACCTCCAGCTTCTCCTTCTGCACTGATCTGAGCGTCTACACAGTTGTTCCTTTAGCATATTCTCACTCTTTTGACTACTGCTGCACAGCAAGTTTTCCTCCCCCCTCTCAAATATGTTCTTCCAGAGGTGCTACCTCTGTCCCTGATGGGCTTGGCCTCAGCCTTGGCCACCTGTAGATCCATCCTGGAGCCATCTGGCTTTGGCTCTGACCAAAGTGAGAGAAGCTTCTGGCAGCTTATCACAGAAGAACCCGGTAACCCCTCCCACTACTAAAATCTTGCCAGGCAAACACAGAAAAAATGGTGGTGTTCCCAAAAGTCCACGGTCAGCATCTATTGTGGGGTTTTTTTTTTATGATATGGACATTATATATCCCTTCTCCTCCACTCCTAACTGGAATGAGCTCAGAAAATATCATTCTTTATAACAACAAAACAAAACAAACCAAACGAAAAATCAGTATTTATTAGTTAGACAGTTATTACCTGTCTTGGAACCCAGTAGGAGATGGAAGTGTTTTTTAACTTTTTTCTTTTTTATTTTCATTGTTTTATCTAAAAGTCTGAAAATGCTGAGATAAAATAAAAACAATGAAAAAAAAATTACCACCACATGTTTGTATATTTCTGTACATATTCTTCTAGCCACCTGTATTATTTAGTTTTTGTGATAAGTATTTCTGTAACTTCTGTCAAAGAAGTGAATCAAAAGAAAAGTATACTAGCAGCTCAGGATTATGAATTATGAAAGCATGATGTTTTAATAGGATTTTATGACATTTTCAGATTCTAACATACACCATTTTTGTGACCTGAACTGGTCTTCAGTAATCTACATTCAGTTATGAGTTCTGTCTGCTAATTTGCCCTTAAGCAGACACCACAATGTTTTGCAGAATTTGGAGTTCTCTGGGAGACAGATTACAGCAGGGCTCATGGTACTATCAAGAACCAATATTCATCTGCAAGTAGCCTCTTGTGCTTGCAATAAACAACCTGTATCACTTGGAAATTTATTTTACCTGCTAGTTCTGGGAGCCAGCAAAGCCTGTTCCAGCTAGGAAAACAAAGATATCACCTCTGAAGATTGTCTGATTTTGTCAGACCTAGGGAAGGAAACACATTAAAATAATGGAAAAATCCCTTTATAGCAAGAAAAACAATTAATTTCATAGCCCTTTATAGCCCAATCAGTTCAAGGTACAGATTCAAAGGAAATTCCCTCCTAACCTTAGGAAAAAACTGATAAATATACCAATTTCTAAGATAGTCAACTGGTTTTTGCCAGTCCAAAGTGACATCTTTCCATGTTGGCAAAGTCCAGAGTTACACAGGCAAAAAACCATGTGTCTGTGCTGACAGGACCATGTGTGGAATACTGAGTGCTGTTTTTCGGCTCCAAAGAATACAGAAGAGTGAAATTCTGAAAACTTAAAACAAAAATAATATGTGGAGCTTTCAAAAATCTTCTCCAAATATGGTATAATAATTGTTCTCCAGCAAGTGGTGGGGTGATTAAGAGAGGGCTCTAGGGAGGGCAGTGAATAGGAGTGGGCAAATGGGCGTGGCATGGTAATTTTCACAGGAGTCAGCACAGCAGGGTAAGCAGACAGGGTTGCATGTTTCCTCCTTCTAGTTTTTAGTTTGTTGTTTGTTGTGTTTTTGTTGGTTGGTCTTTTTTTTTTTGTTGTTAGTAATGGTTTTTACACCGTCAAAAACTGCAGTTAGTACAAGTGTATGTAGCCAAGTAGAACCCTCCAAAAAGGATCCATCTATCCAGACCCCTTCCTGTGTGGAGTGTCTGAGCTTATCAGTGGTACCAGGGGGCATTGCAGAAGAAGCCTGACTGGGTGTGAACAGGTGAATGATCTCCTTTCGCTGGTGGCCGAGCTTAGGGAGGAGGTTGAAAGACTAAGGAGTATTAGGGAAAGTGAAAGGGAAATATGTTGGTGGAGTTCCTCCTTTCCATCCTTGAGGGAGGCCCACCAGGAGTCAGAGGACTCCCATGCCTCCCACCGTCAGGTGATAGCAGGACACCTGCTGGATGAAGGGCAGTGGGAATGGGTCCCTGCTCGGGGAAGTTATAAAAGTTCCTTCTGACCCCCAACACCTACCCAGGTGTCACTTCAGAATAGGTATGAGGCACTGGATCTAAAGGGTCAGACAGAGGATGTAGGAAAAAATGATCTGCCCAACGAGCCTCCCAATTACACTTCATCTGTAAGGTGGATGGCCACCAAACATTAAAAAGAAAAGAAGGATAGTCATAGTGGGTGACTAACTCACTTCTGAGAGGGACAGAGGGCCCCATATATCGACTGGACCCATCCCACAGGGAGGTCTGCTGCCTCCCTGGGGCCTGGGTATGGGATATTACTGAGAGACTCCCTGGGCTGATTCAACCCTCTGATTATTACCCACTGCTGATACTCCAGGCTGGCAGTGATGAAATTGAACAGAAGAACACCAGGGAAATTAAGAGGGACTTTAGGGCACTGGGTCAAGTTGTTGATAGGGCAGGAGCAAAGGTAATGCTCTGCTCAGTCCCTTTGGTGGCAGGGAAAAACGATGAAAGGAATAGGAGAGTCCACGTTATCAACTAGTGGCTCAAGGGTTGGTGTCATCAGCAGAATTTTGGGTTCTTTGATCATGGGGCAACTTTTACTTTCTGGTGGAGCCAGATGAGCTCCATTTCTCTGTTAAGGACAGAAGGATTTCAGCTCATGAACTGGCAGAGCTCATTGAGAGGGTTTTAAAGTAGGTTTGAAGGGGAAAGGGCATGCAGCTGGGCTGTCTGGAAGCAGCCCCAAGGGTGGTAAGCCAGGGTTAAGGGTGAAGTCAGCAGCTCAGCTGAGGTGTGTGTGCACTAATGCCCACAGCATGGGGAACAAACAAGAAGAGCTGGAAGCCACGGTGAAACAGCAAAGCTCTGATGTAGTTGCCATCACAGAAACGTGGTGGGATGAGTCACAGAGCTGGAACACTGCACTGCTGGCTACAAGCTCTTCAGAAGAGACAGGAAAGGGAGAAGAGGTGGAGGGGTGGCCCTTTATATTAGGGAGGCTTTTGGTGCCATGGGTATTGAAACTAGTGACCATGAATGCCTATGGGTAAGAATTAAGGGGAAGGCCAACAAGGCCAACATCCTACTGGAGTCTGCTATCATCCACCAACCAGGAAGAAGAGGTGGATAACTTATTCTACAAGCAGCTGGAGAATGTTTCAAGATCACCAACCCTTGTTGTTGTAGGTGACTTCACCCTACCAGACATCTGCTGGGAACTTAACATAGCAGAAAAGAGGCAGTCCAGGAAGTTCTTAGAGTGTGGAGGACAACTTTTTGTCGCAGCTGGTGAGTGAGCCCACCAGGGAAGGGACTATGTTAGACCTGTTATTTACAAATAGAGATGGGCTGGTGAGAAATGTGGTGGTTGGAGGCTGCTTGGGGCATAGTGATCATGAAATTATAGAGTTCTCGATATTGGTGAAATCAGGAGGAACATCAATAAGACCTTAACATTGGACTTCTGGAGGGCAGACTTTGGCCTATTTAGAAGACTTGCTCAGGGAGCTCCTTGGAAAACAGCCCTTAAAAACAAAGGAGTTCATGAAAAGTGGGTGTGCTTCAAAACAGAAATCTTGAAGGCACAGGAGCAGACAGTCACTGTGTACTGAAAGATGAGGCAAATGTCAAGCCTGGATGGGCAATGAGGTTTTGAAGGAGCTAAGGAATAAAAAGAGGATGTATCATCTTTGGAAGGAGGGTCAGGTCTCTCAGGAAGTATTTAAGGGAGTTGCACAGTAGGAAAAAAATTAAAGAGGCCAAAGCTAGAACTTAATTGGGCAACTTTTGTAAAAGATAATAAAAAATATTTTTACTAAAATATTAATGGCAAAAGGAAGCTAGAACCAAACTTTGTTCTCTATTGGATGTGGGAGGGAACTTAGTAACTGCAGATGAGGAGAATGCAGAAGTGCTTAACCCTTCTTTGCCTCAGTTTTCAACAGAAAGACAGGTTGTCCTCAGGATGACTGTCCTCCTGGGTTGGTAGATGTGTCAGGGCAGAATGGTCCCCCTGTTATCCAGGAGGAGGCAGTCAGAGACCTGCTGAGTCCCTTGGATGTCCATAAATCCATGGGACCAGATGGGATCCATCCCAGGGCCATGAGGGATCTGGCAGATGAGCTTGTGAAGCCATTCTCCATCATTTACCAACAGTCCTGGCTCACTGGGGAGGTTCCAGGGGAATGGAAACTGGCCAGTGTGACCCCCATTGACAAAAAGGGTGGGAAGGAGGATCCTGGTAATTGTAGAGCAGTCAGCCTGACCTCAGATAATGGAGCAATTTATACTGAGTGTCATCATGCATCACTTACAGGATGGCCAGGGTATCAGACCCAGCCAGGCAGGGGTTTAGGAGGGGAAGGTCATGTTTGACTGACCCGATCTCCTTTTATGATCAGGTGACTTGCCTGGTGGATGCAGGAAAGGCTGTGGATGCTGTGTACCTGGACTTCAGCAAGGCCTTTGACACTGTCTCCCACAGCACACTCCTGGGAAAGCTGGCAGCCCACGGCTTGGGCAGGAGCACTCCTTGCTGGGTTAGGAAGTGGCTGGATGGCCGGCCCAGAGAGTGATGGTGAATGGTGCTGCATCCAGCTGGTGGCCAGTCATCAGTGGTGTCCCCCAGGGGTCTGTGCTGGGGCCAGTTCTGTTCAATATTTTTATTGATGACATGGATGAGGGTGTTGAGTCTTTCATGGTAGATTTGCAGACACCACTAAGCTGGGAGCATGTGTCAATCTGTTGTGAAGGGTGGGATGGCTCTGCAGAGACACCTGGAACGGTTTGATGGATGGGCAGAGTCCAGTAAGATGATGTTTAATAAGTCCAAGAGCTGAGTCCTGCATTTTGGCCACAATAACCCCTGCAGTGTTACAGGCTGGGGATGGTGTGGCTGGACAGTGCCCAGGCACAAAGGGACCTGGGGTGCTGGTCCACAGCCGGCTGAACAGGAGCCAGCAGTGTGTCCTGGTGGCCAAGGAGGCCAATGCCATCCTGGCCTGTGTCAGGAACAGAGTGGCCAGCAGGAGCAGGGAGGTCATTCTCCCCTGCACTCAGCACTGGTGAGGGCACACCTGGAATGCTGTGCCCAGCTCTGGCCCCTCAGTTTGGGAAGGACATTGAGATGCTTGAGCACATCCAGAGGAGGACAACGAGGCTGGAGAGGAGCTGGGAACACAAACCCTGTGAGGAACGACTGAGGGAGCTGGGGTGGCTCAGCCTGGAGGAAAGGAGACTCAGGGGTGACCTTGTCACTCTCTACAAACTCCTGAACGGTGGGTGCAGTCAGGTGGGGGTTGGTCTCTTTCTCCAGGCAGCAATGACAGGATGAGAGGACACAATCTTAAGCAGTGCCAAGTGAAATATAGGTTGAATATTAGGAAAAAGTTTTTTACGGAAAGAGTGATAAAGTACTGGAATGGTCTGCCCAGGGGGGGTGTCTGCTGAGTCACCATCCCTGGATGTGTTGGATGCGGCACCTGGGGCCATGGTTTTGTTGAGGTATTAGGGCATGGGTTGGACTGGATGATCTTCAAGGTCTCTTCCAACCTAGTGATTCTATAATTTACAGCTGTTTATACACTTGGATCTGTACTGCATTTCTGGACAGAGTTCCGAGTGAGGGACAGTGTAAAAATTGCACAAGCGTCTTATCCTTTCCGAGGCACAGGGGCTGCCTTTTGATGTGTGTCCAGCGTTCGTCATGTCCATGGGACTTCCAGGTCTAACTCCATCCCCAGAGACTGACAGTTTTTAGCTCTAGTGTTCCATATACCATGTGGGTTTTGTGAACCCTTAGGAAGACAAAACCCTCAGGGAGCTGGTAAACTTGTTCTTCTTGCATTATTGGAAAGGCACAACTCTGACTCTAACACGTCTTGCACAGCAGTGACAGCCCTAGATTGTGAAATTAGTTTATTTAATGCATGTAGCAGGCAGGTAATAATGTATTACTATGCACATTTTTTTACTCTGTACAAAACTATTTGGTATTTGGTAGTTGGTGAGGAGGTTCTGTACTATGAGTTTAGACAAGAAAATGCAGGGGGGAGAGGAGAGGGCTAGAATATCAGAGGCCAGGGATGTTTGAGAAGAGGATGGTGCTGCTGGCTTGAGAGAAATTTTGGGAGTTAAAGATTTGTCTAGAAGAACAGTGGGACTATAAGGAGAGAAGCTATGTTGTTTAATGTCTCCTGCACCAGAAAAAATATAGGATTATCTACTTGTAAATAAGCTGCATTCTATGAAATGGCTGACCACTCCTCTTAAGATAGAATCAAGCCTACAAGGCTTTACTGAGAAAAATGTGTTGAAAAGAATATATTAATAGTGATGGAGAAAGTCTCTCTTACCCAACAACAGGTAAGAAAAACAGAAATGTTGCATGGAGACAGTATCAGAAATATAACCCGGACTGCCTTGTCAGTCCTGGGCTGGCTTTGTATGTACTGTGAATGGAAAACTCTTGTACCTGAGAAGAAATACTGTAGTCAGTCTTTGTATTTAATACTCAATGGCCTTTGCAGATGTGCCTAACTTGAGCTGGAAGCTGATGATTTCCTACATGTTCTCCATGTTCTCTCTACTCTGTCTTTGCCATTTACACTTCTCTTTAATGGATTTATTTTTTTTTTTAAGGAAAGAGCAATTTTGAGCTAGAGAAAAAAAAAACCTTCCCTCCTTGGAGACACTTAGAATGTGACAGCTTAGGTAAACAAAGTATATTTTTTCCTTCCAAATGAAAACTGTTTGTGAATTTCTTTTCCCCAAGATGAAGTGTGAATTTCTTCCTTGTGCATTTTGGTTTTATGAACTAGGGTTGAATATTTTGAATTTCTTCTTACACTTTTAGCATTAACTGATTATTTTTTAGCAAACATGCTGATGATTTTTAAAATATTTTTCTTCTGACAAGTGAAGCTTTAATAAGTTGCTATTTTTCAAAATATCCCAAGTCCCATTTATCATAGGATGATCTAATAAAGACAAATATTCAACCAATAATGAAAAGCCAAGTAATGTTTAAACTCTATTGTATGCAGGGAAGTGCATTAAGGCAGATCTAAGAGACAGTTTAATGGATTTAGCTTTAACAATCAGACCTGGACTTAGTATAAATCAAATACCACTGCATTTCAGCAGAATGTACACCCACTCATTCGTTAATACTGTTCAGTGCAGATTATAAATATTAGTGAAGACACCTTCAGAATTTGAAGAATCTTTTCTCAGACACAGCAATAATTGAACAATAATGATGACAGTCTTATTTTTATGAATTGCTATAACTTATTGATTTGCGCCTGGGACTTGAAAGAGCTCTCAGCCAGTACGCAACAAGGTATGGCTATAAGCTCTTAAAAAGCTAAGGAAAGAAGGACAGCAGACAGGAAGAGAAGAAAAAGAGAATAAAAGTAGTCGAAAGATGGTGGAAGCAACATTTGGTATCAGATAATTACAAACATAATCAACGTGTAATAAGAGGGCCCCTAGTTTACCAACAAGGTGATAAAAGATAAACTAATTACCCTACCTCACATATGTGTCTCTGCATACACATGCTGTTGACAAAATTATGGTTTGTCTTTATTTTTCTTTCCAAAACAAAAAAGAGGCAACATATGTAAATATTTTATGAATTACACATGCATAATGGTGTAGGTGTAGGAGGAATGGGGACTTTGCTGCTGACTGTGATATACAGCTTCAAAACAATTTAAGCAGTGTAAGGCTTTGGAAATATGATTACTATGAAAAAGAACAGAACTCTCTGGACTTCTTTTTACAAAAGGATTTTGTTAGAGACCTTTTTCCTATCTTGGGTCTCAAAATTGGTAGTAAATTGAATACTCTGTACAGATATGAATGTAATACTGGCATATATCTTCTGTACAGATATGAATATAATACTGGCATATATCTCTGTTTTGAAGTAGGAGGTGCTTGTGTATGTGTGTGCATTATTATTAGCTTTTCTTCTCTCTTCTTTTTGGAAGACAGAAAAGGCTTCATTTCATACGCGTAAAAGACAACTGGAATTGTTTAACCATTGTGCTGGTCTCAGCCAGAGTAGGGTTAATTTCCTCTCAGCAGCCGCTAAAATGCTGTGTTTTGGATTTGGAATGAGGATGATGTTGATAACACACCGATGTTTTGGGTTTTGCTAAGCTATGTTTATCCTGAGTCAAGGACTTATTCTTCCTTGTCTCATGCTCTGCCACTGAGGAAATACACAAAAGAAACTGGGAGGGAGCACAGATGGGACAGGTGGCCCAAAGTCCCCAAAGGGATATTCCACATCATAGGATGTGAGGCCCAGTGTGTAAACTGGGGGAGTTACCTGGACAGGCAGGCTGATCTGGATTTGGGAATAGGGTCTGGCATCAGTCAGTAGGTGGTGAACAATTGCATTGTAAATTGCTTTCTTGTTTCTTATTATAGTCATTATCATAATTTACTATTACTATTGTATTTTTCTGTATTTTAAGTTTATAAACTGTTCCTATCTCAGCATTCAACTTAAACTTTGATTCTTCTCCCCATTCCACTGGAGAAGACAAGAGGTCTGAGCAAGTGGCTGTGTGGTGCTTAATCTCTAGCTGGGCTTAAACCATGACAGCCATTTATTTTATTATACTAAGTTTGCATTGTATTATACTTATTGAGCCTCAAATAGCTTGAATGCCACCAAATATTAAATTCACATGGAAATTGTGGTATTTTTCTGTAACAGTTTAGAATAACAGCAGACTTACATATTCCATGCTAGGAATTCTTTATGCCAGCATTTAACAGTTGCTGTAACAATTGTTAAATTGTTAACAGCAATTACAAAAACATGTAACAATTACTTACTTTTTCAATAGACTTCCTTTTAAAATGATCTGAAATCCTAAAGCCTAATATACTGAAATGAGTCTCCTCAAGGCCAGATTCTGAATAAGGCTCAGCTGTGCAAAAGAAATTTTGATATTCAGAAGTTCACCATAAAGCTCTACAATGATTGAAGCTTAGAGAATTTCATTAATAGGGATAGTAAATTATGGCTTCCTTTTAGATTCACATGTCCTGCTGGGAACCTTGAAGTATATATATAAGCTTGTAACATAATCCAATGAATCACAGATGTTTAGGATGTTTAGTATGAGTAAAAATGTCAAAAGTATTATTTTTATATGTTTCTTAATTGTTTTATAGTCTATATTCATAAAACCCTGTGTTGGCAAGTACAATTACAAAAAGAACTTGAATATGAAGTACATCCATATTGATTAGGTTAGTTCAGTTTACAACACAGTGGTCATATATTACCATACAAAGTATTCATACTGTAAATATGCTGGAAAAGAATTATTGCCAGGATACTGCAGCTGTGGACACCTTGGCAGTGGTTTTCAGGTTATGTCTCACTGAGATAGCAAAGAGAGTTAACCTTTGGTGAGATTGCCCTTCCACGAAAGAAAAAAATTCTTGTGAAGTTCTTTTAATAGGTCACCTGGGAAGCAGCCTTTTGGGTCAGAATATTTCAAGCAAGTTAACAGTGTAGCATAATCCAGAAGTTTGCTCTATGGGAAGATGCAAACAACCAAGTAGGTACACCAACCATTAATCTTATTTGCCCTTTCAGCAGCTCTAGGACTTTTTCTGGCTAAATCACGAGGCAACCGTCCAGAATAGCAAGAAGAAGAACTGTATCAGGTGCTGCTCTGTCCTCTCTGTCACCGAGGGATCTCCATGGGAGCAGCTGAGGAACACTCTTGCCCTGCAGTAATTGCTCATGGAGACGTACCCACACTTGCACAGGCTCAAGGTACCACCTCAAGTCCCAGTTAAAGCATCTACATTCTATGTATAGTCCTAACAGTGTAATTGAGGTTGTGTAATTGTTTATCATTACCTGCATGAGGTGAATATGACAGCATTAAAAATGGTAATTTAATGTCAAATTTATTTGCAAAATGAACATGGTTGGATATGGAAGCGTGTTCCAAAATATGTTCACAGAATCAAAGCAAAGCCTCAGAGTTCTGTCGACACAGAAGCAGAACAGCAGCATTTTGGGTGACTTCCATGTCTGGGGTGCCTTCCCTCATGCTGGAAACGGGGATAAACAAAATAATTAACTATTGTGCCTTCTCCACATTTCCTATGAACTCTTCCAGGACCTAGATAGAAAGACACGATGCAATAAACTTTTCCATTTTTCCACACTTTTCTGTGTCCAGTGTTGAGAACATAATTTGCCTTGTTGGTGACTTTTCTGGACAATAATTTGTACTAATATATTTGAATTAAAAGATAAGTATTAAGAAAAAGATGCTCGGACAGTCTGTGAGAAATGTTTTTGACTGTGAGCAACAGACACGTGTTCAGAGTTCCACTACATAATTATGTGTTTTAAATATGGGTTTTAAAAGAGATGCAAAATAATATATTGGAACGATAATGATTATCTTTGTTTTGCTCTAAGTGATTCTATAGTTATTAGGAATTTCTGCTGAAAAGAAACGGTACATAAGTACATATGTTATGGATTGGTTCCAGCCATCAGCCAAATTCACCCCAGCCACTCCCTCACTCCCCTCTCTGCCAGGTAGGAATGAAATGCAAGGAAAGGAAGAAGACTCCTGAAGGAAGGCACAGACAGTTTAAGCTGTGAAGCAAAAGCTGCACATGCAGGCAGAGCAGAACAAGGCATTCCCCTGGGCAAGCGGATGTCCCAGCGGGCTCCCCAAGAAGCCTCAGCACACCTAACGCTGGCTTGGGAACACAGACACCACGAGCCCAGCTGGTCCTCCTGCCTCCCTCCTCCTTGCTGAGCACCATGGGGCATCTCCCTGTCCTTTGGGGTCAGCTGTGCCATCTGTGTCTCCTCTCAGGCACTTGCCCACCCGGACCCTGCTCATTTGGAAGGCACAGGGAGGATGAGAAGCAGAGGAAGCCTCGGCGCCGCGCAAGCGCCGTTTGCCGGTAGCTGAAGCTCTCAGGATTGTGTTATCAGGGTTGTTTTCAGCACAAATCAGAAAAGCAGCACTTTCTGGGCTGCTCTGAAGAAAATGAACTCCATCTCAGCCAGAAGCAGTGTGATGAGAAATGGAAATGAAAATGGAATTGGGATTTTTCATTCCTCAAGCTGCAAGGAGCAGTCATACTCTAGGAGAGCTGCACTGGTCTGCGGATAAATGTGGAGAATCTGGGTAGTATTATTCCTCTCACTGGCATATACTTTCAGATTTTTTTTTTTTTTTTTGAGTGATTGACTTTGTTTGTGTATTTGTGTACCAGGTACTTTGGAGTTAGGAACGAGAAGCGGATGTTTACAAATGCACTGAGCTGTCATTATCATGTGCTAACAATGTCCTGTTAGAGCGCTAACTTATCTAATACTTCAGTTCCCAGATAGTGTGTTGCATGGTACAATTGCTACAGCAATTTTCAATTGCTTCAGGTGAACGGCCTCCAAAGTTGCAAACACAAAAAACCAAGATGTGTTCTATCTGGAAACCGTGGTAGGTGGGAGAAACTTGCTGACTGGAGTTATGTTATAATTTCAGCATTAGACATTAAGGCACTAGAACATTTTATTACATGTATTTATTTATTATTATTTATTGGACTTACTTTATTGACAGTTGACAATTAAAGATAACTTGATAATTAGTCACTGGTGGCAAGGAGACCATTCCCTTTGTGGCTAAAAATCTCTACTTATTTTTGAACTTGAAGTATAGGAGAGAGCAATCCCCAACTAATCACTGAGAGAGATGAAAAAGATGTATGTTGCTGAGAACAACGCTCCCTGCGTGAAACATGATGTGCTAAGCCTCTCCTACAGACCAGACACTCTGTACCACTTCCATATCAATAAAGATCATGATTATTTCAAATTTATAAACTGACAGGAAAAGTTGGTGAGTTGGTTTTGGTTATACTGTTCTCAGCCAGATACGCTTTTGTTCTGCTTTAAAGGATTTTTATTACATGATCCTGAGGAACATAACTTTGATTATTTTTTTCTCTCAAAATAAAAAGGATTATTATAGCCTAGAAGAAGTCTGAAGTTTGTCAAAATCAGAGAGGTCAATGGAAAATTGTGCTTTTTTTGTTGGATAGGCATGATGAATGAAAAATGACTCAAAATATGAATGACAATTCATTAAGCCTATGGAAGAAAATACCTAGAAGAAGTGAAAAAAAAAAAGTGCTAACAGGATCTTCTACTTCTGGAACTTTTGACTCACCACTCATCAGACTTTTCTCTGAAAATCACAGGCTTCCTGTGAATGAATAGAATGAATAGACATAAGAATGTAGTTTAATTCTCATTTTCTTTTCTTTCATTTTAGGTTAAGGCTAGTCATTAGCCTGAGGTTGTCACTTGCTAGGGAACAGGCATTGCTGCCCTAAGATCTTGCTGTGACATCACACATATAGAGCTCCAACAGAAAAAAACCCTTTAGGTCTTTGGGGTATTTGTGTCTGGATATTGGTTCATACTTGTAGTATTTAGAGGTTCCTGTACTATACTACCTTCAGTACTACCCTGAAAATATTTTATTCAAGGTGTTTCTGTGCAAATAGACACTTATGTTAGTTTACTTTCTTACATACTAAGCTTTTAAAAAAACAATAACTGGCAAAGAAAAATTCCATTCATTTCACAAAAGTGCAAGGTTTCTGTTGCCAAATATGTTTTTTGAAATAAGCAGAAAGTGGCTCATTAGTTGCTCAATGACATTTTTATATTTTATGGAAGGTAAAATTTTGAAAATTTTCTTATTTTGGAGGTTTGCAGAAAAGACTATGGCACAGACAAAAACAAACCTGTGCCATCCCACTGTCATTGCTTCTAGGTGGGAACTGTAGTCAGGATCCTATTAATACTAGAATGTATCCCCACTGAATTGATTTTCCTATGATTTTTTGGGAATAATACCAGCAACTGTTTTCATACAGGACCTGTTAAAAAAAAAAAAAGATAACATTTGATCACTGCTGGCCTGGGACAAAAGGTGTAGAAATCTTCTATTACAACCAATTCTCTCTGAGTGACACACTTCCCTGATGCTTACAAGGTAATTGCATCAAAGGTTGCTTTTTTAACACAGTAATGTCCATAGAATCTTCTTTTTTATTACTTGATGAACACATAATGTTTCACTTACTCTGGATGGTGGTAACACCCTTCCCATGGGTAGGTTCTGTTTGCAGAGCTCATGAAAAGAAAAAGTTTTTTGTAAAATAACATGCTACTTGTTGTAAGCCTCTGTTTGCCCTTTGCTAGCAAAGTCAGTGGGCCAAAGCAGCATATTCCAGTTGTTTTGTGCTATGCTGGTAATGTAAAGCAGTAGAAGCTTCTGTTTAGTTAGGTGTTTAGACTGTAGGGAGGCTTCTTTGTGTGATGGCAGAAATATGAAGCAGAGAGACCATATCTGGACTAAATATGAATTCCAAAGTGTACATTATTTCCAGTAACTGCTTTCCATATATACTGATCAAACATGCTTGGTAAGCTGAGTGTTTTCATTTGAATAATAAAAACCCTTGTATCTCTCAGACACCTAGTATTCTTGTGGCAAATAATACAGGGAGTGAACATATTTCCTTAGTATTTTAGGGTGAAGAACAAGTAGAACAGAAATTTTCTGCAGTTCAAGTAAAAGGAAGATAACAATCAGTGGGTTTTTTAGCCCTACCACTCTTTCCTTATCTTGGAGTACAGCTCACTGAGATGCAGAGCAGGGAGCACTCTGTAGGAGCTCTTTGAAAATACTGTCAGCACAATTCATGAGCTGTGGGCTTCATGTTTAGGATAAAGGCTCATGAAAAAAGGTGAAGAAAAAAAGTTTAAAATTAATTTTTCAGCTAGGTTTACCAGGCTATGCCAGGTGTGCCATAAGCAGAGGTATCACATCTGCAGCAGAAGCTAACTGCTAAATTGAACAGGGTATTTTTCTTTGCAAACTCACATTCTCTGCTCCCTAACTTAATTTTTGGGCACATCCAGAATTCCAGAACCTCAAAGTGGGAGGATATGCTTTTATTTTTCTTCTCTTTTGATGTTATTTTGCAGTGAGAATTGGAAGCTTTTCCCTTTGCCCCTTTTATCATGAGACTGCTGACAGCAAGCTGTGCCCCCACCAGCATTCCTGCCTTTGCTTTTTTCTTTACGTGTGTGCATGAATGCGTGTTCGTGCCTGTGTGTGTTCCTTCCCTCCTATACCCAGCTCCCCTGTCAGAGGATACTGTCCTTGAACTTGATCAGAACCCTCACAAGCTGTGCCATGAGTTGAGTCGCTTACCTCTGCCTCTGGAGGAGCTTATCTCCCTTGACAAGGTTTTGTCTGGTTTTAGTGGCACGGCTGGTGACAGGCCATGCACGCAACAGCATGTGACCCTGGCTTCTTGCATCTGTGCGGGCAGTCGTCAGAGCTGTCACACAGTCAGAACAAGTTAATTCAGCCTGTGGAGAGAGAGGTGTGCTCTGTAATAATATCAGGCCTCTGGAGAGGGTGCTGTCAGGCAGTGTGCACTGGCGGCTGCCCCAGCTGCTATCTCCTGCCTACGAGGATGCAAGCTGACAGGCAGCAGGTTTATCCGCCTGGGGCAGGCTGGGGAGCACGCATGTTAATTTTCTGTCTGTGCAGCAGAGCTAGTAATATTACTTGCTGTGCTGCTTGAGAAACCACTTCGTGCCTCTCACCTTGGACTATCGTTGGAGGCAACAAGATGCACTTGCTGGGGTGTCCAGAGGACTGTAGCAGGTTGGGGCTCCCTTCTGCTGCAGCTCTTGGGCTGCTCCTCCTGTGCTTTCTTACTGTGTTCTTCTTGACTTGCATGGTTTACTCTGCCCCTGTGTATTTCTTTCCCCCTTTGACAGGTTGCTTGTGGTGACTAGATGCCTTTGAAGTTCCAGGGCTCTGGATTCAGTTCACTCATGTTTGTGTGTATACTGCATATATGCACACACACTATACATGTGTGCACACATGGAGTTTCTTGAAGGATT
Organism: Fringilla coelebs; assembly: GCF_963513975.1. NCBI lineage: Eukaryota > Metazoa > Chordata > Aves > Passeriformes > Fringillidae > Fringilla > Fringilla coelebs. Next base: position 35,371,802 of record NC_140031.1, read on the forward strand.
TACAGTTCTGGATGAGGAAAAGTAAGGCAGAATCTCTCCCTATAAAATGTCTGTAATGCTGTAATTAAAATGATACCAGTACTACTAATAGTCTGTGTCAGTCAAATGAAATTTCTCTTCATTGACAGATATGAGAGACTTTAGATCTGGCTGGTCAAGGACTCTGTGTCTATAAACATCTAGGTGTGATGAAACAGCAAGACTTGGTAGCACTTAATTTAGCAACCAGAATCAGCATGTGAAAATGGTGGGATAAACATAAAGAAGGAAGAAAAAATCCCCATGTTTTTGTTTACTCCTACGCTCTTGACTAAAATACACTTAATCCAGGAATTCAGCAAGGAAAGTATGACTGCTGAGAAGAAAGTAGTAAAAATGCTACCAGCCTAACAGGCTTTTGCCTGGTAGGAGTCTGCAGGAAATACTGTACATATAGATACATAGAAGTGGGCAGAACTATGGCTGTTAGCTGGGATGTGAGTTGGGGAAAATTCTGATACTTGCCTGCAGCTGTACTGGCTTTGCTTCTTCTGCCTTGCATAATCTAAACCAGAAAAGCTCTCTAATGAAATAAATAGTGTCTTGTCTACACAGCCAAATAGTGTATCTTTTGTCATAAGCTGTTCGGTAGTTGATTGATTGAACTCAGGAAAAATGTCACTTTCACTTCACTCTTTATTTTTGGCCTGGGTGAGGCTGTGGGAAGGGAAAAGTGGTAACAAAATCCAAGGGGGAAATAACTCCAATGGTCTTTCTTTCTTTCTGAGTGGTAAAATCAGAGAGAGGATAAAGAATTTCCTTTTATTCTTGTGACTGTAGTAATTGAATATAGATGAATTTGATTTGAGATCCACATGCCTGAAGAGAATTCTAGATTTATAAATTTAGAAAAGAAGACAAAATCTAGTGTTTTAGGAAATGCAGGTTAAGAGTTGACTCATTACAGCTGTATTCTACTGTAGGCTCAGAACAAAGGGAAGGAAATGTCTTTTCATACCATGTTAATTAAAACTGTGAACTCCTTGCTGTAAAGATGACGTGGAAACGAAAGTTAATATGAATGAGAAAAAAAGGGTAGGACCCTGATAGCTAACAAGAATATTCAGAATTGCAACAACTAATGATAGTGCATACTTCAGAAGAATTATTAACCTGAAAATTTCCCAGTTCTAATATTAGACAAATAAAGAATAGGACATACATTGCTTTTAGTGCTGCTAAGAGTCAGGAGCAGGATAACACATTGCTTGGGCAGTGTGCTCTGACCCAGCTGTTCTGACACATGCCTCATGTGATATATGTTATGGAGTAATTCGTGCCTGTGTAAAATATACATGAAATAAGTTGTGCTTGTACAAAAAATTCTTAAAGATTTAAAACCACAAACCGCAGCCGGGGAAAGAGATTGATTCACAAATTGTGAAATCACAGACAGCAGCAGAGAGAAAGACCTAATTAGGAAATGAAAAGGCGTGGCTCCGTGCGGAGATGGGCCCTTTACCAGGACAGTCCAGAGACACCCATGCAATGAACACCTGATAAATATCTATGATCAGGACGGTCAGAGTCCAAGTCGAGGGTGTGCATCCCAATACGAGGGTGTGCATCCCAAAACGAGGTTCCCTGTAACTCGACAATCAGCATTCATCACTTCCCAGGAACGGTTTTGTCCAGCCCAGCACAGAGAAAAGGAAACTACATGAATACGTGAAGTGATGAAAAGAATAGGAGAAACTCTGCCCCAGGAGAAAAAACCGTATAAAACTTACCTGGCAGAGACAGCACTCGTGAACAGAGGGGATCCGATGTGGTAGAGTTCGGATCAGTGTTCACCCAGCACTGATCCTGGGCTCTACGCTGGCCCTTGGATTGTGGCTATCAGCGACTGAATCCTGGTAGTGAAATAAAAAATTTTTATTGATTCTTGATTTGTGTAATATGTGTTATAAAGTAATTCATTCTTAAAGGGAGAATGTATAAAATAAAAATTGTAAAAAGAATCTAACATCCAAGGACCCTCTGACCATGAGCAACCTGGAGACAGATTACCACGTTGGAATTATGAAACTCCTGGTGGCAGCAGGAGAACAATGCCTCATTTACTAAGAAAAGAATGTGGCCGGGCGGAGATGGGTTTCCTCCGAAGCCATCAGGGAACACCCAAGGGTGATCATCGCTTGATAGATACCATCAATCAAGATAACCAAGTGGATCATGTCCGGGGAAGTCGCCAAGAAAGATACATCTAAACACTCGACTAAAGAAATCGGGGCACCTCTGCCTCAGGCATAAAAATCTGTACAAAATAGCCTGGCTGGAAACAGCATTCATGAGCAGAGTGGGATCTGATGCGATAGAGGTCGGATCTAAGTTCACCCAGCGCTGATCCTGGGCTCGATGCTGTCTCTTTGGCTGAGGTTTTTGAGGACTGTATTTTGGTTGCGAAAATTTTCGCGTTTATAATTTTGATTTCTGGCTGATCACTTATAACAATTCGGCTTTATAATTGATTATTTATAACACCTCAGATGGGTCAGGGCTCTACCTCTGGTTGGGTGTGCTGTAAATGGGCTGTGAGGTCTGGCTTATTTCCTGAAAGCAAACTCTGAAATTCTTGTCTTTCAATTGGACACCAGGAGTTTACTACTGACCTGATTTCCAGATCTTTTGATTCTTAGCCAAGAACTCACATTTTAAGGAAACTGTCCAGAATGAATCCAAGGCCTTTCTTTTCCAAGTGGTCTTGGAGTTTCCATCACCCTGTATATTTGTATATGTATATAGGAAGGGCATATCCTTGGAGGTCTCCAACACTGAATTTCAGTTGTCAACTGATTAGTCAAGTGTGAGTGGATTTCTTCAACAGGACCACCAGCTGTCCAATATAGACAAATATCACTGAGGGTTACAGCACTAAAGTTCTTTTTTTCCCAGTAGCTAGGGACAAAGTATGATTCCAGATTTTTACAGGAGGAGAACCTGGGGTGTTATAAATGATTGAATCTGCAGCCAAATTTAAAGTAATTTGACAAAGATTTATGATATTAATTACAAATTGTCAAAAAATCCGCCGACAATTACAAATTGTCAAAAAGACAGCGTCAACTCTGGAATTTGGCGCTGGGTGAACCTGGATCCGACTGACAGAGTGCCGGCGTTTCCCTGGAGGTTCACCCCGACCGTCTCGTACAGCCCGCTTATATCCCCTATATTCTCCCTGAGGCCTGAATAACACAGGATGTCCCTTGTGTTTCTTCATATGTATAACCGAGTCTATACAGATGCAAAAGGCATGCCTCCATGTCTGTATAGCTGTCTTTCACATGTACTCGGGTGGTGCCAGCGCTTCGGGACAACTGATGTAATCTGTTCCTGGCGCCGTTTCATCTCAAGGAAGACAACGTTCATGGCCTGGGAAGGCTTCATTCTTAAGTTAAAGACTTGATATTATCTTTAGCATGTTCCGGGAACTGATTGAATAGAAATAGGACTATGCTCCCGGTCGGAGTGGTCAAGGGCATGTGGTGGATTCATGTAATATTTTATACATACACATATTTACTTATAGCATGAATTAACCATATATCTATAACATGGGGCAAGAAAGCTGGGTCTTGGTGTCAGGAAGGAGTCAAAGAGAAACCCCAGACAGGCATATGCCTCTGGAATAGCTTGCAGAAGATTGCAAAGAGCAACTTTGCAATCAGCGTTATTTTAAGTATGACTCTATGCTACTAAAAATATTTATTGGTTGTTAGGTTAAATTAGAGTTTTATGATTTCTTACCATTGTCACGAGACAAAAAAATTATGGATTAACACATGAAGTGTCAATCTCATAGCATCACAGCTGAAATGGGCTCTAGCCCTGATTATTTATTAATATTTACAATGAGGAACAGTTAAAAGGAGTTCAACTTCTTTTTGTGTGAGACTTTTTGAGATTTCATAATAATCTTGTGATAGATTATGCAGCACTTATTTTGTGTGTCTTTAAGAAACAGAATATTGAAATAGAAAATATATTTTTACTATTAAAAATAACACTTTGAAAATGCGTATTTATTAAGGAATTTGAAATTCCTTGAAATATCCTAGCTTTCTGTGCAGTGGCTTATGTAGTGAGACATAAAAAATCATGTTATCTGCAACACACATGTAAGATGTACTGGACTACTGTATGTACTGGGACATCTTATGCTGATGCTTAAATGATGCACATTATAAGATCCTTTGATATGTGGTTGGTCTCTTGAGTGAAGGCTAGAAAGTAAAAATGAGCTCATCGTGTGCTGCTTTTCTGTTGAGTAAGGTGAGCTTGGAAGAATAGGAATATAATAAAGTACTGATTTGCTCTGGTAGTGCTTTCTTTTTTTGGGTAAATTATTACAATTGTATTAAGTCAGTTTTCCTTGAATTGCCAATCCTTTCAGCAAGGACTGGAGCAGATTGCTTGCATTTATGGTAGGAACTTCTTTCTTACCGGTTTTTGCTCACTGACTGTAAAGTACTTCTCAGTTTTGTACCTGTCTCTGTACTGTGTCTTGTCTCTTAAAATGTGGTTCAGGTTTGCTTGGTGTAAAGTCAGTACATTTATTTCTCACCTCTCCCACTCTTTGAGGGCATATTCACCTGCATCAGGGATGAGCTGTGGACAGATGGCAGGTCTGCCTCACCCTCATGAGCAGCTGCCTCTGCTGACAAAGATGCCCTGTGTCTCCTCAGCTGAAAAAACAGGAGAGGGCTTGAGAATCATTGAATATTTAATCTGACATGAAGGGAAGAAGTGATTTTACAACTTACTTCTGGTGATTAAATCAAATAAATTCCCTTCACATGTATTTTATTCCTTGCTTGACTATTTCTTGTTTCGGAGAGGAGTGGAAGCATAGGCTGTATTCTCTCCCTCTTTTGCCCTGGCACACAATCCCCTCTGGCACCATCCCCTTCACCCAACTCCTGAGATATGTATAGAACTTTAGGTTCAGGTCTTTCTTTCTGAGAGGGGGGAGGTCATATAATTTTGACTAATCTGATTGTTTATTCTGTTAGAGGTTGTATTCTGTTACATTCTGATAGGCTGTTAGAGGTTTAAACAAAGTTGGGTGAAAAGTCAGAGTAGAGTGTTTTATTATGTGGGTTGGTTTTTTTTCCCCGTTGTAGTCCCTAGAGATGCAGGAAGCATTGCAAAGGTGTGGTCGAGATCTGAATAAAAATGCTTTGACACTTGCTCACTACTGTCTTGTCAATGTAGATAAAGTTTCAGCTCATCAAAACACCCCTGCAGGCAAGAACAAGACAGCTTTTCTCTCCAGTCTGCTGCTGAGAAGGCTTTAACAGAGTGGAAGCCACTAAATTAACAACTGGCTATTACCAGGTTGAGAGGTTTTGTTTCACACTTAATTTTGTGTAGTCGTGTCCTTTGGTCTTTGGATAGGAAGATCATGGTAAAATCTTCCATGACTTCTTACTGGGCTACCCATAACTATATGCAGGATGAATCTACAGAGAAATAGAAAATTTGGTTTAGCTGTACTGCTCACTGCCATCATTCTTGGTGCTGATTTTATGGATGCCAAAGTTTACATTTTATTAGTCCAGTCAGGTGTTAGATATGACGCTAGAACAATCAATCAGCTGGTGCCAATTTCCTAATACTCACCTCTTTAGCTCCATGCTGGGCACAGTTAAGGCTGCTTAGGATAAGAAATAAGGCAGTATCCTTCACAGAAATGTTTCCACTGTCATTCAGGACCCCTTGAATATTTTGGTGTCTGTCACCTGTGCAAGAGGGATGAATGTTACATCAGGTTACAAGTAAAAGAGCGATGGATGGGGACAGTCAGAGAATGTGTGTTGATTTAGGTCACACCCTGGCTGGAGAAGGAAATGGCTCTATTAGGGAGAGAATAGAAGAAAAGAAATGAAAAATAGGATTGCTGTTTCTTTCCCTTAGATGTTATATACAACCGTCCCCCACTTGGTGTAAGATCACCGTATTGTATGAGAGGCGTGGATTGTTCTGGTGGTTTGGTGAGGAATTAGGCACAATGAGGAGAAATTTAAAAATTTCCATAGGAGGCAAAGTTATGTAAAGTCCTGAAGAGGAGGTTTGCAACTCTCAAAGTGTGAGCCCCTTCAGCAACTGTATATGCTGGAGTGGTAGGTGTAAGGAAAAACAAGAGAAAGAGAAAGTAATGGCTGTCTGGAGAGAGTAACAGGAGAAAGGTTTTACTTTGAGCCAAGATATTAGTCTTCCTCTCCAATATCCTTCCCATTCATTCTCATGAAAATGGGAGAGAAGAATTTTTCTTGTCCTATAATCTTTAGTGATGTGATGATTTACATTGGAGCATTGTTGCTTTCTGGATAGCTAAAGGTTAGTCTTTGGAAAAAGCAGTACTGGGAGAAACTCCAGGTAGAGTCAGGTGCTTTTGTTACACATATTGTTGCACTTATTTGAAAAGAACATAAAAGTTCTGTTTCCCTCAGTAGAGTAGGAGCTGCACAGCAAGAGCAAGTGGCTCTTTGCTTTACCACTTTCTCACCTTCCTAGCCAGTTCAGTCCCAAAGCCTGATCTCTGACAGTTTTTCAGGGGTCACATTGCTATTCCTACTGTGACTGAGTCTAGATTTTTGGCTTTCTTGCTCCCTTTGCTCTCTGTTCCTCTAGTCTTTTGGTATCCTTTTTTACAGACACTCAAAACCTTTGAACATAATATCCAGTGAACCACCTTCACCCATGGCATGAGGTGGAAGTAAAAAAGTTCATTGAGTACAGAGATTCATCAAAACCACTTCCATTCTGTTCAACAAAGCATAAGATTTTTGTGGTCCAGATTAATTTCTCAGTTATCTTTCAGGTGTTATAGTGCAGCCCCAGTCAGAATACTCGTTCTGGCTGTTCTAGTTCACCCACTTCTGAATGCCAGGAAGGGGTGAGGTGGCAGAAGTTCATGAAGTCCACAGAGAGCTTTGAGAAGTCAGGCTGGAAATTGCTGCAGAATGAGAAAGCTGCTACATAGATGAGATGAGGTTCTGGTAGCATGAACACAAGGACCACAAGAAAAACAGAGGCCCCTTCCATGCCAAACAAATTACCTCAGGAGAGTGCAGTGAGCATGACCTTGAAATGAGTATATGACTCCATGAAAATTGTGCTGTAAAAAGTAATCATATACTGGCCAGTTTATTGTAAGAAATAACACCAGAAGGGCTGTGGAACAATTTGTAAAATGATGTTCTGATGAGCCTTGTCTCTCATAAAAGATGCAAGTTTGAGGGAGTTTTTACAGTGGGTAAATTAAAGAAGATTTTCCAATATTGAACAAATATGTCATGTGCCCTTTTCTCCTAGAAGTTTGGCTGATGAATCAGGTTTATGCTGGTATTTTCTTTTCACCTTATAAATGTATCAGTCTGATTTCCTGCCTATGTATATAATCAATTTCTCTCTCTCACACTCTTTTTTTTTTTTACTTTGTGGATTAAAGGGAGAAAACATATTGGTCTGATTATTTCTATGATAAGTACAATAAAGCTGATTATATTTTTTTTGTCTCTATTTTTTGTCTTTGAATTGTACTACTTTGCAAAAGAATAAATGAAGAAAATAGAGGTGGAAAATTAGGTCTGAAATCCTCTTGGTGGTTTTGGTATTTGTCAGAGGTAGTCCTTGCAATTTGTGCAGGCTGTGTTTGTTACACTAGAGAACTGGAAGAAAATGTCCACTTTTATTCTTTTCCTCTTTAATCCTAGACAAGATCAGGGGTGGCACTTTTAACAATTTGCAAAGGTCTGTCTCTCTGTGTGTATTTATGGATTTATTGGGCAGTCAGCAAATGAATCACTGTAGCACGAGCAGGGATATGATCATGTTCTCTTTTCTCTGCTTGCATATCTTACCTGTGACGCTGAAGGTAGAAAAACAAAGAGGAAGTGTTTCTCCAGCCCTGGAAAGCAATAGAACTTCCTTTATATGGAAGGAATTTCCAGAATCATACTGTCTGATATGGTACTAAATTTATGTTAAATACTGTATTTTAAGGCTGGGCCTGAGAGTTGCTGGTGCCTAGCATTTCTGGGAAATGATAAAAATGTTATACTGGTGCAAAATTACATGTGTCAAGATGTTGTGGTATCCATAAATCAAATCTTCCTTGACCTACATTATGATATTATGTAATTTTCATGTACTCCACTCCTGCAATGCATTTGAAACTTTTCTTAAACTTTTCTGGCGTCTTTGAAAATGAGATAGAAATAATGTAAGCTTCTTGAAATGTACAAACACACAGAGCTCAATTTTGCTCTGGTCAAGGAGGTAAATTGATATGAATGGAAAATATTGCATGAAACTTTTTCTTTTACTGAATTCTGCTTGAGCTTTCCACCTGACCACTTCAAGGCAATTTTAACTGACACTTCCCCTTATTTCTGTATTATCATATGGAGGTAATTGCTTGCTCCTATTAACACATGATCAGGATTTTGAACTCACCTCATTTTCTAAAAGAAGCAATATAATGATGTGCCTTTCAGTCCTTCAACCTTCAAGTCATCAAGTATTTAGCTCATTAGTGGTGTGATTCCCATCTGACTATAAGGAAAGGTTACTGATGCATTAAAGTGGTAGGGGTTAACTTTTCATCACAGAAGCCTGTGGAAATGAAATGACTTTCACTCACAGTTTTTGTAAGCTTTGTTGCTCCTATTAGAAAGACAGAAAAAAAAATCTTTGTCATGTACATTTGATATACATTAGCTTGGAGCTGGAGTTCAAGAAGGCATATGAGAAAATTACAGGGTGGGGAGTGGAGGTGGGGGTTTGTAAGCATTCCAGACTGGGGATACACAGATGAAAGGTTTAGGTCACTTCTGCATTTATCTTCAAGATTGTTGTCTTAAAAATACAGTCACTGATTTAAAGTATGCAGAAAATGGTGCCAAAGCTGTACACAATATTGCTGGTGCCAAATTAGCAGTGCCAAAGAAAATGTACAATAATTTTCCTCCATCTTCTGGCCAAAGTCCAAATGTAGTCTCTATGACGTTTGTCTTATTTTGTGGTGAGAGCATATTTTTGGCTCATATTCAGCCTAGTCTCCACTGCAATTCCCTGGTACTATCCAAGAGACCAAATTTCAATGATTGTAAGTGTGTTTTGGACTACTGTTGTTACTAGAGTAAAGTTAGCAAAGCCCCACTAGACTTAGATGAGGGAGGATGCTTTTTTTTCTTTTGCTCTCCCTTTGCCAGAAATTTTCTTGTTGTGGGTATTTCCTTTATTGTATTTGAGTTAATTCACCATCTGTACTGTAGAAATACTAAGTGTTATAAGTAAAGTCTATATTTATAATCTCTGACAGAAATGATGCCTCAGTAGTGTTTTAAAAAATGAACATCCCTGTAATGGAAGGCAGCGATGACATTAAGAAATTTCCCTTAAGTGACAGACAAGACACATTTGAGTTTATGATGGGGCTACACATGCTGACCACTTGCTGCTTAAGTCTTCCAATTAATAAATTGATTGTTCAATTTATATTCATGTGCATTTCAGCATCTGTACTGGGATTTTTCATGAGGAGGACTAGCCCTCATATTGTCTGGTTTTGGTTTTGGGTTTTGTGGAAGTTTTTTAAAAAAAATTTACTTGGGAACTATTCTTTTTTAGGATCTGAACTTTAAGCTTTTGCTGGTTGCTCACAGCCATCCTAGCAGACCTGTTCTCATGCAGAGGCACAAATAACTCTTATCTTTCCACTCCAGTCCTTTGATTAGTCCTGTTATAAATGATTGACTCCGCAGCCAAATTAAAAAAAAATTGACAAAGATTTATTAATTACAAATTGGAAAAAAAATCCGCTACAGCCAAGACAACGTCAACTCTGGAATTTGGCGCTGGGTGAACCTGGATCCGACTGACAGAGTGCCAGTGTTTCCCTGGAGGTTCACCCCGACCATCTCGTACAGCCCGCTTATATCCCCTATATTCTCCCTGAGGCCTGAATAACACAGGATGTCCCTTGTGTTTCTTCATATGTAGAGTTCGAACATAGGGATGCAAAGGTCAGTCCGGTGCTTCTACAGTCCTCTCACAGTCCTCTCGGTCCTTCCTGGATGTTCTTTTCACATGGATAACGTCCATACGGATGCAAAAGGCGTGCCTCCATGTCTGTATAGCTGTCTTTCACATGTATTCGGGTGGTGCTGGTGTTTTGGGAAGCCCGATGTAATCAGCTCCTGGCATTGCCTTGTTGCCTTAGGCCCAAGACCCAGGAAGGCTTCATTCTTCGGCTAAAGACTTGATATTATCTTTAGCATGTTCCAGGAACTGCTTGAATAGAAATAGGACCATGCTCCTGGCCGAGTGGTCAAGGGCATGTGGTGGATTAATGTAATATTTTATACATACATATATTTACTAACAGCATGAATTAATCACACATATATAACAGTCCAAATAGTTTAAAGGGAAGATTTCTCCCTGGACAGCTCCTCTACTTTACAGAGCTTTCCTACTTCTGCAGAATTTCATACTATATATCAAGTGCTTGAAAATAGAGAAGCAATGATGTAACACCCTGTCTGGTCCCAGTCCCCATAATACCTTGACTGGCCAGTAAATTTAAACAAGGCCTCAACGAGCTTCAGGAAAAACCTGAAGATACTGATAGTTCCCCCAGGATAAATCTTTAATACTAGATAAAGGGGTCATGGAAGAGATAGAGAATTTTTTTCCCCCTTCTTTTTTAATCCAGGGATCTCTTGTCTTGAGCAGCTAAGAAAAAAACAACTTGAAAACTATATTAATAATTAAGATCCAGATCCTGAAAAAGACCCTTGGTGAATCAAACTCCTCTTTCTCTCAATAGTTCATGATTTGAAATATGTTTCCAGCTGAAAACAACAACAGCACAAAAACCTCGCTAAGAATAGGAAGTTGCTGCAGGAATGAAACTCCCTTTCTGGCTAACAGGGCTATGTTTTCCTATGCAAATGCAGCAAAGCCCAGAAATTAGCAATGACTGCTAAATTAACACACTTGAAGAGCTTGGCTGGTCCTAATAGGCAGTCAAATGGTCTTGTTACATTGTAATGGTGCCAAGCTAATTGAAGTGATTACTGTTGCTCACGAGCAGCCCTTTTGAAGTAGAAGTCTTTTAAATTATCCATAGACATTAAATGTCAGACACTATTGTGTAATTATACTTTGTAAACGCTGAATGTCATAAGGCATCACAGGTAATTGAGGTTTACGGAGAAGAGCTTTATCTAAACCTAATTGGGCATCAACTCTTTGTCACTATTTCTAAACCTAATTGGGCATCAAATGTTTGTGCCAGGGACACTCCAACACCTCACTGCAGCCCTCCCTCCATCGTTACCAGTAGGGAAATGCACATCACAGCAAATCTGACCTTCCAAACCCAGGACCTCTGACAGTCCAACCTGTACAGCCTGTCAGTCCAAGAAATGGAAATTTTTACAGGGAACCAGACCTCTACATTTCACAGGTGTGGGGCATCAGTAGCTGACAATGATTTCCCATTTCATCTGGTTTCAGTTGACACACTATGAAGCCACTACAGTAGTCAATGGAAGCTTTGAAATGCATTAAGAGCAGAACTTGGCTTAGTAATATGTGTATTTAATTTTTTTCCCCATTTATATGTACTTTTATATGATAATTTCCTATTATTTGTATTCCTAGGAGAAGTTATGATTTATAGTATAAAAATCTGTTTTACAGCAGAACCTCTGCCTTTTACTCCTATCATTTAACTTGGACACAGCTATTAAGTCTCCTGAGGATTTCTTCCAGAGAGATAGATGGCTGCCTACAGAAGTTTTCTGCTAGGGTCATTCACGTACTGTGATTGATTGCATAGGTATGCCTGAATTTTATATCTGGCACCTTGATATCTTTTCTAATTCCCCCCTCCCTCCCTCCCACCCTTTCCCCCAAATCCAAGAATGACAGTTATGCAATCTTTACTCTCAGTCCTTCATTCATATCTCCAAAAGAATTCTATTTTACGGACTTTAGAACTCTAACTTTATTCATACAGAGTCTTATTCAAAGCATACTGAGATCATCGACTACTTTGCCCCTGAATTCAGTGAGTTTGGTTTTCAAACCTATTTAAACAATCGGTTATAGTCAATGGTTCACCTGTCAGAAGATGTGGAAGTCCAAAAACTGCTTACTACTGCCACTTCTGCATAATTTTGTTTCACAGTCTGCTTTGCATGTTTTCGTCAGATGCTAGTGGGTAGTGAGTGTTGAAAGTGCTCATTACAGATAATGATCTTACATCTGCTTTTTATTAGTTAATTTTAATAGTGTGTTGTGACTGGGGAGGAAATTCAGGTACTCGTGGGATGAAACTCTCTGTGTTAATGTGTATTTCCGTGTAAAGGTGCAGAGGGGTTTTCTGAGACAAAAAAATTTGATCTCAGAATCTCAATCCACTTGCAAAGGAAGAGTTTTCACTGGTTACTCGAAATATTTTCACTTTGTTTTAGCATATTATTATATATTCAGAAAACTCTGAATTTTTATCAGACAAAGGATAATATAGAAAATGTTCACCCACTTGGAAAACCGGTATAAAAGTATGTATCCTGTAACTTTTTTTATTTGATATATCAGATCCTTTTTTACTTTTATATTTTTTTTGGTGGTGGGGTTTTCTTCAGGTGATATAATTATATAATCATTTTCCTTTAGCTTGTCTGTATAGTTGCATTTTAGAAACATAAAAGAATATGAATTTCACTTCTGGACAAATCCACTAAATTAAATTGTCCCACAGAAATTAGCAAAACTGGAAAATAATAAAAGGAAACCCTGTGAAATGCATCAAGTGCATATCCAGTTTTATTTGAGATCTATCACTTTGATGTTTGATTTAGTCCTATCGTCTCTGTGTTTGATAGCCTCTGACTTTCTCATATAAAATCATATACATGTCCTTTCCTGGGGTGTGCTGAAGACTGTTGTCAAAAAGGCGTTTCATTCTCACTTGTCTGCAGCAGTCCTGACATGACTGCTAAAATATCAGAAAATGAAATTAAACCTGATGGCTGTGCTGTCCCCAAAGGGCAGAGAACTTGATTTCACTCAAGGCAGAACACACTAATCCACAGCATTAGCAGCTTGCCAAGGCTGTCTAAGTCAGCACTTGTCTTTGTCAGGAGTGGGAACAGGGAGAGATATACATGGAGGTGGTGGGTAGGACAAGTTTGATCAAATGAAATTTGTTCTAACCAAAGAAATTATCTATAAACAACATTTTGCAAAGACCAAAACTAAATTATATAACAGAATTAATAAGAAAAAAAGAAAAATAATTAAAAATATTGATTTATTTTTCCAATTTGAGAATTTAACTTTCTTTCAAAATTTTAAATTTAAACAAAGCTAATTGTTGTACAATTATGTACTTCTAGGAGCGATAAATGCTGAAAATATTGGAGATTTCACTACACATTTTTATACAAATTAACATTGTTTATTGTGAGGAAACAAATACACACAGAAAAGATATTCTAGTAAAAAAACTTACTAGGGACACACAAGTATTTCCCAAAATAAAGCTGATATCTCAAAATGTTAATTTTGAACAGATAGCCGTCCACCCAAGAGCTGCAATAACAACAGGCTTGTCATTTGATATGTATCCAATATACTCAACACCTTCTGCTGTCACTGTGGAAAGGTCTGGCCCTTTCCAGCAATGCTGCATTTACACTGGATATATGTGGAACACATCCTTTTTTTGCAAAGGACACCATAGTTTTTAGCTACACATGTTAATCTGTCAACAGAATTGAGACAGATGACTCACACCATTGTTATGACTAAAAAAGGGGGTTATCCATTTTTTTAAAGGTTGCAGAGTTACAAGTTAAGCCGGTTGCTGGCAGAGTTCTTTGTTAGCTTCACATTGTAATCACCTGTTAATAGTTGGTCCTTAACTCCCTATTGTTGAGAATTCCCCTTTTTATCAGTACCACCCTGCCTGCGGCCAGGTGGATGGCCCTTCTTGGACGGTGCAAGGAGGGGACATCGGGGGACATGCAAAATAACCTCAGACCCAGAAGCAATGAGAGAGGACCCCCACCAAACCCAGAAAAAACACCCCGAAAGCAATGAGCCAAGACAGAATTAGGAGTTCGAGGTGATGTCTGGACATGAGGAACAGAGTCCAGAGCCTGCAGAGACGCTGAGACCCTTTTTTTGCACATCACCATAACCTCAAAAGATGTTGGCTAGACAGAGGACCTCAAATGTCAAACTGAGAAATTGGAATTCCCTAGTTGCTCTTGCGATGATGGAATCCCCAGCTCTGCCCACGGACTAATGGACAGAGCTGCACTTTTCCTCCTCCTCTGCGCCACTCCTGGGAACAGTGGTGGGACCTGTTGGCTCTCCTCCACCTGAACTGATCACTTTTAATAAAGGCATTGCAAAGGAGAAAGATCTCCTGCCTTATTTGTTTCAACCATGACCTTGACAAATTTTCTTTTCTTTCTAATGTTTTGACAATATATTACTATTTTCTTGGCTCAATTTTTTGGTTTTAACATTTTTTAAAGAGTGCAACCTGCATCACACTTCAGTTTCTCTCATCTGACTTATTCAGTCTCTTTATTTACAGTAGAATTGGCAATATCTGTATTAAATATTCAATCCTAGATATTGTATGAGTGACTCGTTCATCCTTTAATGTCAGCTCGAGCAATTCTCTCCTAATTTCCATTGAGGAGGCTAGTGTATGTTCCTATTGCTCGTAAAAATATTGTCTGCAGACAACAGAGTTAATAGAAGTATTATAGAAATATGAAAATTCCATTTATTCTTGAAATAAAGCATTTTACCTTCTGGTCCCCATCTAATGTTTTCCTGGCATCTTTTGCCCTGCTTCCCTGTGCCTCACTCATTATTTCTCAGAAATTTTCAGAGCAGGCCTCATACACACTCTTATTCTCTTCACTAAATTTTTAAGATGATATTGAAAAAAGCTTCTGAAGAAAGACTTCCAGAAAGGGATTAGAGGTAGTTAGAGGAAGGGAAGTGGGTTGGAGGAAGGGAAATGACAATGCAACTAGCTCTTCTGTATCAAAATATGACCAAGAAAGTGAAGGGCTGTATTGGAGCAGACTGAGACATGCTGATAGAAGCACTGTGCAAGCAAAAGGTTTGTGTCAACCAGTACTGAGCAAAATAGCCTCAGGACTTGCTGATTTCTTCCAGAAGTTCTTGTACCTAACACGGACTCCTGTAAGAGCTACATGTACTGCTTGTTCAATGTGTGGTAGGGCGGTGGCCAAGAATTGTTTGTGCTTGTAAGCTGCTGTGCTTTTTGTGCTGGTGGGTATAATGCTGCAGGTGTGGTAATGTGTATATAATTTCCCCTCACTGATGTGTAATTTCATAGAGACAGCCTGGAACTTTTTTTTTTGGGTGTTTTTTTTTTCCACCCGTTATAATTTTCTCTTTTATTTGCATTCAATTATTTGTTTTTATTTTATTTACAATTTTATAATGGAATTTATTTTTGGCAGATGAATATTTCATAAATGAATTATGTTTAAATGTTTAAAAATGTTTGGTTTGTTCTTTCAGTAAACAATTTTATCAGCACAATAACACCATCCAGAGAATGTGTCTGGTGGACAGTACACACACACCTAAGCTCAGTTATTACAAAGGATCCCAGCTATTTTCACAGGGCACACTACAGTTTCCTGTGTCAAGCTGACCTCTTCTGTAAGAGTTATCTAGGCTTCATGTGGCGCAGTCAGACACTGACCTTGCACTGTTCCTTTGGAAACAGCTTCACTTTACTGCCTGCAAAATGACTACTAGAAATTCCTCTTTTGTTTTTTAACCTTTTTGTCAGTGATACCGTTTTCTTGTCCTCTCACTTTTGCAAAGCACCCTTGACACGTGTGAAGCGAAACAATACTGGCTCATCTTTTGGACTGCAGATGGTTTTACAGATTTGGATGCTTTTGTCACGAGATACTTGGACCATTTCTGAGGCTCTTGGAGGCAAAGGATTGTGTCATACCCCAGCAGCAGGTCTGGCTTAGCTTAGGCTTTGCAGTCAGCCACGTGAAAGATGCTCTTTGATCTCACTGGAGACGTGCTAAAGCTCAGTGTGAAAGAGTTGAGGGATCTCCTGGAGAATTATGCTTGTTGTGTGTCTTACCAGTGTATCCTTCCTGAAGTAACATACAGGTGATTTTAGTCCAGTAAGAAATCATGACATTTTTCTAGGAATCCCTGTCCTCTGAATGAAGAGGTGGTGAAAATTCAGGTGAAAGTGGCTGAGCTTAAAACATCTTCCAGGTGGAAGAGAAGCTGACTTTTAGATCCTGGACATCTGACTGTTGGTTGATGTTTCCAAAAGCCTATTCCTAATTTCTTTGCAAGTTTTATAACTGATGCATAAAATATACTACATTCTGCCAAACTCTGCTCTGTAGGAATAGATTGCTTAGATTTTACTGGTAAATATAAAGCTAAAGCTACACTAAAATTAGCAACAGCCTTTCCTGAGCATAGGTAAAATCACAGGATGCTCAAGCACCCTTAGCAAGTAAATATTTTGTTATTTGTATATTGTTAATTGATCCCTGCAGTTATCACTTTGTTGCTAATTTAAAAGAAAACAATGTGGGAATTACAGAAATTGATAGGAACCTGGGTATTTAGCTTGACTTAATACCGTAAACAAAGACAGGAAGAGAACAGATGGTTTGTATCCATGGTTGATATCCAGCCCAGCTGGGATCACTTTCTTGTTGAGTTGAAAAGAAAATAAGTTGAGGTACAAGCAGGGTAAACCATTGCCATCTGGGTCAGTTCTTGTGGTAACTATAAAGCAGCCACTCCATACATCCTTGGTTTATCCTTCCTGTTTCCTCACTTATCAAATATTTATTGTCAACAACGGGCAGTTCTGTTTGCACACATTGCAATTGGATAATGAGATAGTTAGGTTTACTTCTGTTATTGATGGTGAGGGTTGATGGTATGAATAATTTCCTGTTTTTTTAAATGAGAATTGAATTATTGATGCTTCATTTAGGCAGTGATAAAGGTATTAGTAATGTTTTGCCATGGCTGTAGACTGGTAGTAGTCGTAGCTAAGTAGATACTTGCAGGTAATGGGCTGACTTTACTGTGTATCTGGAGTACAAACTGGAAATCTGTTCCCATGAATACATTGATTATTACTGCTTTACAAATACTGTAGAATTTGTCCTGATAACTCTGCAGTTGACGTCACTGCTAGTAGAAAAAAGCTATGGTTCAACAGCCTGAACTAGCAACATTTTGAGTATAAACTCAGTCGCTCATCACAATAAAAGATCGTTTCATAAATAAGAAGAGAGAAAACAACAGCTAATGAAGCAAGAAGTCTCTGTCTTGTATTGAAAGGGCCTTCAGAGACTTTATCTGAACTTTACAGATTGATTAATTTTAAGCTTCTAAATTCTTGACTATCACTCTAATAACAGGGTAATTTGAGTTTCTGCAATTCAGGTTCTAGGATTTATCTTTTTAAATTTTTTTCCTTTTTTTTTTAAATTTTTTCCCTCCCCATCCTAAACCACTTCACATTTAAAAAATGTAAGCTACAAAGAAAGAGTGGCATTTGCATGACATCTTTTGAAAGAGGACATGTTTTAGAGAGAAGCAGTGGCTGAGATTCCCTTCTAGCACTCTAACATATGATATTAATGTCCCTTGCCAAATGTAAAAGGTTCAAATGAAACCTTCTCTACTCCATTTGCATTTCTTCACTTGCTACTTGCTGTACTCTTCTCTGTCCTATTTCTCAGTTCTTCAGTAGACTCAAATTCCCTCCTGCTTTCCCTAATCCCAGTCATCCCATCAGCGCATGAAGCATAGCAGTGCCTCCCTGGTCTGCAAACTTCCCCTGGCTGCAGTGTGAACCAGGTTCTTAGAGAAATGGCTAGATAGTGAGTTTGGAAATTTTAAAAAATACACATTTTCGTCCTCAGATCATGTTAATAAATTTCAGAAGTGTCATGCATCTCTTAAGTCTTCCTGCTTGCCTTCATTTTTTGAACTGTGGGATGATGGGTAGGAGCCATTGCCACAAGTTTTGTGCAGTGTTTCTCATGATCAAATACAGAATCATGTAAAAAGTAAAAAAAAAATAGAATAAAGAAGATCTCAGGCCAATTATTTTCCTACAAAATACTTTATGTGACAACAGCAGCAGCCCCCAAAGGGCAGCATGTAACAACAGAGCCTAATTAGAATGATTTCAGTATAATCATTAACTAGCATCTAACACCTACGAGAGTATTTCTGTTTAAACTAAAACATGACCTGCATGGTGGAGAGGCCTTGTAAACTGTCGATGAAATGAAAAATGTGACAGTAAAGGTCAGAGATGTGCTCATTTGAATTTCAAGCAGGAAGCAGGCTCCTCAGCCAGCATATAGAGAAGAGTGGTGGCTCTTTCCATAGGCTTTCTTTGCCAACAGTAGCTGTTGGAGAAATCCTCCAGGACTAATTACTGGGGCTGCAAAACAAGTATTGTTCTTTTGTCTCTTTTCCTGACCTGGTGAAATGCGAGGGTCCTAATTATATTGTGTCAAAGATGTGGTTTTGTTTTTCACTGTCATGTGAGCAAAGGTCACAAGTGAAGAAAACCAAGTGGCACCTTACATCTCTCTCTATCCACCTGCTGACAGCTTCCTTGATACCCTTGCTAATCACATCACCTCACTGGAGAAAAAGGGGAGCTAATAAACTCACCTTCTGGAGAGAATGAGGCTAACACATTGTATTCCATTGGACCATGTAAATGCAGCTACCAAATCAGTGAGATCTGGTTTCATTTGCAAGTCTCTGGTGAAATTTAAGAAGACAGAATTGTAAAACATTCTGTAAAAAAAAACCCCCAAAAACATGAAAATATTTTTAAGGAAAGAATTTTAAAAGGCAGGAGGAAAACATTACAATAAAACAATGGCAGAAAGAGTGTTATTTATTCATTTTGGACCCTTGCAAAGAGCTCTGTTAGCAGCATTTATCTTCTAAAAAAAAAAATCCAGGAAAGCTAGTGCATTTAATTATTTTCCTATTTCCTTTTGTGACTTTTAAAGTGCTGTATATACAAAGACAGCTTTTAACAGCTTTGAGGAATAGATGAAACTATAACATTTATTACATAAGCCTTGCTATGCTGAATCTTACTTATTTTTCTTCCCATCGTCTGAACTTCCTAAGTTTAATTTTGACTGGCCCTTTGTTTTCCCTTTTCCTGTTCACAGTAGTTTGGGGTTTTTTTTTGTGTCCCTTCTTTACTTTTCAAAAATTTCTTTACGTACTTCTCCTTTATTTTTTGTTTCTCATTGCTCATGTCTTTTTTGTTTTCTCTTGAACTTTGTAATAAAAGTAGTGCATGTGAAGTGATGTGACAGCTGCAACAGATATCTTTGATGACTTCACAGAAAAAACCAAATCGGTAGCAGATTATGTACAACAAATTTCTTTCCTTTCCTTCATTATCCCAGTTCTTTGCTGTCAGAGTAGCTCTGGCTTGTCTTCAAATGGCAGATGACAAATTGTACATATATTAATTATTCATTTATTTGTGTCTCAGCTAGATAGAGTAAAATAGACTCTATGCAAATTGGCACAAAATATATATATATGATATTATGTTGTAACCAGGAAACATTTCTGGCATCAGACATCACCCAGCACTGTGTAGCTGTTTGGTGGTTTCAGGCACACTAAGTACAAAACGTGAACAGAAGGCAGGCCCTCACTGTAAACTCTTGAGTTCAATCACCTGTTCTTTTCATTTCTTCTTCTGTTGAACATTGCTGCAGAATGCTTAGCTCTACATCCACAAGAGGGGGAGATCGTATAGTCTTTCTTGAAGTTGGTGTTTTTTGGTGTTGCATTTCTAGAGGATCTTGCATTTCTAGTAGACAAAGTAAAGAAAAATTAAAACTAAGTTACGTGCAGTCACAATTCAAGACTCTTCTTATCCCCTGCAGCTCCATTGTGGTTGGCTGTGAAACCCTCAATGGCAAGTTATAGATTTGGGTGACAGATCACAGAGGAGCATGAACATTTGTGAGGAAAAATTATATTGCATTTTAAAAAATATTATTTTCTGTGCATTTAACCTGCAGCTTTGTTACAGATCCTCAGCTGCTGCATGTCTTACTGTCTAGAGAAAACATTAGGTTAGAGACATTTTGGTAATTTTACTCAAAGTGAATTGTTTTCACAAATAATCCATACTCTAAACAACCAACAGCTTCCTGTTTGTGTCTTAACTTTTCTCCTTCCACTTTTGCTGGAGTACCTCATGGCCATGAAGAAGTGAGACTCGGGGGAATTTGGAAGCACTGGTTGTAACTTCATATTAGCCTAATGTTGTGGCTGGATGCTGGCACCAGGAACTCACAAAAAACTATTAATTCCTTTTCCTCTGCTGCAGTTTGAACAGAGGAGAGAAAAAACCCCCGAAGGGTTCATGTGTTCCGATAAGGATTAGGAGAAAACACTAAGGGCAAAATAGTCTCAAACTTAGAAGGTATAAAGAAAAATTTATTATTAACAGAATTAAAAGAGAGCAATGAGAAATAAAATAAACTTTTAGAACACTTTTTTTCTTCTCAGCCCCTCCCTCTTTCTCATTGATAGTGCAGGCAGACAAAATGTGGGGTTTTGTTCAGTTTGTCACTTCTAATTTTCTTCTGTCCGTTTGTTCTGTTTTTTTCTTTCGTTGTACTGTGGGGGTCTCCCTGCCACGGGAGACACTCTTCTGTGAACTTCTCCAATTTGTTTCTCTTCGCAGGAGCAGCAGCCCCACCCAACCTGGCGCAAACCTGAGTGCTTCTCACAGGCAAAACAGGCTTCCCAAAAGTGTTGCCTGTGAGTCGCTTGTCTGCAGGAGTGCATGTGCCTCCTTTTGGCATCCACCCACTCTGTCCTGAGAGTGGACCTCTGCCTCTCCCATCGACCCACTGAGCTGCAGGGGGACAGCTCACTTAACTATAGTGTTTTACCACAGTTTGCAGAAGAAAATTTCGTCTCTGGCACTCAGAGCACTTCTTCTCCCTCTTTATTGACCTCAGTGCTGCCGGTTTGGTTCTCCTCAGGTGTCTTCACCTTTTCCTTTTCTCTGATTTGGAAGAAAATTTTTGTCCGTAGGTTTCTTTGTTCTCAAGTTCTATCAGCTGAAAAGTTCTTATGGGGCGTGTTGTTCACATTTTAGTTAAATGGTATGCTCTGTCTCACCCCTCGAAAATGTAGGGTGTATTCCAAGCCTGTGATCCTGCCCTGCCGTATCACGGATCTGCAATCCCACTGGCCCGGGTCTTATTCCGCGCCCACTTGGAGTCTCCCTGTTAAGCTGTGCGAGGGAGAGGAAGGAGAGGCTCTCTTGGCTCTCTTGGCCCTTCTCTCCCCAGGCTCTTCCTCTCTCCCCCTTCTCCCTCAGAAACCATGTTGTTCCTGGGGCTGGACCCTCAATAAACCCTCATCTAATTGGCACCCCCAGAAGCCGTGTGGAGTCTCCTTGCCTGCTTGCTGCTACCAGTGAATGTGGACTCCCCGGGGACCCCCAAATAAGCAGCACCAATGGGATTTTGCAGTGCTAAAAGGCTGATCTCATCTGGGCTCTGTGTACTGGGGAAATGCTCGCCATGCCCCTCACTGTTGGCCACAAGGGCAATGCCAGCCACCACGGTGCTGGCCCCATTCAGCGCCTCTCCTGATGCGGGACGCCAGCACAGAGATGCCACCACCGCTGTCCCTGCCCTTCTGCCCGCAGCACGGCCGGCTAAAGGCGGCCAGGCAGGCACAGCTCCCTGCAGATCCTGTCAGATGTCTGCAGCCACGGGGCTGTGTGGCAGTGCCAGGAAGGAGAAGCTGCTGCCACCACCGCCCCTGCCTTTCTGTCGGTGGCACGGCCGGCTAAAGGCGGCCAGGCAGGCACAGCTCACCACTGGCCAGGCTGAGGTGGCAGCCACCACGTGGCCCTGGCCACGGTGCCTCCTCACCCCTTGAAAAAGAACTGTGTGTGTTTTTTATTTCCTTCTTAAATATGTCATCACAGAGGTGTTACTGACTTCTCTCATTGGCTTGGCAGCGTGTCTAATTGTAGAAAGCTTTGTAGACATTTGGCTAGCTGAGAGAGGGCACATAGACACAATACCATTAACAAACTGAGAAGGACACAGGCCTGAGAGTCAGCAGTCAGTGTCCAATGACAAAACTGGGCTATAATAACCTTGCTGCAACATGAGGATGTAGGAGGGTAGTGCCTTGCCAGAATAGGAAGAATAGTTTCAATAGTTGCAATGAAAAACCTAAAAGAATGTAGAAGTAGGTGTAACTGGATGATAAGTAAACCAGCCAATCCTGAGCTCAGCTTTGCAATATGTAGGAACTTCATTAAATCTAATATAAATGTATGTGACTACCGATCAATAAATGAGATCTGCTGATCACCCATATTGGAGTGCTGCTTTTCTCCTGCCGATCCTACAAATGGCAATCCTACATCTAATCTCCGAGCCAGCCAGAGATTGGCTTTGCCAGGCATGGAGGAATGGTCTCACAGAAAATCTCTTCCATGGCTGGCTTCTCCGCCCCCCACCAAAACCCAAGCCATGCAAAACCAATGCACCTATTAAATGGTGTCAGGTTTTGGTGCTGCCACGTGATGGATCTGACCTACTCTAACCTGTCATTGATTGCCCTGATCTGTTTTTGTTGGGAGACTGAATTCTGCACTGTTGCATGTGGCTGAACTTCAAACCACCTCTTTGTAGTATTAAGCCTTCAATCTTCTCCTTGAATGTCTACCTCACTGAAAACTTCCTGTGAGATATGTCTCCTGTGTCTCATTAGGAAATAAGTCTCTTTTATAAAACGTGCAGTTGTTTTAGGCGCTAACATGATGTTATTGTGAGCAGTATTACTGAAAAAATTAACTTGGCTCATATAAATGCTGTCTTTTCTTTCTAGTTGTTTTACATCAGCAAGATATTTACGTGTTGCTTTTGATGTCATGATTATTGCCCTTTGCAATTTTTGGATTAATATTAATAATTATAAGTTTATAGAACTTTTTAAAATGCTAAGTGTGAACGAAATGATTAGAAACATTTGCCTAGGAAGAATGTCAGCTTTACAAATCTAATGTTCAGAATGGCTGGAGTTTTACAGCTGGTTTTGAATTTTTGCAAAGATATGGGAGTGTGTGGTAAAAATGAAAAAGACTTTGCAGAGTATTGTACCTCTGTAAAGCCTTTTCTGCAGATCTGCTACAAGTGGAAAGAGGCACTGCAATCCTTCTTTATTTGCTCAGCGCAAGGACAGATACATATCCTTCTGATGGACTTGTTGTTTGACTACCACAAGGAGGATTTTCACTGTCTTACACAATATGATTTTGTTTTGCCTTATGCTTCCGTATAGCAAGCAGAAATAGGGAATTTGAAAAGGTAACATACGATATCTGTAAAATCTATTATTTAATATAAAATGATGTCTTAAAAAATTCTCCTGCAGAGTTTTGCACAAAGGTCTGCATCAGATCTGACTCAGGTGCCGTTAGTAGCATTTCATTGCCTCTCTGCTTAGATCCATAATGCTGCAGAAATAACATTTTGTTCTGCTTCAATGTTGCTTGGAAGGCCAGTTTTATGTGCCTCAGATGTCCTTTGTGAAGTGTTGGTATAGGCTGTTGTGTGGGCCTAGGACTTTTTACATCCCCTACCATTAATAAGACTAGATTTTTGCTTCAATCCTGTCTAAATTCATCAAAAATTTGATGATTCAGAGTAGGAAAGAGTTACGAAATACTGATTATTGGAGAAAAGGGGATTAGAGAAGTATGAAAATGATGAAAAATCAGAAGGGAATAGAGTTTAGGGAAATAGATAGTGAATAATGTCTAGTACTCTGTTTTCCTAGATGTACCTTTTGGTGTTAGAGGAAGAGGTCTGGCATCTTCTGCTTGTAGTGTCTGCTGAGATGAATGCAGCCTGGTTATCCCCAGTGCAAGATACCCATGGAACCCACCAGTGTCAAAGGATGAGGACAGTGTCCACAGGCAACAGTGCAGAAATGGCAGGGGATGTTGAAGTCATGAATCTTGGTGTTGGATGGCAGACCTTTGACTTGCAGAACACACTGCAAGCAGCAGTGATGGTGGGCTCTGGCCCCTGTTTTCTCTAATGCCTGAAAAAGAGCAAGAAAGTTGTCAAAACTCAGTGTGCTTTAGTGTGAAGATCAGTATTGTGACTTTAGGAAGGAGAATCCAGCACCCCCAGGGCTGTGACAGAAATCACATTAAATAGCTTTTGGTACTGACAGTTTTGGCCTATATTGCCATAAGAAAAATGAGTTTTAAGATATTGTACTGGGGATAATTTTCAGAATTACAGAAGAGTATCAGTCCAATTAAGTGGTCTAAATTTCTGTCAGAAATGTACTACCTACAGTTTGTTGATAAAAAGACAGTTTGCAAAACACTGTAACCACAATTCTTTTAATAGTACTTTATACATTTTAAGCATGTTTCTTTTATTTTTTTTACTAATAATTTCTTTGCTTAAAAAATAGTACAGAAATAATGGCAATGTCTGTAACTGAACATATGAAAATATAGATGGGAGAAAGGATCTGTCCTTTCTTTTCATTGTCTTATGTTCCTCACTCCCATGATATTAACAGATTCTTGCTGTAAAAGAAATTGATTCTTCACTCCCAGGCAGGTCATTATAAAACGGGTTTTAAATCATTTGGTCTTCCCATTTCTGAAATATAGACTTCAGTTTAATATTCTCTCCATTACCAGCAATAAAAAGCCCATAATTTATGAAAAATGAGCTTTCTCTTCAATATGTTCTCTGATAAGTAGCATTTCTACTCCTCATTCACTTGTCCCACACCTGTTAACCTGCCAAACTGGTACTCAGTACATCGTGAAGATGCTGTATTTATTTCTGTTGCATAGCCACATGAAGATTAAAAACCATGTTAAAGGCTGGCCTCTTGGTTAATAATAAATTCCATTTTTTGATTAAGTCGACACTGCCATTTGATCATTCATTGAGGGGATGGATGCAGTGTCCCGTTGGTATGCCAGACTGCACACACCTTTGTCTTTACACATCACACTAAAAGGCAGGCAGGCAAGGTGCATGTGAAGAAAAGCATTCTCTCCTGCTGGCAGTGGTGGTAATTTACCTGGTCCATTCCTGCAAAGACAGCAAATGCAGGGCAGTTTGGGGTAGAACATGTGTTCTGCAGAAGAGAGAGCTCACTTACAAGAGAGAGCCTGATGGCAGTTTACAAATTAAACTTCTGTGCATTTAGAACAATATGGGTTAGTGCAGAAGAATGTTGTAAATCCCTTTCACGTGTAATATTCCATTCCACTCCATTCCATTCTCCTTAAGGAAAAAAGTTACCTGTAAAAATATCTATGGTTATATGAATATCTTTGTGACTGCCAACTTACTGTAGCATTCTGGACTCCCGTGTTCGGACCCTGATCCTTTTCTCTTAATTTAGTTCTGGTGGCGGTTGTCATGTCCTACTTCAAACTCATTCTCTCCATATTTGTTTTTAATCATCTTCTCAAAGTTTCTTGTGAAGTTGGACAAGATCCCTTTTTCCTGAGTTAATTATCCAATCTGAAAAATTATTAAATCTATTCAACCTGCACTAATTTTGAAATTTTAACCTGCTCAAATTGAAACGAGATCAAAATAAGATGGAATGAATTCCATAAAGAGCAGATAATAAAAAAAGTTAGAAAAAAGCAGAATAGGTATTATGTTCTTTAATCAGATGGAGGCATAGAATTATCTTACATGTAAATGTAACGAAAATGTTGATTCTTTAAGGTTATCAGTAAAGGGGATTTCATTTGATAAAGGAATGTCATATACACTCATATTGCTAGAGAATAGTTGTCCACTGATAATTTTAGTATAATTCATATAAATGTGGAAGCAGTCATTCTCATATGCTTGCAAAATGTGTATTTGCATAATGGGAATAAATATTACATGTGCAAGAGTGAAGCTGGAAGCTGAAGGTGGCATTCATGAATAGGATGCTGAAGATGATCTGTGTCAAGAGCTACACAATGGCTAGTATAAAACTGTTCTCTAGGTTTCTCTGTTCATTGTGCAAAGTGAAATAGAATGTGGTCAAGGAAGGTGTGCTCATCAAAGAACTGATCTGTCTGGTTAAAGTTAGGAGATCACTGGGCTTGCCCTTTATCTGTGCTCCAACAGTGATGTCTATACTATTTATACCATGTTCCTCTTTCCTCTTAATAGAATTTTTTATGCTATGGGAGAATAGTTGAAGGAGTCAAAACAAATCTCCCTCTCTCTCTTTCTTTCTCAAATTTACTCTGAAGATAATATTTTAAAGATTCATTTCTGTACTATCAAACAAGTACATAGATAACATTGTTAGTTTTTTTCCTACAATACTATGACTTAGATCTAGGCTTTTAAAATCATAGAGTCATAAAATATTTTGTGTTGGAAGGAATCTGTAAAGGTCATCTAATTCAAAACCCCTACACTGAGCAAGGACATTTCCTGATAATTTCCAGACCTCACATGTTCTGGACTTCTATATCTTAGTTGCTCTAAAGTACATTTCTTTACGATTTGATTTATGTTTGATTGTAATACTTGTGTCTCTCTGCTCTGCTTTGCTGCTCTTTGTCTATGTCAGTGTATTTTAAAGTTTGCATGTAAACAACTCTTCATCTATTTTTTAAAGATGTGCTGGATTTAGCTTTGTCGTGGGCAACATGGAAATCTGTTGTGAAACTCTTTCTGTGTCTATGTAAAACCATTTTTTGGCATACTTGCCAATGAAAATATTTCCAGTCATTTGTGTTTTCATTCAGGAACCTCCTTCCATAGAAAATCACCACTGCCTGTAACTCTTCCACACTCCAGTTACTAGAAAAGAAAAGAAAAAAAAGGCTGACTGTGAAATAGAGCCCCATTTCAATCTTGCCAATCCAAAATCTGTGCTGTCCTCTGAATTTCCAGGGTCACTGGGTACCTGGTCTGGGTACCTAAAATTTGCAAAAAATATTATGGAATATTTGTCCAGTGATAAACTGAGTCTGTTTATAGGCAGGCAAACTTTGGAAAACACATTGAAGGTGCATAACAGCAATATCTATACAAATGATAAATCTGACATTAAGAAGACTACAAGATGTCTGGAGTTCCCTAGACATGTATTTCTCTTTCTGTCTCAAAACTCTGTCTTGGGAAACTGTGAGGAAGGTCTGTTTTTTTCTGAGATTCCTAATATTTAGAAGGAATATCTAGGTAGGTATATGTTTGAAAAATCTAGACATGTCCTCTTTACATATATTCACTGTGAACCAAAGTAGGGCTTACTCTTCACGTAGGTGCAGTTTCCCACGGATTGCATTTATGGTGATGCATTTATTTAAATAGCAAATGTGTATGCACTTCTGTCTGAAAAATCTCAGGCAAAACCAGGTAATCCATAAATACTTCCCATAATAATGAGCAGGCTTGGTTTCCTGCTTTTACACCAAAGACCTTCCCTACTTTTTTCCAACCACTATCTTTTCATCATACAAACTATTTTTTTTTTAATTAAGAAGCAGATGGTTTTAGCTGCATCTTAGAGTTTCTGGCATGACCTTGGCATGCATTTAGAGGTATTTTAGGGAAAATCAGGCACCTATTTCACTCTAAAATTCTGCTTCCATGTCTTTTGCTGATCAGGTCTCCTTTTGATCTTTCCATCTCCTTCATCACTATACCTTCCCTTCAATACCTCTCATTTTCCTTCCTGCTTTTCTACTTCAGGAAGAAAAAGACACTTTTCAGACTCTTCAGTTCTTGATTTACCTGATCACTCCTCCATTTCTGCTTTTTTACCTTAGCACTGCATCTGTAAGACCTATTGTTTCAAAGTGCTCTATGGCTTAGTTCTTGTCAGCACCTAATGCTATCTTACCCTGTGCTTGCTTTCTACCTTTGCCTTTATCTCTTTGCTCCAGCAAAGACTGGCAGTAAGTCTTCCTATCACCTCTTTTCTCACCAGTAGTTTCTCTTATGTGAGCTATTTCCTGCTGAATAAGATAGATAATTGGAATCAGGGAATGTTTTAGTCTTGTGATTTTGCAGAGCACCATGTAGACTAATAACACAACTTAATAGACACTGTGACTGTCAATACTGTCTTTATATTAAATGGAAAATAGCAAAGCCACTGACAAGTTTCTGCTCCAAACTGCATTGGAAGGCTCTTCCAGGCTTTAAATTTTGGCGACTCTTCCTGTGGCATCTTCCTCTAGTAGCTGAGCATGTAGATTGTTCTCTGAACTTCTCCCAAAAACTTATATACTGTTGGAAATACCTTTCTCTTAGTTAGCACTTGCTGGAAAGGAGATCCCGAATTGGATGATTAATGAAAAGATGAAACAAAGAATCAGAAGAAAAACACCATCCTGTAAAGTGCACACAAGGGCAGAACTTTTTGTAAGAAACAGCTATTTCCATATGGGAGATTGTTTGTTTGACAGTTAATCTGTATTATCTACAGAAGTTCCTTGGATCTGGTGAAGAAATATTCCTGCATTTTTCAGAAGAAATAGGAGGAAGAATGGAACTTATCTAGTAGGAGGTGTCCCTGGCCATGGCAGGGTAGGTTGGGACTAAGTGATCTTTAAGGTCCATTCCAAGCCCTTAACATTCTATGATTGTTTGAATGTCACAATCCATATCAAAATTTGCAGAAAATGTATAAAATTATTTTTTGTTATAGAAACATACATTGCTTTCTGCATTCTTTTTAGCTGACTGGCAGTTAGAGCCAGTAATATCTGGATACAATATGATCTCTCTTTTAAAACTGACCTAACAGGTGTGTTAGCCTTCCTAGAAATCTCTCCCAGATCCAAAGTTCAACCTTATTTCTTGGATTTTTGCATAAAAATGGATCTAGACCTTCATCTATGACAATTAATATTATCTTTTTGGTTTAAACATTTACCAGGTATACATATGAAACAACAATACCACAGTGAAAACATTTGCTTAGCATGTCTTAGAGCTATTCATTTTACATCCTTTCCCTTACTGTTTTCAGTAACAACGTTTTTGTGAATAAATATAATAATATTTTTTTTTAAATTGTAAGACTGGAAAAAAATCAGTGTTTGTTTTAGGGACACTTCAACTAACAATTTATAATTTGAATATTATATTTATCCCAATATTTTTTTTCAACCTATTTAAACCCCCAAAAGGTAAGTAATATTGTTTACTGTTGTTTGGAGGAACTCCACTGTCACTGTTGCTTGGTTTGCAGCAGAGGGATAGCTTGGAGAATCCTCCTTTTCAGAGGTTCTTACAAGAAAGGAAGAGTGCCATTTTTATCTTTTGTGCTACTATTTGTTTTGCAACCTCCACATCGTTAAAGACGGTTTCTGTTGACTGCATCACTTGGAATACCTGCAAATTTCTATTAAGAGAGATGGTAGTGTAGAAATGCTTGACATACATCTAGAAAATACTGTGTATTTGGTAGAAATGGAGTTCAAACATTTTTTAGCAAATATACTGGCACCAACTTCAGCAGAAAGTAGTATCAAGGTTTAAAAAAAAAAAAAATTTCACATCCTGTCTCAAAACTGAAATTATTAGATTTCCAAACTGAAGCAGGACTATGCATCCCTCTATACTTATAAAGAAAATAATTATTGATTGAGAGTGCTGGTCTTTTACTTTAAATATTCCTTTCTTCTTCCACATATTTTTTTCTCCTTGCTGATAAGCTGCTGCAATAAACTTCAAGGGACAAGATGGCTTGTTTGCTTTGTGATTTAATCATCTCAAAGAAAGACCTTTTAAAGAAATAGCTACATTGATTAATTTACCCAACATACCTCTGTGTTTGTAGAACACTTTTTTTGTTCTATCTGAATTTACAAACCTTCTTTCCTCTTTTGAAGGAATACTAGAAAAGCAAAAGTGTTTGCTTTTGCTACCTTTTTCTTTTTAGCTGCATTGTTTCTTTGAACTGTCTGTCAAAGATGAAATATTAGTACATTAAACATAATTTCTTCTTTTGTTTTACGGGTGACCTGCTATTTTTGTTTTCTTTCTTTTTTCCTTCCTTGATTAACATAATTGATAACTGTGTGCTAAATTTTGCAGTCTGGGAGGGAATAGGAGCACATAAAAGATGTGAACTCAATCCTTCTTGATCATTCTTGAGGCTTTACATGGGTACATGTTTTGAGGCTATTCTGTGTTTTGTGGATGCAGTAGAGATTAGGCGGCATAGGACTGCCTTGGGAGTCAGTTTGTGTTTATTTTGGTACTATAGAGGCTTTTGATTAAGACTATGCACAGTTCTGTCTTATTTTCTGAGCTTATTTCTTTGAAGGCATCTTATTAATTTGGCTTTAACAAGAAGCATGCTGTGCCAAAATTTTTTTTTGCTCAACACTGCTGAGCCATTGCTTTCTTTTTCTAATCTTAGAAGTAGTAGATAATGCAGGTATTACCTTTCTGATGATTCAAAATTGTTCTCAACATCACATCCATGAACTTTATGTAGTCTTTTTTTGAGTGCTAGGCCAAGACTAGCCAGATTTCAGAGACAGGAAATTATTCCTGGCATTAATTTTGTTTTTTCTTGAGTCAGTTCTATTTTTTCCTTTGCCACCTTAAGCTGTTATTTTCTCTCATTTATTCATGCCCTTGTTGAAAGGAAAATGATGAAAATTCATATAAAATAACATATGTTTTTGTTTTTCTGAGTGGTACCTTTATAGTAAAGAGAGCCTACTGTTCTCATGGTCTTTGGCTGCTCAGTTGTTCTGCGTCTGTATTACAGGGTTTTTCCCTCTCACACTGGTATAAATCACAAGGTGCTGCTGTTAATAATGCCACAGTCAGGATAAATCTAACACTTTTAGCATTCTTTCTGAATTCTTGACTGTGCTTTTAGCTAATGATATGTCAGCATAAACTGTGCAGAAATCAATAGTTGCCTAGATCACCATGGACTGGGCCCAAGGTATTATGTGATTTAAAGCATGTTATTTTTTCTGCAAAAATGATTTTATGTGCTATTGATTTTAGAGTTATACTGCTGTTCGGGTCCCTCTTCTCTTTTTTACTCCTTTTCTAGAGCAGTCTTCAAGGACATCATGAAGACCCTGAATCTGGAGGGCAAGCCATAGCTTGTGATGTACGTGTGCCAGTAGCAACATCTGCTGTTTGCTATTTTCTTTGGACTCAGATTTGAGATGGCAGAAATTTGCACATGGTGATCTCTCTGGATATTGGCTTCTGAAAAATGTGTCCCTTGGTTTTGAACATGTGGTTATGCTCTGCCATGTGAGGGTTTTCTTTAGAAATGTGGGACTCCTGCATTTGATCAAGGCTTAATTCTGATATGAACCCTGTTCAGTTCTTTCTGTGTTTGAGTTTCACAACAACAGAGCTCTAGTGACTTCAGCAGTGGCATTAATATCTTGCATAGTAAAATAGGACATGCAAATATCTTCTTTCCTTCTTGCCTTCCACCCTTCCTCCTTCCTTTTTCAGCAAGCAAACATTGCATCTGTCTGGTTGCATAGACCTGTGCAGATGAAGTGGAATCAGTGAACCAATCCTGATTTACAACAGTCTTAAGTGTACTCCTGACCTGAGGATAAGACATAAAAATTCTGTGTGGCAGAGATTTGGAACCCACAAAACATCTAGTCTTAACTGTGTAATGTAGCCTGTATTCAACCAGGTTATCACAGTGCTGAGGGCAGCAACTTCTCTTAGTTCAAAGGTAATTATTCTCATTTAAGGACACATGAACTTTTCTGACTCCTTCAAGACACAGAACACACAATGAAGCAAATGAAATAAAGTAAAAAGATCAGAGGAAACAGAAGCTGTGTATTGTATTAAGACTATCAAGAACAAAGAACAGATCCTGTTATGGTTTACACCTTCTCACCGATTTTCAGAAGCATTAGGTGGTTATGCAGGGATGGAGGTTATGGAAAACTGCTTTGAGCTGTTCAAAGGAAGCAGCAAAACTTAATGTGCATCTCTTCATGCTAAACATAAACTTGCCAGTCTCATTGCTTTATCTTCTGCAGGGGTCACTAGGATAAATGGTTTAAATTCTCTGCATACCTCACTATTTATTAGACATGTTTTTCATGTCTAATAAGTGCCCGTTTCTTTGCCTACATTTCCTTCTTGTTTTCATGCTTCCTCATGCTGGATTACATTATAGACTGAGAACAGACTTGTATAAAATCATACTGTAATAGTCAGTAAAAAGATTTTGTATTGCCTGGGTA